>NC_071997.2:22932336-23235366 GCF_028885655.2 Pongo abelii | reverse complement strand
CCTCCACTGAAGTTGTCAGAAACCCAGTAGGGAAGTCAAGAGCCTTCTCAGTAGCCCAGACCTTCCTCCGCTAAGCCCAGGGGGCTATAGCAGCTTGTCCTGCCTTAAGACAAAATTTTTTCAAGTTAATTATTGCCCAGTATTAGGTTTGGCAAACACTTCCACTGTCTTCAATTCCTTGGTGAGTGGCAGCCCCCTTTCCTAATTTGGCTTCAATGTCTTCTCACTGATTTTCCCTCGCAATTTAAAACAAGCAACAAATAGCAATAATAATTGAGTGACAATTATGACACAAGGCACCCAATAATGCTGGAATTTATTTTCACATTAGAAATACAACCTTGGGGCCGGGTGCGGTGGCTCACACCTGTAACCTCAGCTCTTTGGGAGGCTGAGGTGGGTGGATCACCTGAGGTCAGGAGTTTGAGACCAGCCTGGCCAACATGGTAAAACCCCGTCTCTACTAAAAATACAAAAAATTAGCCGGGTGTGGTGGCAGGCACCTGTAATCCCAGCTACTCGGGAGGCTGAGGCAGGAGAATCGCTTGAACCTGGGAGGCAGAGGTTGCAGTGAGCCATGATCATGCCATTGCACTCCAGCCTGGGCAACAAGGGTGAAACTCCGTCTCAAAAAAAAAGAAAATTAATATAGCCTCGGGACCACACCTCTGGAATATAATTCAAATATGCTAATTTGGTGAACATAGAGACTTTAGTTCAAAGGGTAATTAAACAGTTCCAAGGGTGGACATGGTGGCTCACACCTGTAATCCCAGTGCTTTGGGAGGCCAAAGTGGGAGGATCACTTGAGCCCAGGAGTTTGAGACCCACCTGGGCAATTTAGCAAAACCTTGTCTGTAAAAAACACAAAAACTAGCCAGGCCTGCTGGGACACACCTGCAGTCCTAGCTACTCAGGAGGCTGAAGTGGAAGGACTGCTTGAGCCCAGGGACTTGAGGCTGCAGTGAGAAATGATCACACCATTGCACTCCAGCCTGGGAGACAGTTGCATTACTTGATGTGTGTTAATTATTTAAATATTTCAAGAATGAGACACTTACCTAACTGTAGAACAATAAAAATATATTGTAACCTTCATATATTAACAAAATAGAGGCCAGTGTTTGGTTCTAGCATCAACTGAATGATTTCAGGCACTGGGAATTAATGTGAATTGTGGACACTCTTTGGTAAGAGTTGTTATTTATAGTTTGCTTTGTTTTGCATTTTTTATCGTTCATTTTGTGATTTTCCAAATCCTGGTTTTTAACATTTGAAATAAAACAAAAATTCTCAACTTACCTGGCGCTTCCTCTAGTGCCCAGCCTCCAAGTGCCAAGGTCCAGTAAAACCAATCTCACAAGCTAAAAGAATAAACCAGGTTTAAAGTTGCAACTTGAAAACTTAGAAACAAACTTCCAATTTTTTGTCTTACAATATTTAAATGACATTCCTTTTCCTCTTTTCTAATAAGCAAACAATAAAGAAAATAAATATAATAATAAAGTAATAAGGTAACAATAAAGAAAATAAATGTAAATGAAATTTTTGGGGAAAAAAAATCAGACAAGTGTCAAAAAGAAAACATACCACTTGGAGGCCAGGCACAGTGGCTCCTGCCTGTAATCCCAACACTCTGGGAGGCTGAGACAGGCAAATCACTTGAGGTCAGGAGTTTGAAACCAGCCTGGCCAACATGGTGAAACCCTGTCTCTACAACCTGGTCTCTACTACAAATACAAAGGCTGGGCATGGTGGCTCACGCCTGTAATCCCAGCACTCTGGGAGGCTGAGGCAGGCGGATCATGAGGTCAAGAGATTGAGAACATCCTGGCCAACATGGTGAAACCCCGTCTCTGCTAAAAATGCAAAAATTAGCTGGGCATGGTGACGCGTGCCTGTAGTCCCAGCTACTAGGGAGGCTAAGGCAGGGAGCTACTAGGGAGGCTGAACCCGGGAGGTGGAGGTTGCAGTGAGCGGAGATCGCACAACTGCACTCCATCCTGGTGACAGAGCGAGACTCCATCTCAAAACAAAGGAAGAAACAAACAAACTTAGCCAGGTGTGGTGGCACACACCTGTAGTCCCAGCTACTCTGGAGGCTGAGGCAGGAGAATCAATGGAACCAAGGAGGCGGAGGTTGCAGTGAGCCAAGATCATGCCACTGCACTCCAGCCTGGGTGACAGAGCAAGACTCTGTCTCAAAAAAAAGAGAGAAAAAAAGAAAACATATCACTTGGAGAAAATGCCATTTAAATCTCGATGTTGGCCAGGCATGGTGACTCATGCCTGTAATCCCAGCACTTTGGGAGGCCACAATGGACAGATCACCTGAGGTCAGGAGTTTGAGATCAGCCTGGTCAACATGGTGAAAGCCCGTCTCTACTGAAAATACAAAAATTAGCTGGGCGTGAACCCAGGAGGCAGAGGTTGCAGTGAGCTGAGAGTGCATCGCACTCTAGCCTAGGTGACAAGGGTGAAACTTGGTCTCAAAAACAAAACAAAACAAAAAACCCTCAATGTAATTTCCTCCAGTCTTTTTTTCAAAGCCCCAATATGTGTAAGTGTTCTCTGGGTTTCATATTTAATACCTGGCATCACACAATTAGCATGTCTGCAGTTTTGCATTCTACTTTCTTCCCTCAACATTATGCCACGGATATTTCCCCTTGTCATAAAAAATTCTCTGGAAACAGGGAATTATGAACCATAGTTATAATTGGGCTCACAGGTTGGCATCATAGTCCAACCTGTGAGAATGCTATAATTTTACCATTTTCCTCTTTTTCTAATGTGATAGTCATTTTCACTTTTTAAATTATTATTATACTTTAAGTTCTAGGGTACATGTGCACAACATGCAGGTTTGTTACATATGTATACATGTGCCATGTTGGTTTGCTGCACCCATCATCTCATCATTTACATTAGGTATTTCTCCTAATGCTATCACTGCCCCAGTCCCCCACCCCCCGACAGGCCCCAGTGTGTGATGTTCCCCGCACTGTGTTCATGTGCTCTCATTGTTCAATTCCCACCTATGAGTGAGAACATGCAGTGTTTGGTTTTCTGTCCTTGTGATAGTTTGCTGAGAATGATGGTTTCCAGCGTCATCCATGTCCCTGCAAAGGACATGAACTCATCCTTTTTTATGGCTGCATAGTATTCCATGGTGTATATGTGCCACATTTTCTTAATCCAGTCTATTATTGATGGACATTTAGGTTGGTTCCAAGTCTTTGCTATTGTGAATAGTGCTATAATAACATATGTGTGCATGTGTCTTTATAGTAGAATAATTTATAATCCTTTGGGTATATACCCAGTAATGGGATCACTGGGTCAAATGGTATTTCTAGTTCTAGATCCTTGAGGCGGCACCACACTGTCTTCCACAATGGTTGAACTAATATACCACAGTGTAAAAGCATTCCTATTTCTCCACATCGTCTCCAGCATCTGTTGTTTCCTGACTTTTTAATGATTGTCATTATAACCAGCATAAGATGATATCTCATTGTGGTTTGATTTGCATTTTTCTGATAACCAGTGATGATGAGCATTTTTTCATATGTCTGTTGGCTGCATAAATGTCTTCTTTTGAGAAGGGTCTATTCATATCCTTTGCCCACTTTTTGATGGGGTTGTTTTTTTCTTGTAAATTTGTTTAAGTTATTTGTAGATTCTGGATATTAGCCCTTTGTCAGATGGGTAGATTGTAAAAATTTTCGCCCATTCTGTAGATTGCTTGTTCACTCTGATGATAGTTTCTTTTGCTGTGCAGAAGCTCTTTAGTTTAATTAGATCCCATTTCTCAATTTTGGCTTTTGTTGCCATTGCTTTTGGTGTTTTAGTCATGAAGTCTTTGCCCATGCCTATGTCCTGAATGGTATTGCCTAGGTTTTCTTCTAGGGTTTTTATCATTTTAGGTCTTACATATAAGTCTTTAATCCATCTTGAGTTAATTTTTGTATAAGTTGTAAGGAAGGGATCCAGTTTCAGCTTTCTACATATGGTTAGCCAGTTTTCCCAGCACCATTTATTAAATAGGGAATCCTTTCTCCATTGCTTGTTTTTGTCAGGTTTGTCAAAGATCAGATGGTTGTAGATGTGTGGTGTTATTTCTGAGGCCTCTGTTCTGGTCCATTGGTCTATATATCTGTTTTGGTACCAGTACCATGCTGTTTTGGTTACTGTAGCCTTGTAGCATAGTTTGACATCAGGTAGTGTGATGCCTCCTGCTTTGTTCTTTTGACTTAGGATTATCTTGGCTATGCAGGCTCCTTTTTGGTTCCATATGAACTTTAAAGTAGTTTTTTTCAATTCTGTGAAGAAAGGCATTGGTAGCTTGATGGGGATGGCATTGAATCTATAAATTACCTTGGGCTGTATGGCATTTTCATGATATTGATTCTTCCTATCTATGAGCATGGAATGTTCTTCCATTTCTTTGTGTCCTCTTTTATTTCATTGAGCAGTGGTTTGTAGTTCTTGAAGAGGTCCTTCGCATCCCTTGTAAGTTGTATTCCTAGGTATTTTATTCTCTTTGTAGCAATTGTGAATGGGAGTTCACTCATGATTTGGCACTCTGTTTGTCTGTTATTGGTGTATAGGAATGCTTGTAATTTTTGCACATTGATTTTGTATCCTGAGACTTTGCTGAAGTTGCTTATCAGCTTAAGGAGATTTTGTGCTGAGAAGATGGGGTTTTCTAAATATACAACCATCTCATCTGCAAACAGGGATAATTTGACTTTCTCTTTTCCTAACTGAGTACCCTTTATTTCTTTCTCTTGCCTGATTGTCCTAGCTAGAACTTCCAACACCATGTTGAATAGGAGTGGTGAGAGAGAGCATCCTTGTCTTGTGCTGCTTTTCAAAGGGAATGCTTCCACTTTTTGCCCGTTCAGTATGATATTGGCTGTGGGTTTGTCATAAATAGCTCTTCTTATTTTGAGATATGTTCCATCAATGCCTAGTTTATTGAGAGTTTTTAGCATGAATGGCTGTTGAATTTTGCTGAAGGCCTTTTCTGCATCTATTGAGATAATCATCATGTGGTTTTTGTCATTGGTTCTGTTTATGTGATGGGTTATGTTTATTGATTTGCGTATGTTGAACCAGCCTTGCAGCCCAGGGACGAAGCCGACTTGATCATAGTGGATAAGCTTTTTGATGTGCTACTGGATTCGGTTTGCCAGTATTTGATGGAAGATTTTCGTATCGATGTTCATCAGGGATATTGGTCTAAAATTCTCTTTTTTTTTTTGTTATGTCTCTGCCAGGCTTTGGTATCAGGATGATGATGGCCAGATAAAATGAGTTAGGGAAGATTCCCTTTTTCTATTGATTGGAATAGTTTCAGAAGGAATGGTACCAGCTCCTCTTTGTACCTCTGGTAGAATTTGGCTGTAGAATCCATCTGGTTCTGCACATTTTTTGATTGGTAGACTATTAATTATTGCCTCAATTTCAGAATCTATTATTCAGAGATTCAACTTCTTCCTGGTTTAGTCTTGGGAGGGGGTAGGTGTCCAGGAATTTATCCATTTCCTCTAGATTTTCTAGTTTATTTGCATAGAGGTGTTTATACTATTCTCTGATGGTAGTGTGTATTTCTGTGGGATCAGTGGTGATATCCCCTTTATCATTGTTTATTGCATCTATTTGATTCTTCTCTCTTTTCTTCTTTATTAGTCTTGCTAGCGGTCTATCAATTTTGTTGATCTTTTCAAAAAACCAGCTCCTGGATTCATTGATTTTTTTGAAGGGTTTTTGTGTCTCTTATCTCCTTCAATTCTGCTCTGATCTTAGATATTTCTTGCCTTCTGCTAGCTTTTGAATTTGTTTGCTCTTGCTTCTCTAGTTCTTTTAATTGTGATGTTAGAGTGTCGATTTTAGATCTTTCCTGCTTTCTCTTGTGGGCATTTAGTGCTATAAATTTCCCTCTACACGCTGCTTTAAATGTGTCCCAGAGATTCTGGTACATTGTGTCTTTGTTCTCACTGGTTTCAAAAAGAACATCTCTATTTCTGCCTTCATTTTGTTATTTATCCAGTAGTCATTCAGGAGCAGGTTGTTCAGTTTCCATGTAGTTGTGCGGTTTTGAGTGAGTTTCTTATTCCTGAGTTCTAATTTGATTGCACTGTGGTCTGAGAGACAGTTTGTTGTGATTTCTGTTCTTTTACATTTGCTGAGGAGTGCTTTACTTCCAATTATGTGGTCAATTTTGGAATAAGTGTGATGTGGTGATTCTGTTGATTTGGGCTGGAGAGTTCTGTAGATGTCTATTAGGTCTGTTTGGTGCAGAGCTGAGTTTAGGTCCTGGATATCCTTGTTAACCTTCTACCTCATTGATCTGTCTAAAGTTGACAGTGGGGTGTTAAAGTCTCCCATTATTACGGTGTGGGAGTCTAAGTCTCTTTCTAGGTCTCTAAGGACTTGCTTTATGAATCTGGGTGCTCCTGTATTGGGTGCATATATATTTAGGATAGTTAGCTCTTCTTGTTGAATTGATCTCTTTACCATTATGTAATGGCCTTCCTTGTCTCTTTTGATCTTTGTTGGTTTAAAGTCTGTTTTCTCACAGGCAAGCATTGCAACCCCTCCTTTTTTTTGCTTTGCATTTGCTTGGTAGATCTTCCTCCACCTCCTTATTTTGAGCCTACGTGTGTCTCTGCACATGAGATGGGTCTCCTGAATATAGCACACTGATGGGCAATGATTCTTTATCCAACTTGCCAGTCTGTGTCTTTTAATTGGGGCATTTAGTCCATTTACATTTAAGGTTAATATTGTTATGTGTGAATTTGATCCTATCATTATGATGTTAGCTGGTTATTTTGCCCATTAATTAACGCAGTTTCTTCCTACATCGATGGTCTTTACAATTTGGCATGTTTTTGCAGTGACTGGTACTGGTTGTTTGTTTCCAAGTTTAGTGCTTCCTTCAGGAGCTCTTCTAAGGCAGGCCTCATGGTGACAAAATCTCTCAGCATTTGCTTGTCTGTGAAGGATTTTATTTCTTCTTCACTTATGAAGCTGAGTTTGGCTGGATATGAAATTCTGGGTTGAAAATTCTTTCCTTTAAGAATGTTTAATGTTGGCCTCCACTCTCTTCTGGCTTGTAGGGTTTCTGCTGAGAGATCCACTGTTAGTCTGATGGGCTTCCCTTTGTGGGTAAATTGACCTTTCTCTCTGTCTGCCCTTAACAATTTTTCCTTCATTTCAACGTTGGTGAATCTGACAATTAAGTGTCTTGGGGTTGCTCTTTTTGAGAAATATCTTTGTGGTGTTCTCTGTATTTCCTGAATTTGAATGTTGGCCTGCCTTGGTAGGTTGGAGAAGTTCTCCTGGATAATATCCTGAAGAGTGTTTTCTAACTTGGTTCCATTCTCTCCGACACTTTCAGGTACATCAATCAACGCAGATTTGGTCTTTTCACATAGTCCCATATTTCTTGGAGGCTTTGTTCATTTCTTGTTACTCTTTTTTCTCTAATCTTGTCTTCTCACTTTATTTCATTAATTTGATCTTCAATCATTGATACCCTTTCTTCCACTTGATTGAATTGGCTATTGAAGCTTGTGCATGCATCACAAAGTTCTTGTGCCATGGTTTTCAGCTCCATCAGGTCCCTTATGGCCTTCTCTACACTGTTTATTCTAGTTAGCCATTCATCTAACCTTTTTTCAAGGTTTTTAGCTTCCTTGCAATGGGTTCAAACATCCTCCTTTAGCTTGGAGAAGTTTGTTATTACCGACCTTATGAAGCCTATCTCTGTCAAATCGTCAAAGTCATTCTCCGTCCAGTTTTGTTCCGTTGCTGGCGAGGAGCTGTGATCCTTTGGAGGAGAAGAGGCGCTTGGTTTTCAGAATTTTCAGCTTTTCTGCTCCGGTTTCTCCCCATCTTTGTGGTTTTATCTACCTTTGATCTTTGATGTTGGTGACCTACAGATGGGGTTTCGGTGTGGATGTCCTTTTTGTTGATGTTGATGTTATTCCTCTCTGTTTGTTAGTTTTCCTCCTAACAGTCAGGCCCCTCAGCTGCAGGTCTGTTGGAGTTTGCTGGAGGTCCACTCCAGACCCTGTTTGCCAGGGTATCACCAGCAGAGGCTGCAGAATGGCAAATATTGCTGCCTGATCCTTCCTCTGGAAGCTTTGTTCCAGAGGGGCACCCACCATATGGGGTGTCTGTTGGATGCACCTGGGAGATGTCTCCCAGTCAGGCTATGTGGGGATCAGCAACCCACTTAAGGATGCAGTCTGTCCATTCTCAGAGCTTGAATGCTGTGCTGGGAGAACCACGGCTCTGTCTTCAGAGCTGTCAGACAGGGACATTTAAGTCTGCAGAAGTTGTCTGCTGCTTTTGTTCAGCTATGCCCTGCCCACAGAGGTGGAGTCCACAGAGGCAGTAGGGCTTGTTGCACTGCAGTGGGCTCCATCCAGTTCGAGCTTCCCAGCTGCTTTGTTTATGAACTCAAGTCTCAGCAATGGCCAATGCCCTGCCCCACCCCTCACCTGGCTGCATCCTCGCAGGTTGATCTCAGACTACTACTGCACTAGCAGGGAGCAAGTCTCCTTGGGCGTGGGACCCACTGAGCCAGGCACAGGAGGGAATCTTCTGGTCTGCCAGTTGCTAAGACCTTGGGAAAAGTGCAGTATTTGGGCAGGAGTGAAATGTTTTTCCAGGTACAGTCTGTCATGTCTTCCCTTGGCTAGGAAAGGATATCCCCCAACATCTTGAGCTTCCCAGGTGAGGTGACACCCCACCCTGCTTCAGCTCACCCTCCAAGGGCTGCACCCACTGTCCAACCAGTCCCAACAAGATGAACCAGGAACCTCAGTTGGATATACAGAAATCACCTGTATTCTGCGTCGATCTCACTGACAGCTGCAGATAGGAGCTGTTCCTATTCGGCCATCTTGGAAGCCAGACCCCATTTTCACTTTTTATTATCCATTTGTTTGCCTAATTTGTTTTCACTTTCTGGGTTTGATTAGTGAATGCTATCTTGTTTATCAGCACTTTGTTAGAGAGCCATGACATTACACTTATGACCAATAGAAGTCTGGTCTAGTTTCCGAATCAGCGAGGTTCATGACAAGCGTGGCATCCACGACATGCGTGTTGAGTGGAAATCCTGGATTATCATGAAATTACGAAACACAGAGCAGGGAAGCCACGATGTTTGGAGCTGTCAAGTAATTACTTCTGTTCTTTTTCTACACCCTGTCCGTAATCATTCAGTCCTTGCTTCTGCTTGGTTTCATGTTGCATCCCTCTTTCTTTCTTTTTTTTTTTTTAAATTAGCTCCCAAGCAGTGGGATTTGATGGAAATTTGAACCATTTTTCCTCTTTTCTGACTCCAGGTCCTACCTCTTCCTGCAGGAAGCCCACACAAGCTGGGATGAGGGGGAGGCAAGAAAAAAGAGCAGGGTAGGCAAGTTTGACACAATTAACACCTTGATCATGCCTCCAAATGCAGAGGGTCTTTCAGGGAAGGAGAACCAAAATGTACAGGAGAAAAATGACAGGAGATGACAGGCACGGTGGCTCACGCCTGTAATCCCAGCACTTTGGGAGACGGAGGCGGGTGGATCACGAGGTCAGGAGATCGAGACCATCCTGGCTGACACAGTGAAACCCCATCTCTACTAAAATACAAAAAAAAATTGCTGGGCCTGGCAGTGGGCACCTGTAGTTCCAGCTACTCCGGAGGCTGGAGAATGGCATGAACCCGGGAGGTGGAGCTTGCAGTGAGCCGAGATCATGCCACTGCATCCCAGCCTGGGCAACAGAGTGAGACTCCATCTCAAAAAAAAAAAAAAGAAAAGAAAAGAAAAGAAAAATGACAGGAGACAAAAGGAAAAGTCAGCCAAATCTAAATGCAGTATTAGAAGCTAGAAATTCCTGTTGTCAACAAGAGATTCTGACAACTTCATCTCCTCTAACTTAAGAAAATCATTGAAAAGCCTTCCTATATGTTTAGTTGCAAAGCAAAATCCAGATGCACATCTTAAGTACCTACAGAAATTATGAGAAAGTATGCAGCAGGCTCAGATTCTAGCCCTGAGAAATAATCTGGTGTTTGGGAGAGAAAAGCAGAAGTAAAGTGCCTGATTGTCTGGCAAAGTAACACTCTGTACATTGGATAATACTGAGTCACCCCAACCCCAGACTATCCTGTGATTTCATTTTAATATAGAGAGCAAACACAACACAGTTAAAATGAAAAAATCAACTGGGATAACTTGCAGAAAATATAATTAAGTTAAAAATTATATCCTGAACATAGAGAGAACTCAAACAAATCAATAGGAAATACACCCCAGTAGAAAATGATCTGGTGGTAATATGTACACACACAACATACACATGACCAAAGCGCATGCAAAAGTCCTCACCTTATAATCCAATAAATGCAAGTAGAAACAGCTAATTCTAATTTTTACCCAGCAAGTTTTCTGGGGTAGGAATGTTATGAATTTGTGTAAGAATACCATGAATCATCATCAGGGATGGGAACTGACTGCAATTGTTTATAGTTGGTTTCAAAAAGCAATTCAGCAGGCCACATGTGGGGATCTATCCTAAAAAAAATGACCAGATATGGATGGGGACTTACGGTGTTTAAAACAAAGGAAAATTACAAACAACCTGTATTTCCAATAAGGGATATGGTTAGGCTGGGCGCGGTGGCTCACACCTGTAACCCCAGCACTTTGGGAGGCCAAGACGCAGATGCATTGCCTAAGCCCAGGGGTCCAAGACCAGCCTGGGCAACTTGGCAAAACCCTGTCTCTACAAACAAAACAAAACAAAACAAAATTAGCCAGGTGTGGTGGCACACGTGTAGTCTCAGCTACTTGGGAGGCTGAAGTGAGAGGCTTGCTGGAGCCCAGGAGGCAGAGGTTGCAGTGAGTTGAGATCATGTCACTGTATTCCAGCCTAAGTGACAGAGCAACACTCTGCCTCAAAAAAAAGGGGGGGATATGGTTAAATATGGTACACCCCCCAAAATATTTCACAGCTATTATACAAGATGCACTTGAAAATATCTTAATGTGAAAATGCTTATGATATTTGAGGCAAAAAGAATGATAAAAGTTAGTATTTCTTGGGGGCTTTCCACGTCCCAGGACTGTTTTATTCCGTTTACATCTGTTTCTCATTCATTTCTTAAAAGAACCTCATGAAGTAGATACTATTATTAATATTACTATTATTAATATCCTCACTTTATATACGATGAAGTGGAAACAAGATGGTTATCTTACCCAGGGTTACAATCTAAGAAGTTCCATTCCAGGCTTGATGCTGTTAAAAATTTTACCACGTTACCTGATGGCTATCTGTCTGTCTGCCTGTGTGTCTGTCTATCTACCTATTTATTTTTATCAGTTAGGGTCCCAATAGGAAACAGCACACTCAAGTGAAAATAACTGAAGAAGACTTTGTCAAAAGGAGTCTTTATAATAGGTGTGGCCAGGAGGTAAGGAAGCAATAAGAGGCCATGCAGTACTCAAGGCCCAAAGAGGAAACAAAAATCAAATCAGGAAGAAGAAAGTCTTCTCAGGGGTCCTCTTGTCTAATTATTATCTGTCTGTCCATCATCCATCCACACATCAATCTTTCAATCCATCCAGCCTTGCAGCCTCTGTATGACAGGATGAGGCAAAAAGACAGCAGATAACATGCCATAAAGTGAATTGTGAGACACATACCCTAGGGGACTTTTGTCTTCCAGCATTTAGCTGAAATGTGGTTATAGAATGCTACAGAAGCCCTTAACACTAATCCCCCACAATGAGGTAGAGAGGATAGGACACATAAGGGGCTTTCCGGCTTCGAGACCACCCTCTTCCCTGGTGTGGGAGGGGTGTGGGCCCCCTCAGGCCTGAGTCACTCAAAGAGCAGCCTCAGACTCCTGGTGGGCAGTGAGGGCAGGGCTGGCCAGCAGCTCTGGCAGGAGAGTGGAAGAGATGGGTGCAGCTGTGGGTTCAGCCGGCTCATCCACCGTCTGTGCAGGCTGAGAATGGCTGCGTCCTCTCCATGGAAGAGCTGGCATGTGGGAGAGCCCAGACTCTGCCCTGTGAGACCCCTGGTCAGGCAGTCAGCCACAGCAGCCCTGGCAGATAGCCTGCCGGGCAGGCAGCATGTGACCGCTGAAAAGGGTCTTTCACCAAGCCTGGGGATGCACACTGGGACAGTCCCTGGGGATGCATGCTGAACACTACCACCGGGAGACAGGGTCCGCCTGCCCCCAGAGCCTGCAGCCATGAAATAAGTACTGTCCAGCCACTTACCTCCTTCTCTCCCTCCCAGAAGGGTCAGGCCACACCTGGTGAGCTGTGGGAGGAGGCAGAGGGAGGGAAGAAGCCCCAGGCCTAGTTCTCTGTGGCAAGATACCAAGCTGGAGGGGGTGAGGAAACAGCTCTACTTTAAACTGAGTTCAGAGTTTTGATATTTTCTGGGACTGGGTACTCTAAGCATCAGACTGATGACATTGTTGGGTAGTTACAGTGACAACAAAACTTGGTGTCATCCAAGAGTTTCCAGCAAGGTCATGCTGATTGCTCAAATGCTCACTCAGGAGCTGAGGAAGAACCAGCCACTGGACACCTTCAGACACAGAACAGGAAGATGAAGTCGCCATGTGGTTACTTCTCCAGCTCCTGCCGGTCCCATATGTGTGCATGAGTGAGTGTGCACATCTGCAAATGAACTACACACATGGGCCTGTATCTCTGGACAGGGAAGTGATAGCTGGCATTCATTTTCTTCTTTTTACACATTCTCCTCTAATTTCCACATTTCCTACAAAAGGGATGTAGTCCTTTTATAATCAGAAAAACATCAGCAAATGTTATTTCAAAAGAGGAAGTCAGCCTTCCGGAAATTCCCTAATCCATGTAAAATATCACTTGTACCCGGAATGAGCCTTACCCATCACATGCCCAGTACCGCCACAAAGAGCAAGAAACATTCCAACATCTGCACAGGAACTTGGCGAGAAACCGACTCTATTCCCAGGGGAGGAGGGAGGAAGTGAGAATTGCGGATTTGGTTGTTTCTCTTGTAAACATACTTTGGGATCATATCCTTTTCCTTTCCCCTCCCTTCTCCATTTAGTCACAAATTCAGCAGCACAGAGACCCTTCCCAATACCAGCTCAACTGATGTGGCCCATTTTTCAGGCAAATTTCCAATGAGAGCTGAAAGTTAGTACCTTGGCATCTTGAGGAATTCTAGAGGAATCTGAGAGTACTGAGATAAAAAATGCTTCCTAGCTGCATGTAGTCACACACTGGAGTCCCTTTAACTTTTTTTCTAATGCTTTGCAGTGGAATTACCATGAAGGTGAAACAGCCTTATAAAAAGATCTTTAAAAGTTCATGAAAAAGAGTTTTTGCTATGTTAGAAAAGGAGGTAGGAATCCCGTGGAGCTAAAACACATCAAGCCAAAGTCACCCACTTCCCTCTGATAAGGGTAGTAGATGGCTGGATGGGAAAAGGCTGCAGGGCCAGGATACCCAGCACTCAGCTCAGCCTTGGATGATGTTTCCCAATATTTGGAGTGATGAAATGGCAAAATATGACCTGGATGAGAGCAGCTGGGGGAATTCCCAGCTAGTGGGAAAGCCTTAGAGTCACCTAGCAGGATGACTTGATAAGACACACTTTTCAAACATAGCCACTTCAGCAGGTAGGGAAGACTAGATGAAGCAGGTTGGGAATTCTATGATTCAAGAATATAGTGAGAAATAGAACTGCAGGTCAAAACTGAATAGGTGGCCAGGCACACTGGCTCACCCCTATAATCCCAGCACATAGGAAGGCGGGCAGATCATGAGGTCGGGGGATCGAGACCATCCTGGCCAACATAGTGAAACCCACTCTCTACTAAAAAAAATACAAAAAATTAGCTGGGCGTGGTGGTGCACACCTGTAGTCCCAGATACTTGGGAGACTGAGGCATGGGAATCGCTTGAACTCAGGAGGCGGAGGTTGAAGTGAGCCAAGATTGTGCCACTGCACTTCAGCCTGGCAACAGAGCAAGACTTTGTCTCAAAAAAACAAAAAACAAAAACAAACAAACAAAAAACACAAAAAACTGAAGAGGTAAAATACAATAGGAATAAGAGTATAACTACTCTTGGGTCCAAATAGTTAATTACATGATGATAACAGTCTGATAACAAGAACAACATTTTGTATTTATATAGAGTATTAATATTTTACAGTTTACAAGACTGTTTTGGGAGGCTTACCTTAGTTTCAACTCTTTAGAAAAAAATACTTAAGGGTTGTTTCTGTTGACTACAAGCTTAAAGTGAACAGATACAGAAAAATAAAAGCCAATAGTAGCCAAAAAAAGGTAAGTGCTCTTGTCCTTTGAGCACATCTGAGGCAGTGGGTTGCACCCTTGGGGCCACCTTTAAGAGAAACATCAATAATTGAAGTCATAACAAAACAGGTGGGCAGGGAGGTGAAGGGAAGACAGGGAGAGGTGAACAGTTGTTTCAAATATGTGAGCAGCCTCCATATTAGAAGATAATGTGACTATCAGAAACGTAGAGTTTCCACAAATGACCAGAAGTTTCAAAGATGAAGACTGTGTTTGGAAGAATGGATCTAATCATTTCGATGTTTTGCAGGTACAATTGAAATCCACAGGATTGCTGTGGGGAGGATAATGGTTTGGCCACATCCCTTGATGTCACTCAGCCATGCACTCCCTGACACTGCAAGGTCACTCCTGGACATACAGATGCAAGAGGCAGGAGGCTCATTTGAACCTGGGAGGTGGAGGTTGCAGTGAGCCAAGATTGCACCATTGTTGCAGCCTGGGCAACAAGAGGGAAATTCTGTCTTGGAAAAAAAAAAGAAGATCTTAATCTCCAGAGGAGATCTTTTAAGAGCCAATAAGTTCTCTCAGCACAACCAAATTATGAGAAACATCAGTTGTCCGATATCACAAAGTGGCTCTCAGCTTGTGTGGTGCCAAAGCAGCTCTCAGAGCTTGGTGCTTCTATGCAGGGAATACCATCCCAGCAAATCTGGCTCCCTGAGGAGTGCTTGGAGCTGCCATAATTACATTCCCTTAGGTGCTACCCATTCCTCATCCTTCGCGGCCCCTCACTATGAAGTGTGGACAAAGGGAAGTGGCTAACAGGACGGCTCTTCAATTAGCTGAAGGATGTTGACCAGCTGGTGGGAAGGAAGCCAAAGATACCCACTGAAAATCCATTAGACTCAAATACATTGCAACATTTCCTCCAATAACTTGCTTCCCTTTTTTGCACTCAGTGAATAGAGCGTTCTTAATCTTCAACAACTTACCTTCCCAAAGGTGGCTGGGTTGACTTGGTTCTCAGTGTTTTGCCCACAGGTCTCCACGTAAATCTCATACATGAGACAGCGAGGGAGGCTGCACCCTTTGCAAATGCAGAAGTTGTCGACCAACCTGGAGGAGAGGAGGACAAAGAAGAGGAAATTGGCATTTGTTTTTCTAGAGCAAAATATTTTGACAAAATCAATGGTCAAGATGTGTATGAGATTCCATACTTATGAAACATGTATAATTTATTGGATGAATCCCTGCGAAGGCTCACAACTGGCATCACTATGTACCCATTTGTCCTTAGGCCAGTGTTAAGTATATTGACTGCGGCTTTTAGAAGATCAGAAGCGCATAACGTGTTTCTGTTTTTGTTTGTTTCCTGGCAGGTTGGCATGCTAAAAAGAAGTTCAAATTAGGACTTCAGCAGACGCTGTTTCATAGACCTTTACAAAGGTTACAGCCAAGAGCTACATAACTACAAAGTGGAGAATTATTTATTCCACTTTATGAATAAGACACAAAACAATACCCAGGTAAATCCTATCACCCCTGCAGGCCAACCTGGCTTCCCAGGCCCCATTTTCACATCCTTCCCTCTGTGATCCCTGTTCCTCTGAAGCAGTTGCTTGCATGGTTCTTAAACCCCTGTGGTTAGGGCAGGCCATTATGTTTGGAGTCTTTGAATTGCAATGAGGTGTAAAACGCAAGACACAAAGACACACCAAGAGAGGCAGAGTGCTTTGGCTCTGCTTTCTTCCCTATTGGTACAGAGCCAGAGCAGCACAGAGAGAATGCAGCAGTGCCTGTGAACGCACCTGCGGTGCCTGTGACCTCTGCTCAAAGTGGGACCTTCAACTACCCAAATGCTCCTGGTCTGGGGGCAGAGTGTATTCCTTACCAATGAAGGGCTCTGGCTGAGGTTCACAGACCACCCCCGGCCCCTGGGGACAGCCAGGTGCCTGTTCCAGCAGCAGTATGTGAGTGTGGGGGTGAGTGGTGAAGGTGGCCTGGGTCAGAGAGCGTCCGTAGTGACATCCAGCCACGACCTTCCTTTCCCAGTGGGATAGACTGTCGTTCTTTAAAAAAAATACACAAAGCAAGCCAGTATAACTCTTAAACAAAGAGGAATATTTATTTAGCAGAGACTTTACAGACAATACATCTCCCTGGCATTTGTTTTTTTAGAGCATAATATGAGTATTTTGCTCTAGTTGGGTATATAGGCAGTATACAGCTGATCTTCCGGAATGAGGCACACTAGGCCCAAATTTACTTTCCTTGGGCACTAAAGGACATAGTCACAATTGTTAACCCCACTGGCTTCCCAGAAAAAAAGACACATGGACATAAGGAATGGGGGAATCTCTGGCCCTGCAATGCTTCCTTGGGGTAACAAATTACCACAGGCCCAGTGGCCTCAAACAACAGAAATGTATTCTCACAGTTCTGGAAGCTGGAAGCTTAAAAATCCAAGTGCCAGCAAGGTCGGTTCCAACCAGAGGCTCTGAGGGACACCCTGCTTGATATTTTTCTCCTTGTTTCTGTTGATTTCTGGAAATCCTCAGTGTTCCTTGGCTTCACTCCAGTCCCTGCCTGTGTCTTACACAGCCTTCTCCCTGTGTGTCCATATCTCTGTGAATTTTATTGTTTTTCTTTTTCGTATTTTTTTAGTACAGACCGGATTTTGCCATGTTGGCCAGGCTGGTCTTGAACTCCTGGGCTCAAGCGATCCACTCACCTCAGCCTCCCAAAGTGCTGGGATTACAGGCGTGAGTCACCGTGTGTGGCTAGTAGCACTGTGAATTTTCTTATCAAGATACCAGTGACTGGATTTAGAGCCCATCCTAATTCAGGATGACTTCAACTTAACCAATTACATCTACAAAGATCCTATTTCCAAATAAGGTTACATTCTGAGGTTCCGGGTGGACATGAGTTTTTTTTGGGAGGATGCTATTCAACCCAGCACAGGCATCAAGGAAGTAGATTTTTCTGGGATGCTTCCCTAAATCATTGTGGGAGCCTGACACTTCAGATACTTCACAATGGCTTAAATGCAGCTGCTACTGCATCAATTATTTGGCTCGAGGTTGAGTACAGGGTGATATCTATTGATGGGATGGTGGGATGGGGGAGTGGCAGATTCATATATATAGTCAGTATATATATATGTGTGTGTGTATATGTATATGTATGTATGTATGTATGTAGACAGAGAGAGAGAGAGAGAGAGAGAGAGACTCCCTCTGGAATGCAGTGGTGCAATCATAGCTCACTGCGTCCTTAAACTCCTGGGCTCAAGGGATCCTTCTGCCTTAGCCTCCTGAATAGCTGGGACTACAGGCGTGTGACCATGTCCAGATACTTAAAAAAAATTTTGTAGAGGCAGGGTCTCACTATGTTGCCCAAGCTAGTGTTGACCTCCCATCGTCGAGCAATCCTCCCACTTGGCCTTCCAAAGTGCTGGGATTACAGGCACAAACCACTGCACCTGCCTTCTATTTCTTTTGTTAAGACACTACTTGTTGATATATGAAAAACTCAATATTGGAAGTATCACAGAAAGACGTTGGCTAAATCCGGGAAACTGAGGCAAAATGTGATGTGCATTGAATTCAAACTCACTTCTGTTTATTCATAGTTACTCCAGATTTAGTTAGGGAATTATCTCCTTAAAAAAGAAGTGTAAAAAATACAAACTCCTTAAAATGAACTGTAGTTTTCCACATTTGCTGATTGTTCTTTCCTGTGACAGATGCTCATTTGTTCTAAGTCTCTATGAATTGCTGTCCTCCAATTTCAAAATGATACTACCAAGCCTGCCTGTTACCTAAGTGGAAGAGGAAGGCCAAATAATACTCTTAATAAGAATAATAGTAAAGGTCTGTGGCCAAGAGTCCTTTCTATGCCACACATGTAAAGAAAGGGCTGCCTTCGGATGTGAGCCCTGTGTGGCTGCCTTGATCCTGTCAGTTCCAAGAGATTCATCCTGTTTCTGACCATGTGTCTGTGGTCATTTGCCCAACATTCTAAGCCAAATCGCAGAGGCTGACCAATGGCAGCCAGTCAGCATACAGTAACCGGACAAGCAGAAGGTTTGAAAGTGGACTTTGTCACCCAGTAGTTGCCTCAGCCTTCAGTGTCCACACACATGGGAAATTATGATCGTGACTATTACCCTGCGCTTTGAACATCAAAGACCCAGGTTTCCATGCTGACTCTGAGACACCTGAGAGATTTGTGATCAGAAAACAAGCACATGACGTGCCCACTACCCTGGCTTGCACACAGAAGCTCTTATTATTATCATTTTTATGTCTACCATCAAAATCCGGAATGGAAGCAAGAAAGATGCTGATGTTGGCAGAGTGGCTGCACAGAGCACCTGCTGTAGGTGAGCCTGACTTCCAACTGCCTGGGGCTCCAAGGAGAGACTGAATGGGGACTGGCAGAACTGCTGGCAGGTGACATTGGTTAAGGGTTTTATACTCTGCCATCAAAATGTCCTTTGGTGATACACCTGGGAATAAAGCCTGTCTACATTTGGAGTGAATCAGATCACTAGATTCCTTGCTTAGCTTCATAATAACACTATTTTCCTGGTCTTGCCATCAGACAAGGTGGATTATTAAGATTTTGAGACCATTCATGATGTTCTCCTCACTTTGAGTGATGAACAATCTGATGATTACTGACTTCAGAGCACAAATACTTAGCCAGTGGTTCACACATTTTGAGTACTCGTTTTTTTTTGTTTTTTTTTGAGATGGAGTCTCACTCTGTCACCCAGGCTGGAGTGCAGTGGCGCAATCACGGCTTAATGCAAGCTCCGCCTCCCAAGTTCACGCCATTATCCTGCCTTAGCCTCCCGAGTAGCTGGGACTACAGGTGCCTGCCACCTCGCCCGGCTAATTTTTTGTATATTTAGTAGAGACGGGGTTTCACCATGTTAGCCAGGATGGTCTCGATCTCCTGATCTTGTGATCCACCTGCCTCAGACTCCCAAAGTGCTGGGATTACAGGCGTGAGCCACCGCGCCCAGCCTCTGAGTACTCTTTAAAGAAAAATGTCATGAGCAACTGGGCACAGTGGCTCATGCCTGTAATCCCAGCACCTTGGGAGGCTGAGATGGGCAGATCACCTGAGGTCAGGAGTTCAAGGCCAGCCTGGCTAACATGGCAAAACCCCATCTCTACTAAAAATACAAAAATTAGCTGGGCGCAGTGGTGTGTGCCTGTAATCCCAGCTTCTCAGGAGGCTGAGGTAGGAGAATCACTTGAACCCGGGAGGCAGAGGTTGCAATGAGCCAAGATCGTGCCACTGCACTCCAGCCTGGGAGACAAAGTGAGACTCCATCTCAAAACAAACAAACAAAAAAAAAACAAAGAAAAATGTCATGAGCCCCCCACACTAGGAACTAGAGTACCTTTTCGATCCGGCTGATCAAAAGCTACCATAAATTCTACACCTTTCCAAACAAATTTGTATTTTTAAAATTTCAACAGAGTCTGCAGAAATTTGTAAAAGTCTATGTGGGAGATAGTTGTGTAGTCTACAGCCAGGGCTCAGCATGCATTGGGATTAGGTAATGCTTAGGTTTTGCCTGGTCTGAAGCCAGGGGTTAGACCTGCTAGGTCTGCACTCCAGCAAGGAAGTCAGATCACTGTTCTTCATTCCTTTGTGCTCCCCAGAGCTTTAACCCCACCTCTCCCCATTTCTGCAGTCTTTCCTGTCCATGAAACAGAAAGCTTCTATTACCTCTGGCCCCTGAGACTTGGCCAAGCTCTCCTGGGGCCTTTCTCCTGGGAGAATTTATCCAATGTGGATGACAATGGCACTGATGTCTCTAACACATGTTGGGGTCCTAACAAGTGACTGATTAGAAGACAAAACAATGAAGTAATGTGGAAAATGGCAGGTTTCCTCCACAGGACAACAGTTGGGCCCCTCCCTGGTCTTTCACTCAGACACTGGCTAACGGAGATGTCTCCGGGCGTTCAGACCCCTTGCTCTGCACTACCCACCACTGCTCCTCCAGCATTGGAGATACTTTGCAATACCAGAGGCTGTTCTTGATGTTGATGTTAAAACCACTAGTACCAATCGTCTGTTTTGGGTTTTTTATTTTGTTTTGAGATGGAGTTTCACTCTTGTTGCCCACGCTGGAGCAGAGTGGCACAATCTTGGTTCACTACAACCTCCACCTCCCAGGTTCAAGCGATTCTCCTGCCTCAGCATTCAGAGTAGCTGGGATTTACAGGCGCCCGCCACCACACCCAGCTAATTTTTGTATTTTTAGTAGAGCCAGGGTTTCACTGTGTTAGCCAGGCTGGTCTCGAACTCCTGAGCTCAAGTGATCCACCTGGCTCAGCCTCCCAAAGTGCTGGGATTACAGGCCCGAGCCACCACACCCGGCCTCAACGATCTGTTAAACATACCACCTCATCAACTGGATGTCTAAAGAACAGCCTTCCCCAATGAAACAGTGAACCCTCCCTTATTTCCATTGCCTCCACCCCCCAACCTTGAAGAGAGGCCTATAGGGATAGGAACTTGTAATATGGGACTTGAATAAGTCAGACTCTCTGCTAAAATGGCCTACACCAGGGGCATCCAATCTCTTTTCCTGGGCTACACTGTAAGAAAAATTGTCTTGGGTCACATATAAAATACACTAACACTAATGATAGCTGATGAGCCAAAAAAAAAAAAAAGCTCATAATATTTTAACAAAGTTTATGAAGGCCCAGCGTGGTGGCTCACACCTGTAATCCCAGCACTTTGGGAGGCCGAGGCAGGTGGATCACTTCAGGTCAGGACTTCCAGACCAGCCTGGCTAACATGGTGAAACCTTGTCTCTAAGAAAAATACAAAAATTAGCAGGGCATGGTGGCGCAGACCTGTAATCCCAGCTACTACGGAAGGATAAGGCAGGAGAATCACTTGAACTTAGGAGGCGGAGGTCACAGTGAACCAGATCATGCCACTGCACTCCAGACTGGACAACAGAGCAAGACTCTGTCACAAAAAAAAAAAAAAAGGAAAAGAAAGTTTACAAATCTGTGTTGGGACTCATGCAAAGCTGTCCTGGGCCTCATGCAGCCCTTAGACCAAGGGTTGGACAAGCTTGGTCTAGACCATCATAGGCCCCCTGGTTACCATTTGAAGTGAGTTCACAAACGGCCTTAGGAGGATGTTCAGGTATTTTTTAATCAGTCTCATCATTCTTTCAAGTCTCTGGAGCATAATTTAAACCCTGGAAACTCTAATTCACTAAATGGCGAACTGAAGTCATTGAAAGGCATCCTGAGTCCTTTTTTCTAAGAAGGATGCATGAGGGGCCTGGGTCAGTGGGTGTAGCAGAAACCTAGCCCGGCTGTGTAACACTGAAAAACGCTGTGTGCTTCAATATTTATTCATTTGATTTTTTTTTCTCTCATTGAAGACATATCAAAAATGTTCTTTTGGAGGAAAGTGGTAACTGTTTAGGCCTGCCAGGGTTATAATCACAAAACACACCCTTCATTTTTGTGTCACTCACATGACTTTTTCAAAAGTCTTCCCTGAGAAATATTCTTTGAAACTTAAAAAGAGAAAAATGTACTCTGTTATATAACAGTTATTCACCTTGTAAAACTAAAGGTCCTAGAACTGGTTTCAATTATTTTCCTATTTAAGAAGATCTGCAACCCCATGAGTTTCTCGGTCCCAGGGGCTGAGGATATTTTTCTTTCCCTTTTTTCCTGCTTCGACTTAAATAGCTAGAAGTGAATTTCACAATGTGGAATGCATTGCTAAAGCTAAAAACTCCTTAGCTTTAAATTAGGAAACATCCCATCCTGGATCTAGGGAGAGAAAGCTTTTCCTCCCCTGGCCAGTGCTCAGGCGCTTTTGGATGTACATGGAAGCAGGGTCCAACCAACGGGCCCCCGCGGGGCAGACCCGATGGCTTTCCGCGGGAAGGGTGACAACGGGGAACCCACAGATGGAAAGCCCGGCCCCATCGCCGATTCGGGCCCGGGGCTTTTACGCGTGTGCGTGCATGGGAGGCCCCTCCGCCTGCGGCGGGCGAGCATCAGAAAGCGCTGGGCCTGGGGCCGCTCCTCACACCCGGCTTTGACCCGGCGTCCCGAGGGCAGCCGTAGCGGGAACCACGCTTCCCCTCCCCGGCCCCACCTCCTCCATCCGAGCGTCCCAGGCGCCTGGCAGCTCACCACTGGATGACGCCGCTGTGTGGGCCCCGGCTACCCCCGCCGCTGGACGGCGAGGCAGGCACCCCCTCCGCCATGGCTCGGCCCCGGACCTGCAGCACCGAGGCAGGCAGCGAGCGGCGGCCGTGGGCGGTGCTGGGTTGCACCGGTCCTGCCACCGCCGCTCCTCGGTGTTTACTTTAGAAAGGGGCGGGGGGCGCGGGGCCGGAGCCCACTCCTCCAGACCCGAGCCCGGGGGCGCGGAAGGCGCGCGGCGAGTACGGGAGGCCACAGCTCCCCAACCCCCGCGCCCCGCCGAGGATGTGCGGACCCCGCCCTGCATCCTGCGGTGTAGGCTGGAGCCGCCTCCCGCTGGCACCCAGCGCCCTTCCCACCTGCTTACCAATCAAACAGGGACGCGAACAAGCAGCACCAACTTACACCTTTTCCAATCTGGTCGCGGTGTTGAATCCGTGGGGGTCCTTGACTTGCTTGGGCGTTGGAGTTATTCAGGCAGTTTTCAAAAATATTGATACCACGGCTGCCGCTCCCCCTCCCAGCCCCGCCCCGCCCCGCCCCAAGAGGTTCTGATGAATTGGTCTGGGCGAGGGCAGCCTGGGCCAACCGGCTTTTTCAGGGCCCTGGGGTCATGCTAATGTGCCCGCCGTTGCTGAAAACCGCTGGACTTAGGAGTTTTGAAAAATCTCGGAGCTCAGAATTTCTGGCAGGCAGGCGCATCTGGACTTCTAGGAGGCTGGTCCCAGGTGACTCCAGTGTGCTGCTCCAGGTGAGCAGTGCCACCTCAACGTGAGTCCCCATATCTGTAGCCAGGCCCTGCCAGTCCTTGCCCTCAAGAGCCATTTATGTCAGTGTCATTGCTGTGTGACATGGAGCTGCTGGCCATCTCCAAATTCATTTCCTTTGTGGGGAACTGTGTGGTTGTTGTGAGTATTAAGCGACATTTACTTGGAAGGCTGTGGCATAGTCAGAGTTCAGTCATGCAGCCGTTACTGTGGCTGCTAACTGCTTCAGAGTCTCCGGGTAAGGATTTCTCAATCTAGATCAAAAACACATTTGCCGACTTAACAACAACAAAAACCAAACCGCCCAGTTTAAAAATGGGCAAAGGACTTGAATAGACATTTATCCAAGATAGCATTCCATTGTATAGATATACCATAATTTGTTATTCATTAGTCTTCTGTTGATGGTCATTTGGGTTGTGTCCAGTTTTGAGCTATTATGAATGAAGCTGCTATCTATGAACATTGCTGTTTTCCCCTGATACTGTTTTAAAAATCCATTTTCTATTCTCTTGCTTTTTTCTCCCTTGTTTATTTTCATTCTTTCTTCTTCTTTTTTCTTTTTTTTTTGAGACAGAGTCTTGCTCTGTCACCCAGGCTGGAGTGCAGTGGCACAATCTCAGCTCACTGCAAGCTCCAACTCCCGGGTTCATGCCATTCCCCTGCCTCAGCCTCCCAAGTAGCTGGGACTACAGGCGCCCCGCCACCACGCCCGGCTAATTTTTTGTATTTTTAGTAGAGATGGGGTTTCACCATGTTAGCCAGGATGGTCTCGATCTCCTGCCCTTGTGATCCGCCCACCTCGGCCTCCCAAAGTGCTGGGATTACAGGCATGAGCCACCATGCCCAGCCCCCTTGTTTATTTTCTTAAAATCCTGATGACTCTACCATAGACACCAAGTGACCTGGAGCTGAGGCCCATTCCCTGGTAGAATAATCATACAGATGAGAGCCTCTGTGTTCAAACCTACCACACAAACCAAGAAAACATCAATAATTGATATGACCTTGTTGTATTTATCAAGAGTTGTGATGAACTTGGTAGTTAAAATGTGAAGGCAGTACCTTGGTAGTAACTACCACAACATTCTTTCTAAGCAATGTTACAGAAACAATTTCCCCTATACACACACACAGATGTCTCACTCACCCATTTATGAACCCATGGTGTTATAAATAAAAGAGGTGAGCCGGGCGTGGTGGCTCATGCCTGTAACCCCAGCACTTTTGGAGGCCAAGGTGAGCAGATCACTTGAGGTCAGGAGTTCGAGACCAGCCTGACCAAACATGGCGAAACCCCATCACTACTAAAAATACAAAAATTAGCTGAGTGTGATGGTGCGCACCTGTAATCCCAGCTACTTAGGAGGCTGAGGCAGGGAGAATCGCTTGAACCCAGGAGGTGGAGGTTGTAGTGAGACGAAATCATGCCATTGCACTCCAGCCTGGGCAACAGAGTGAGACTCTGTCTCACAAAAAAAAAAAATAAATAAATATAAAAAATAAAAGGGGTAAAAGATGAAAGTTACATTTCTTTCTTCTTCCTCCATTTGCAACAAACTAGGAGTCAAAGACATTAAGAAACTAGTAACAAGGAGAAATTTGGCCCGGAATCAGTCCTCATTCCATATGCCACTTCAGTCTTCCTCTCCATCCCCCCAGCTCCAGCCCAGTCGGTGCTCTACGGATTGCGAATGCTCCATAAGTTCTGAAGACTGACCGCCTCTGTGATGTGGCCGCCATCCATCCTTCAGTCACTCACATCCAAGGTGACTTTTCTTGTCATCCAACATCCATGTTTAAAGACCTTTCCTCATTACCAGGACTTCTGATCCACTTAGGAAGGCCTCTAGAGGGATATATAGTTAAATATGGTAGATGGAATTATGTATTTACCGCCATTCCCTCCAAAAGCTTCACTCAAATAACAGATATGAGACTTAAAAGAAAGAAAGAAAGGACACAGAGCAAGATAGAAAATGACAGCAATGACATTTGGGAGCCTAGAAATCATGAGTTTGTGCTAATGGATTTAGCACCCTTGAGAAAGCCAAAATCTAAACTGGCAGAGGAAGAAATTCAGAAGTAGGCTGGTTTGTACAGCAGAAAGTCAGAAAGACTCAAGAACTAGAGGTACTAGGTGACTTTAAAAGTAGGGGTCCAAGTGAGACTAAAAATAAGTATATTGGTTAAAAGTCACTCTCAGAATCCATTACACCTGAATTTCCCCTCTGTGGTTAAGCAACCAGGCAACTGCCCCAGGCCACACTGGGAAGAAGACCCCAGGTTCACTCTCTGGAGAGGCAGGGCCAGAGGGATTCCAGCCCCGCAGGAACAGTGGGAAATGGGTGTTCCCATACTGAAAACAGGGGATTAAGTGTGACACTTGAGAGAGTGACAGCTCTCATCCCTTCTTCAATCTGACTCCAAGAACACAGGCAGCCAGGCTAATATCTCCCAAGAGGAGACAGGGAACTTCCTCCCTTGTAGAAATAACCTGACTTTCAGCCTGCAGAGCTTTGAGAAAGTGGACTACTGTTGCTTAAGCCCCCCCGAGTCGTGGTACCTTGTTATATAGCAGCCGTGAAAGACTGACAAAACCATCTTCCTTAAGAAGAACAGGAGGCCAGGTGCGGTGGCTCATGCCTGTAATCTCAGCACTTTGGGGGGCTGAGGTGGGCGGATCACGAGGTCAGGAGATCGAGACCATCCTGGCTAACATGGTGAAGCCTCGTCTCTACTGAAAATATAAAAAATTAGTCGGGCGTGGTGGCAGGCGCTTGTAGTCCCAGCTACTTGGGAGGCTGAGGCAGGAGAATGGCATGAACCCGGGAGGCGGAGCTTGCAGTGAGCCGAGATCACGCTACTGCACTCCAGCCTGGGTGACAGAGTGAGACACTGTCTCAAAAAAAAAAAAAAAAAAAAGAAAAGAAAAAGAAAAAAGAAGAACAGGAATAGGTCTGGACCTGGTGGCTCATGCCTGTAATCCCAGCACTTTGGAAGACCAAGGCGAGAAGATCACTTGAGGTCAGGAGTTGGAGACTGGCCTGGCCAACAAGGTGAAACCCTGTCTCCACTAAAAATACAAAAAAATTATCTGAGCGTGGTGGTGTATAATTGTCATCCAGCTACTTGAGAGGCTGAGGCAGTAGAATCGCTTGAACGCGGGAGGCAGAGGTTGCAGTGAGCCTAGATCGCACCACTGCACTCCAGCCTGGGTGACACAGCCAGATTCTGTCTCAAAAAAAAAAAAAAAAAAAAAAAAAAAAGAGAAATAACCTGCCTGAGAGAAAACACCTACCATTTACATTTGGGGATTTCCCAGTGAAACAGCCCAGCCAGAGAACTGTAAGTGAAGTGCACCAACCAATAAGCCTCACCTACCCTCACAGAATTTCCACTCTTAATGACAAATGGATAGCCAAGGATCACCAGACATTTGAGAAATGCTTCTAACATGAACCACAAAGATTAAAGTAAAAGGAAGCTGGTGAGGGGGAGAGAAATAGGCAAAGAGCAAAAACAAACAAACAAAAAAACCAATAGAATTAACATCCTTAAAGAGCTAAGGATAGATATTGCACCCATGAGACAAGAACAAGAGGTTATAGACAAAATTTTTGACAAGAGGGCTCTTAGGAATTAAAAATGTGAGAGCAGATATGTAGAAGTCAATAAAAGGATTAGAAAATAACATCAGGAAATATCACAAACATAGAACAATAACCGAGAAAAAAGGATGAAACAAGATTTTTAAAATATTAGCAAATGACCAGGTGTGGTCGCTAATGCCCATAATTCCAGCACTTTGGGAGGCCAAGGTGGGCAGATTGCTTGAGCTCAGGTGTTCAAGACCAGCCTGGGCAACATGGCAAAACCCCATCTCTACTAAAAATACAAAAATTAGCCTGCTGTGGTGGCGCATGCCCATCTTCCCAGCTACTCAGGAGGCTGAGGCCAGAGGATCACTTAAGCTCAGGAGGCAGAAGTTGCAGTGAGACGAGATT
The DNA here is from genome assembly GCF_028885655.2 of Pongo abelii. Lineage (NCBI taxonomy): Eukaryota > Metazoa > Chordata > Mammalia > Primates > Hominidae > Pongo > Pongo abelii. The sequence continues at coordinate 23,208,020 of NC_071997.2, read as the reverse complement.
GCATCACTGCACTCCAGCCTGGTGACAGAGTGACCCTGTCTCAAAAAAATAAAAAAATAATAAACAAACAGCCAATAAGTTCAGATAGTCCAATATCTGGAAGGGACTTCAAGAATGAATAAACGGAGAAAAGTGGGGAAAAGAAATGAAGCAAACCATCATAAGAGACAACTTCTGGAATGGAAGGATGTGAGTTTGTAGATGGAGAGGGTTCACCAAGCACCCAGAGCTAGGGAGGAATGACAATTCAGGGGTCACAGGAAATCTCAGAACACCAAGGACACAGAAAATCTCAACAGCTTCCAATAAGTTAAAGAAAGAAAAAAAAAAAAAAAGACACAGTCAAAGCCTTGGGGAAAGACTGGGAATCAGAGTGGGTCAGACTCCTTGTCAGTGACCACCAGAAGACAAGGATTATACATCTTCAAATTCTAGGGGAAATGGCTTCAAACTAAAATTCTACATCTAAGCAACCACCATCAGTCTAGGGTGAGGGTAGAATAAAATCTCAAAAAACTTTACCTTCCTGTCCCCATTTTTCTTTTAAGGACAGATATACTCCACTACATGAGGGAATGCTTGAAGCAGAGGCAGGCCCAGGGTCCAGGCATGGGAAGGCATTGCCCATGCTGGAGGCTAGGGCTGTCCTGCAGTGACAGTGACCTGCAGGCCTGGAGTGCTATTGAATTGAAACCGACCCAATAGTCCCATAGACAGATTTTTTGTTTGTTTGTTTTGTTTCGGATAAACATAGGAATTGACCCTTCTGATGCTAAAGCTTGAAATTTGTATTTGTTTTATCTAAGTTCCTTCCCTGGGAAAAGACCCTCAGATCTCTCAAAAAACAGTATCAAAGAACTGCAACTCACCAGATCATTGCATCAGCCAATGAGATGCCAGACCCCTCATTCATCACAATTGTTTCCTTACCCTTCCCTAGTTCCTGTTTTCCTACACATTGTTACTTTTCTTCCCTGCTATGTAAACCCCTAATTTTAGTCCATCAGGGAGGTGGATTTGAGACTGATCTCCCATCTCCTAGGCTGCAGCACCCAGTTAAAGCCTTCTTCCTTGGAAATAATCACTCAGTGATTGGTGTTCTGTTCGGTGAGCAGCAGGACCTAGATGGAACCCCTGGTATTTCCATAGCAGAATCAGTCTGAAACAAGAGGACAGAGGGTTACAGGAGGGGTGGCCCCAAGGGAGAAAAAAAAATTGATAAATTACCTCCTATGTTTGAATGTATGGAGAAGCAATTTACATTTTAGGAGAGTTATAAGAATGAAAATAAATTAGCAATTGGCACATAAAAATCTAAAAAGAAAAATTATCTTAGGAAAGCAAAAAAGAAAAAAAGTGTGGTATGAGAAAGAAAATGTAGTTAATTATATAGTATACCACATGGCTAAGCTTTGAATAGTATTTCCACAGTCATAGTAATATAAATACTGGTAACAATCGACCAAAGTATTTTTTATTTTATTTATATTGGGAGGGAAATTGTAGTGTATGAGAGCCAATTATTCTCTTCTGCAGAAGGAAGACAAAGGGTAGTATTAAAGTAGAAAAATAAAGAAATAGCAGCATAAGCAAGTTATTTAAAAATAGGAAGGCAAAAATCAAAATAAACAGCTGAACTAATTGAAATTGGTGTTGCCTGTAGTGGGAATGGGGAGTAGAAAACTGGCACAGGAGCTGCTGCTCTTGTTACAAGCTTGTAAAATAATTTCACTTATTAATGTATCTGTCACTCTAAGAATTAGGATTTTCTAAAGAAAAGAAAAAAATAGGCTTGAGAGTATTTTTTTTTTTTTTTTTTTTGAGACAGAGCCTTGCTCTGTCGCCTAGGCTGGAGTGCAATGGCGTGAGAGCAACAGCTCACTGCAGCTCTACCTCCTGGGTTCAAGTGATTCATGTGCCTCAGCCTCCTGAGTAGCTGGGACTATAGATGCACACCACCAGGCCCAGCTAATTTTTGTATTTTTGGTAGAGACATAGTTTCAAGATGTTGGCCAGGCTGGTCTCGAACTCCTGGCCTCAAGCGATCCGCCTGCCTCAGCCTCCCAAAGCGCTGGGATTATAGGCGTGAGCTGCCATGCCCAGTGGCTTGTGGACATCTTTTGGTGTCTGGAGACATGAGCACATTGAATAATGTGGGATCTTAAGCATATCCAAACCCCTGTCCTGCTGGATGCAGCCACCCACAAGTCCCCAGAGTAGTCTAAGCCTCCTCAAGGACTCCAGTCTGCGTCTGGTTCCTCCTTCCAAGTTGTTGTAGAGTCATTAACCAGAAAGACTGATTTCTCTTTGGTGGTTTATCCCCAGTAGCCAGAACACAGTATAGATGCAGTGCTATCTTTTTTAGCATGTGAAAGAAATGCATAGGTTGCCAGGCTAATTAACTAAATGTTATATTTAACTGGGAAGATAACATAGCCCTAGTATTTGGATTTATCAAAACAAATTCCAGATGGCACACAAGCCCCAGAGAGAGGGGCCATCTGGTAAGAAAAAGCACGGCTCATTTTTTATAAAGGTGAAAGGTAGTAAATGTCAACACTTTCTTTTTTTTTTGAGGTGGAGTCTTGCTCTGTCACCCAGGCTGGAGTGCAGTGGCATGATCTTGGCTCACTGCGACCTCTGCCTCCTGAGTTCAAGTGATTTTCCTGCCTCAGCCTCCTGAGTAGCTGGGATTATAGGCACCTGTCAGCACACCTGACTAATTTTTGTATTTTTAGTAGAGATGGGGTTTCACCATGTTGGCCAGGCTGGTCTTGAACTCCTGACCTCAGGTGATCCACCCACCTTGGCCTTTCAAAGTGCTGGGATTACAGGCGTGAGCCACCACGCTCGACCGTAAATGCCAAAACTTTCTATGCTGAAAATATATCTAGCTGTTGCTCTCCTGGAGGAGCAATCCTCAGCCTCATATCTTTGCTAATTCAAATACCTGCAACATTATGCTCTTTCAAATAACTGAGTGATTAAGTATGGTGAGTATAAGTGATTAACACTTGGTGAGTATTGTAAGGTTTCAGCATATACCTGTTAAATATATTTTGTACAGTGACAGCTGCAGGCATTAATAACACCATTTAACAGACTCTACAATTACACAAATTCTTTGAGTATATAAACCAATAAAAACTGAAAATATTTTTTTCCAAAATGATTTAAGATGTTGCTGCCATTTTTTTATTTAGCTCAGCAGTGGTATTTTTGGTGTGTTTTCTGTTTGACAGGATGTTTCTTGCACATACTTTCTTCTCTCCGTATTCCCACTGTTCCTCTGAAACTAATCATTCCCTGCCTGTATTTATTCACCAGTTTCCCACTCCCCTCCACCTGGCCCCACTTGCACACAACTGCCAGCTTAATCTTCTTTAAACATTGCACTGTTTATATAACTTCCCAGCTCAAAAAACAGTCAATACCTCTCTGATGTCCAGAAGATAATGTGCAGGCTTCTGCTCACAGACACCCCAACCTCATCACCCAACTCCCTCAGTGTGAGTCCCCCACACCCCAGGGCTGCAGCCAGGCTATCATCCCAAGAACTGGAGCTCTGTGCCCAACCTCAGTGCTTTGGCTGGGACCAGATCCTCTCTCTGCTGGGCCCTAACAGCCTTCTCCTTAAGGAGTCTGGGCCCTGCTCCGTCTATCTTGAGCCGAATCCAAGATGATTCAGCATGAAGATGGGAACTGTGCCCACAGAGAGGCTTCTTGCTCGAGCCCACCTCCAGGTCTGTTTCCAGGGGGGAGGTCATTAGCCCAGATTTTATGTGATGGGAACAGTTGGCTATCCTTGGTGGTAAGCACAATAATAATGTCCCCTTACCCTACAATGTCTACAGCCTAATACCCAGAACCTGTGAATTTGTTACATTACATGGCAAAAGAGACTTTGTGATTAAGTTAAGGATCTTGAGATGGGGAGATGATACTGGATTAGCCCAGTAGACCCAATGTGAACATAAGGGTCCTTATCAGAGCGAGGCAGGAGGGTCAGACTCAGAGAAGGCGATGTGAGGACAGAAGCAGAGGTCAGAGAGAAAGGGAGATTTTGAAGATGCTAAGGGCTGGCTTTGAAGATGGAGGAGGGGGCTATAAGCAGAAGAATGCAGGCAGCCTCTGGAAACTGCAAGAAATGGATTCTCCCCTGCCCTCCAAAGGAGCCAGCCCTGCCAACACCTAACTTTAGCCTGACTCATAAGACTAACTGATATGTCTGACGTCCAGAACTGTAAGACAAGAAATTTGTGTTGTTTTAAGCCACGAAATTTGTAGTAATTTGTTCCAGCATCACTAGGAAAATACTACACTCCCTTTGCAGACTCTCCTGGTTCCAGTCCTAGTAATCCTGGCCTGCACTCTGATGTATCTATTACCAGGCTTTCAAGCTGAGACCGATAAAGGCTAAAACCTGCGCAGTCCAATACATTCACCACCAGTCACATGCAACTATTTATAATTAAACTTAAACCAGCCATAATGGCTCACACCCGTAATCCCAGCACTTTGGAAGGCCGAGGTGGGAGGATTGCTTAAGCCCAGGAATTTGAGACCAGCCTGGACAACACAGTGAGACCGAGTCTCCACAAATAAAAAAAATAATAGGGTGTGGTGGTGTGTACCTGTGGTCCCGGCTACTCAGGAGGCTGAAGTGGGAGCATTGTTTGAGCCTGGAAGGTCGAGGCTGCAATGAGCCATGATCTTGCCACTGCACTCCAGCCTGGGTGATAGAGCAAGACTCCATCTCAAAATAATTTAATTAACTAACTAATTGGTGTAGTTAAATTAAAATAAAACATTCAGTTCCTCTGTTATGCTAGCCATATTTTCGGTGTTTAATAGCCACATGTGGGTAGTTGTTACCAAACTGGATAGTGAAGGCAGAATAATTCCATAACCACCAAGAAAGCGAAGGAAGAACCATCGGAGGTTACAAAAATAGTCTAAGCAGGATAAAAATTAGAGGTAGGATAAAGTGTCTATTCTCAGGCAGTATCACTGACATTTATGAATTTACCAATTTGAAAGCTAAATGCTTAAACCCCCCATCTGGAATCAGAATGATTGTGCTGACAGAAGTTCACTGTTCTGTCTCAGTTGTTACAGAGGTGTTTATATTAACTGTAGTCTCTGGGTAATACAGATATTCATTAGTTAGCCTAATTATCACATTCCTCTGGAACCATTTTCACAATCTGCTATAGAGAAAGTATGAATATTAAAACATTTTTTAAAAGTGGAGACTATATAAAGAGAAGGCTATTTCTTCATACTTGGGCACAGACAGTAACAATACCATTAGTTTTTAATATTTCTGAAGAAGAGGAAAGACTCCTAAAGATACCTCAAAATGCTATGAAAACTGACTGGCACATAGTAGGTGCTCGAAAAACACTTACTGAAAGACTGAATTGCTTTAGAGGAATCAACAGTACTTTATTTGTGTTAGCAATGTAATTTGCAATAACTTTCCTAAAGAATAAGTGTTGGAGAATATCAAGCAAACATCACTATATATAAGATAATCTCATGGTAAACCCTGATAATAGGCAGTTAGAAAACTGGTACATCTTCCCTGAAACTTTGGTTTACATGATTAACATGCAAATTCCACTGTTAACAGACAGAAGCCACAAAAAGCTAAACCTGCTTTCATTTTTCAGATTAGCATAAGATTAGGTATATATTATATAAGCAAATCTGTGATAAAATTATCTTAACACCCTTGATAAAAGATGCTCAATGAAGAATTCTTTTCCTCAGCCTAATACTCCTACTACCCAATTTCTTTATCACAGGAGTTGAAAACTTCTTGTTCACAATAATCTATTTATTTTGCCAATACTTCTAATGTCTATTTAAAGTATTATAGTGATGAACAAAATATGACAAATTGAAGACAGAATTGCAAAGATAAGTTGCATATTCTTTTTCAGTTAGCAACTATTTGGGTGTTTTCTTCTAGAAAAAAAAATGCTTATGATTGGATACCTGGGTTGGAAAGTTGTGTTTTTGTTTGTTTTCTTAGAGAAACATCCTAGCCAAGAAGGCCATAGGAGACACAGAACACTGGATGAGCAGATAGACATTAATTGTTCTTAAAAATGCAAAATATAAAAGCAACATAAAAGGCGAAGCTCTAAGGTACATAAAGCAAAGTTACCAAGCCTTTAGAAATGTCTATTTTTTATTTTCTAATCTGCATTTATCTCAAGGATCAACATATTAGAAGTTTCAACAAAGAAATACATTGCTGTCTGGTACAGCGTTAGCGCTGCTAACAGCCTCACTTTTCCCAGAGTTCCGCCTCTTTGGACAGTTTCCTGCAGCATCTTGTTGTGCCTTTCTAGAAGTGTATCATGTTCAGATTGCAATGTTTGAAGTTCAGATACATTAACCTGTAAGTTATTTTGGCTATTTTGTAATTTCATTTTTAGCTGGTCAATCAGCATTTCCAGATGTTCCCTAAAACAGAAATACAGTTTTAAAATTTTTTGAAAAAGGTGAATTTGATTTTGTGGTTTTAAATATAGTTTAACCGTTTAACCTTTCAATGCCATACACTTGGATGATTCTAAAGGAAATATAATAGTCTGAAGAATTCAAGACTAGGATTAAATATAATACAAAAGATACTATAGCCAGATTTAAAATCTTAGGCACTACAGATTTACAAAAAATTTCTCCAAAATTTAGAATTTCATATTGAAAAAGGGGCATCAAAATAGCCTATTTTATGTTACAGGACTATGTCAGTTAAAGAAAAAACCTCACACTACTTTTTTTTTTGAGACGGAGTCTGGCTCTGTTGCCCAGGCTGGAGTGCAGTGGCGCAATCTCGGCTCACTGCAACTTCCGCCTCCCAGGTTCAAGTGATCCTCCTGCCTCATCCTCCTGAGTAGCTAGGACTACAGTCGCCCACCACCACACTCAGCTAATTTTTTATTTTTAGTAGAGACAGCATTTCACCATGTTGGTCAGGTTGGTCTTGAACTCCTGACCTCAGGTGATCCGCCAGCCTTGGATTCCCAAAGTGCTGGGATTACAGGTGTGAACTGCCATGCCTGGCGCACTCACACAGTTCTTAAATTGTTGTTATAAGAATGGTATGTCAGACCAAGTTACAGTGAAAGATAATCCCTGAAGAAAAGCAGGTCTTTTTAGACTTGGAAAAAACACTAGGTGGAAATAGTTAAAATCCTGATTCTGCCACAATGAGTACAATACACTATTAGTTTCTCTTTTTTAAAAATGTATATTATAAGAAAGTAGAAGGAACACAAAACATTTACATTCATATAATGTGAACTCAAAATTTAGGCATGGTCAAAAATGGCTCTTGAAAATGGTGACATTTATATTTATGAAATGTATCAGTATCTAATTTCCCCTTTATTTAATGAGCTACTGGAAAGAAAATACCATGTCTCAATCTACAGTCTCTATATTTAATAGATTCCTAAATGAAAGTAATAGAAACATAAACATACAAAAATTTCAGAATAATTAGTCTTGTTTAGAACAGTAAGAGCCAGATGTAAAACTGCTTTGAATACTGAACCGCTCAACACAGATGCCATGGAATGCCCTATCTCTCTCTCACTCCCAGTACAAACAGGATCTGTATGCTAGTTTTAAAGCAGCATAAACAATATACCATTCAAATAGAACTGAAATGGTCATAAATAAGAAAAGTTTAATTCTAGACCAAAATTCAGTAATAAATTTAAAATTTTTGAAATAAGTGAAATATTTTAAAGCAACTTCTGTTTAACCTAAATTAATGGCAAATAAGTACACTTAGCATTTTAATTTTTACTTCTAAATTTTCAAAACTGGAAAAACAAATCATAATGTAATTTTAATGCTTGTATTTTCTACCATGACAAGATCTTATTAAGACAAGATTGAACTGTGAGCCTATTATCTCATATCCTGGCTTCACTGTGCACTTTAACATCTAATTTTAGAGTTTGCAACAGTGTCCTTTGTAATGAAGTTTCCCTGTTACTGTTTGCAGACACAGTGAAGCCAAGAAATTCTGTTCTCTTTGGTAACAATATACATAATTTCACAGTTAAAAATCATAATAGGATTTTAGGCTGGGTGCTGTGGCTCACGTCTGTAATCCCAGCACTCTGAGAGGCTGAGGCGGGTGGATCATCTGAGGTCAGGAGTTTGAGACCAGCCTGGCCAACATGGTGAAACCCCGTCTCTAATAAAAATACAAAAATTAGCTGGGCATGATGGTGTACGCCTGTAATCCTAGCTACTCAGGAGGCTGAAGCAGGAGAATCACTTGAACCCAGGAAGCGGAGGTGGCAGTGAGCTGAGATTGCACCACTGCACTCCCGCTTGGGCAACGAGAGTGAAACTCTGTCTCAAAAAAAAAAAAAAAAAAATCATAATAGGATTTTCAATCTACTTGGTGAAGAACCTGCATTGTGGGAGGAAAACTCTGCATATTTAATTTAGACTTTACCTTTCTTGTTTAGCGCCCTCAGTTTCAGCCTGAGACACAGATTTATTTTTCTGTTGTTTTAGAACGTTATGAACTTGGACTTTGTAGCTCTCGAATTCAGAGGTTATAGTAGCTTGTTCTGCCTGTAACATTTAAAAGAGAGAAACGTTTTCTATTGTAACAGGGTCCTTCTATTTTCTTTCAGAGATTAACAAATTGAGATAAAAACCTGTTTTTGAAAATGAGAAAGATAGCTGACATTCTTTTTGGTTTCTTGATTAACCTTGCTAAAAAGCATACTTCTGTTGGCTTTACACTTAAAAAATTTTAACTGATACATAATTGTACATATTTATGGGGTGCATGTGATATTTTGATGGATGCATACAATGTGTAATAAGCAAATCAGGGTAATTAGGATATCCATTGCCTCCAACATTTATCAGGTCTTCATGTTGGGAGGCCTTACACTTTTTAAAGGCCTCTCAATAATACATATTTTCTGATAAGAGATCCATTTCTACCATGTCTTCTACCCTGGTAGATTAATTTACTAACCATACATTTTATAGTGACACTATGTACTTTTGGAACTTTATAAACATTTTCTCTTATGATATCTCCTCTTTTTATAAATTTGAGAAAAATTAACTCAAAGAAATTAAGTTATTTGAACTTCAGTTTTCAAAACAGGGTGGTTAAGTGTTAAGTTCTAGGTCATCCACTTTCTTGAAGTGATCTGTAAACTCCCACAACAGCGTTGCCATGATTGCTTAAATAAGAGCTGCATCTAACACAACCACTGCACTGTGTCTGTTTTGGATGATGACAAGAAAGTAGGCCCCCCACAGCCATGCTATTAAAATGTTATTTATAATCATTTAGCCCTAAGAACTGTAACACTTTTCTAATAAAAAAAGCTTTATAAATAAGTGACACATAAATTGCAAAACAAGGTTGAAATGGAAAAAACATCATGTTTTTCCTTTTGGCAAAAAAAGTGATCCAAGTTACGATTAGGGTTGGCATGGGATTGCGGTTAGACCCAGATTAACTGAACAGGTCTTAATCTAATAAGTGCTCTTAACAGCAAAATAGTAAAAAGGGAGAGCACAGCCCTGGAGTAAACCAATGACTAGCTGATAATAAAATCCCAGTGGCTTGCTGTGGCTGAAGAACGCACCTTGGCAGCACGGCTCTCTTCCTGTAGTGCTGTCACTCTCTGCTGGTACGCACTTAGCGTACGCTGGTGCTGTTCCGCAGAGGTTTTCAGGTGCTCGTGGATTGTGTGCTTCTCTGATGTTATTTCAGCCAGCTGAATCTCGGGGTAAATCTTTAAATTTAGCTTTAGCAAATCCTATCTTCACTAGTTAAAGAGGTTTTCCTTAAAATGCAAACTTTAGGTTTGAGACATAAGTACATATAAGGCATAATTAAGTAGTGAAATATTTTTATGTATTATTATTGAAAAAGTAGAGACAAGTAGAACATTTTCTCATTAAGCTATCTTTTCTTAAACCAACATCAATTCAAAAAAATGAACATCCCAGACTACATATTTAACATACAATATTTAAATACTTCAAGACATTATATACATAAAAATATACACAAACATAACAAACGTATAAAATCATTTTACAAACTGTTCCTTGTGACTGCAATATCATTAAGTTCAAATGCAGGCTTATTTTATTTTGCACTATTCTATAGTATACTACGAATTTCCAAATACGTGAAAATAATCTAGCTTGAGCTAACCAATATACTCCAGTTATATGCCAGACTTGATTTATTGTTGTAACTTCCTCAAAATGTTGAGGAATCTTTCTAGATATCCTTATAGGATAATCAATAAAATCTCTAAATGGTACTTCACTTCTACATGAAAAAACTTTTTTTAATCTTAAAAAGTAAAACCCTTACTTTATAGACTTCTACTTGCTGCTGGCTTGCCTCCACCTCACCTTTTAAAGATGCTTGAAGTATTAAGTGATCAGTTTCCTACAGAATGAGAATCTTGGTTAAATTTTTTTTAATGTTACTCATAAATAAATTATGAACAAGTACTAAAATACGAAACAAAAATTAACGTACTGCTTGCTTTGAATCTGCCAGTTCCTTTTTGGCTTTCACAAGCAATTGCTTGATTTTGGTGTTTTTCTCTTCATATTGTTGTACTGAAGACTGTAATGAAGCTAGCACAAGAAATAATTTCAGTAGAAAAAGATGTAACAATTTTTATCAGTGAATTTAAATACACAAATATGTCTTCTTTGTATTGGCTTATCTTTAAGCCTGTTTTAGCTTTTTATTATGGAATACTTCAAACATATGCGACAGTAGTAACAACAGTGCCATAAACTCTACTGTACCCATCTCCTGGCTGTAACAATTACAACCCATAGACAATCTTAGTTAACCCAGACCAGGAAACAGCAAGGTACTTAAGAAATGTTAAAGTGAATAAATGTGGACTATAAACATCTTAATGGCAAATAGTTTTACACCCATTCTGGGTCCCCAGTAACATTTATCACTGTGTTAAACACCCGACTGACAGTGAAAGACTGGTGAAATAAACAAGTAATGCCCCCCACCAAATCAAGTTGTGATGATGAAATAATTAAAAGGTAAAGTGAATTTTCTTTAACTCACTTATTTCTTCTTCTAGGGTTTCTTGTTTCTGTTTTTGAATTTTTATTTCTTGCTCCAAATCTTCTATCTTGTTGTTTTTATTAGTTAACTTTTGATTTAGTTCTTTCATCAAACGTTCATAATCAGCTATTTCCATATTCATCAATGTGGTCTGTTGGGCATCCTGCACATTTTATAAGTAGAAGATTTACACAATAGTAGATCAGTTCATTTGTAAATTCTTTTTGTCATTTGTAAAATTGCTAAAATGATGCCACAGCAATAAATGGGTGCCTTTCTGTAATAGTGAAATCATTTACACTGTAACAAAGAAATGAGGAGTTGGATATTTTCTAGTTTTTAATTTCACAAAATATTTTCTAGTAGTTTAACCCAACTTTCTTAGTTTCATTTTATTTCATTATAACTAACTACAACTGACAGTTGTAGCTTGCGGAGCTCTTATTTATAAAATACTAATATGTCAAGTGGCTCTTATAGTACATTTCTTTTTAGCCTCATCTTTGAAGGAGTAAAGTCAGCCAAAGTTTTAAGTATAATACAAATTTCAAGCTTTGACATTAATTAAATCTTATGTGTCATACAACAATCATGTATACAAAATGAAATGTCAAACCAAAATCTTGTAAATCAGGAGCCTAGATTCTTCTGAAAGGACTGGTACTTAGAGAATTAAGTTAAATTTTCAATTTTTTGAGCAAATAATTTATAAAGCATTATTTTAGTACCACAAGTAACATTCTAAAACACTTCTTTTCAACATGTATAGAATAGTTTAACAATGCAGGCTGAGTGCGGTGGCTCACACCTGTAATCCCAGCACTCGGAGAGGCTGAGATGGGTGGATCATTTGAGGTCAGGAGTTCCAGACGAGCCTAACCAAATTGGTGAAACTCCATCTCTACCAAAAATACAAAAAATTAGCCGGGTGTGGTGACGCATGCGTGGAATCTCGGCTACCTGGGAGGCTGAGGCACAAGAATTGCTTGAACTCGGGAGGCGGAGGTTGCAGTGAGCCGAGATCATGCCACTGCACTCCAGCCTGGGCCACAGCGTGAGATCGCAGACAGAACAGAACAAATAGAACAACAAAACAGAACAATGTGAACATTACATCAATTTTCATCCTAGTGTTTTATTTTACCTTTTTAACCAGCTCTAATTCTTGCATGGTTTTCTGAAGCTGTTTCTTTTCCTTTTGAAGTTGTACCTGAAGTTCTTCAAGTTCATTTACAGTAGTGGCATGTTCCTGAAATTAAAAATAAAAACAACCCACACAACCCAACCAACATTAAAAAGGTATTTTTAAGGGGCTTTAAAATAAATCTGACAGCCTGGCGTGGTGTCTCACACCTGTAATCCCAGCACTTTGGGAGGCTGAGGCGGGTGGATCACAAGGTCAGGAGATTGAGACCATCCTGGCTAACACAGTGAAACCCCGTCTCCACTAAAAACACACACGAAAAATTAGCTGGGCATGGTGGTGACTGCCTGTAATCCCAGCTACTCGGGAGGCTGAGGCAGGAGAATGGTGTGAACCCGGGAGGTGGAGCTTGCAGTGAGCTGAGATTGCGCCACTGCACTCCAGCCTGGGCGACAGAGTGAGACTCCGTCTCAAAAAAAATAAATAAATAAATAAATAAAAAATAAAAAATAAAAATAAGTAAATAAATAAAATAAATCTGACATGCTAAAATACAGAAAGTTTGGTAATATTTCAATGTTTAAAATGTATACACCCCCAAATCACAGCATGGATTCTCAAATTTATGGTTGGTATTAAGGAATTAATGAACTCTGCTGTATTCATAAATGCTACTCTTTAGTAAGTCTTCCCTTCATTTAAATCATATTTTGGTAAATGCATCATATATATGTGAATCAATCTCACAGGATTGTTTTTACCTTTATCTTCTCTTCTTTCTGAAGTTTTTCAGCTTCTAATTCTTTGTCTATCATTGCTTTGGCTCTCTGGACTTCTAAAATCTGTACTTCTAATAATTCGGCATTAGACTGTAGTGTCTCAATACGAGCCAGGAGATCTTCATTATCAGAATTTATTTTTTCACACTGAAATGACAAATGATTCATTACTATAAACATGCAGAAAACATATACAGCAGAGGAAGAATGAACAGGTACATTAATGAGAATATTGGCATAGTGTGACAAATGAAGATTTCTAAGTCCATGCTACAGAATAATATTAAGAATCAGTTTTAAAATCTGTCATTGAAATACTAATATGGTAAACCTTACAAGAGATCAGGTTGCACTGGCAGAGCAAAGAGCAGAAATGAAAAACAAACAAACCCCCAAACAAACAAACAATTCTCTAGGGGAACTGAGATTAGAATAATAAGCAAGATAGTTGCTAGCTGTTTCGTCTTATTCTTCTCTCCTAAGTGGGAAGGAGGGTGAAGTGGGGGGGAATAAATTCTGTTTCCGACTATATTTAATTTTTTATGCAAAAAGTATTGAGATTAAAATATACCTGTTATACTTTTCATTTTTGGATTTATTAAAAAATTACCTGCAAAGTCGAATTTCTTAATTGTCTTGTAAGGTCTTCAATATGATGCTCAAAATTATCAGCACGTTCTTTTTCCACATCCAGTTGCTCTGACTGCTTTTCATATTCTAATAAAAGATTCTTCAATAAAAGAAGGATTTAACTTTGGCATATTATTATGCATTCAACAGGTCAGACTTCATCATCAAGCCACCTTAAGATTCATGAGTCCATTCCGGATGCTTAAAATATTTACCCAAGTTGAACAGAATACCTAACTGGCATTAGGTAATAAAATTAGCATATTTTGGGTAACTTTTAGTATTGGAGGGTGGCGGAAACATATGAAAGGAGAAGAAAATTTTAAATATAAACAATATAATAGCTCCAAGGTTAAATATTCTACTCATTAACAAAAACGAACTTCTGAAATGTAACCACAATTTAAGGATAGATAAAACGTTTAATAAACACAATTTAAGGACAGAGGATAAAAAGTTTAACCTGGATACCTAACTCTACCTGAAGAATTCTGATGAGAGAAATATTCCAGGCCTGACCTAATATAAGGTAAAGGTGTTAATGAAAGAACACTGGAAGACATTCATAGATTTAGTCTCTCACACTCTGCAGTGACACTTTCAGTATTTCCTGAAGAATCCAAAGCCAACTGAATTTTCTTTGATATTCCTAGTTGGCCTACTGAAGGACAGAATGATCAGACTTTTTTGCCACACACAAGCTAATTAGGTTATCCACCAAAATATGTAAATGAGATTCAGTTTCGAGATTGCATGTAGTTCTTTTTCTCTCTCCTTCCTTATAAATCCTGTTTTTGCCTTTGTTTCTGGAAAACTTCTATTTTCTTCCCATAAATGTGCCTGCAAAATTACTAGCAAAATGGTGTTTTAAAAAAATTTTTTAACTTTTAAGTTCAGGGGTACATGTGCAGGTTTGTTATGTAGGGCAAACTTGTGTCACAGGGGTTTGTTGAACAGATTATTTCGCCATCCAAGTACTAAGCCTGGTACCCATTACTTATTTTTCTGATCCTCTCCCTCCTCCTACCCCTCCACCTTCTGTTAGGCCCCAGTGTCTGTTGCTCGTCTGTATGTGTCCATGTGTTCTCATCATTTAGCTCCCACTTATAAATGAGAACATGTGGTATTTAGTTTTCCATTCCTGCATTAGTTTGCTAAGGATAGTGGCTTCCAGCTTCATACATGTCCCTGCAAAGGACATAATCTCATATTTTTTTATGGCTGTGTAGTATTCCATGGTGTATATATACCAATTTTCTTTATCCAGTCTACCACTGACAGGCCCTTCGGTTGATTCCACGTCTTTGCTATCATGAATAGTGCTGCAGAGAACATACACGTACATGTGACTTTATGACACAATGACTTACATTCCTTTGGGTATATACCCAGTAACGGGATTGCTGGGTCAAATGGTATTTCTGTTTTTAGGTCTTTGAGGGATCTGTTTTCCACAATGGCTGAACTAATTTACACTCCCACCAAAAGTGTAAGTGTTCCTTTTTTCTCTGCAACCTTACCAGCACCTGTTATTTTTTTGACATTTTAATAGTAGCCATCCTGACTGATGTGAGGTGGTATCTAATTGTGGTTTTATTGCTAGCACACTGTTTATGTTTCCTTGCAAAGTTTATATTTGGAAGTTCCACTGAGATATTATGCGTAAAACAGAAACGACATTAACCAAGAGGACTGTGAAGCCTGGCAGTGGCTTTCCTGTGGACCTGGACCTCTTGTGTCCTTGGCTCACCTCCACAGGCTTCTCTGGTGGTTTTTTTTTTTTAAGATAGAGTCTCGCTCTGTTGCCAGGCTGGAGTGCAGTGGCGCGATCTTGGCTCACTGCAGCCTTCGCCTCCCGGGTTCCAATGATTCTCCTGCCTCAGCCTCCGGGGTAGTTGGGATTACAGGCATGTGTCACCACAACCGGCTAATTTTTGTATTTTTAGTAGAGACAGGGTTTCACCGTGTTGGCCAGGCTGGTCTTGAATTGACCTCAGGTGATCCGCATGCCTCAAACCTCTCAAAGTGTTGGAATTACAGGCATGAGCCACTGAGCCCGGCCTCTGCTGGGTCTTGTGTGGCATTTATGCTCTTTTGGATCGTGCTTGCGAAATCTTTTTTTTGAGATGGGGTCTTGCTCTGTCACCCAGGCTGGAGTGCAGTGGTGCAACCTCAGCTCACTGTAACCTCTGTCTCCTGGGTTCAAGCGATTCTCCTCCCTCCGCCTCCCAAGTAGCTGGGACTATAGGTGTGTGCCACTACAGCTAACTAATATTTGCAGTTTTAGTAGATGACAGGGTTTCGCCATGTTGCCCAGGCTGGTCTCAAACTCCTGAGCTCAGGCAATCTGCCTGCCTAGGTCTCCCAAAGTGCTAGGATAACAGGTGTGAGCCACCATGCCCGGCTCTTGCTTCCCAGATCAGATCCTTGACTAACGCACTTTTGTTTCTAATTCTCATTTACATATGGTCAATTATTTGACTCAACTGGTGGCTGACTGTTACAATCTGAATTTTGATTTTATAGTCTGTCCATTTAGTGGTTTCAGTGGCAGAAGACAAGACTTGGGAATCTAGAATCTGGCTTATGTTCTATTTTTTTTTGAGACGTTGTCTCGCTCTGTCGCTAGGCTGGAGTGCAGTGGCGCGATCTCAGCTCACTGCAACCTCCACCTCTCTGGTTCAAGCAATTCTCCTGCCTCAACCACCATGTCCAGCTACTTTTTTTGTATTTTTTAGGAGAGATGGGGTTTCCCCATGTGGCCAGACTGGTCTCGAACTCCTGACCTCAGGCAATCCTCAAGCTATGGCCTCCCAAAGTATGTTTTTCTATGTTTATTTATGAGTTTGCTACTTCTTGGCACACATGCATACAGGGTTGAGGTATCACTAGGGTCTTTTCTTTTCCATAGAAAGAAGATTCTGTGCTTGTTTAGTATTTGGGTAGGCTCCTCTAGAAATCAGAGATATTTATCCTCTTAGTCTCTATCTGGCCCTCTTCATTTTTACTCATTCTGGTTCCAATTGCTGTCAATAGCTGTAAAAACTGAATTGCTATGCCAAGGCGTAATAAATAATGGCTCCCTTTGGGAAATTCTGATTTTAATCAAGTATTATTCCTAAGGGGAGTCTTGGAACAAAAACGAATGCCATGCATACAAGAGTCTACTTTCCTTATGCAGGGTAGACACTTCTAAACATCTGAATAATTACAAATTATTGTCCCTCTAGGACTCCTGTGTGTTCAGATCTTTTAATAAACCGATACAAGTTATTACAAGTGATATGAACACTAAAAAACTAGCCAAATTAACAAACTCCAAAAATTACTCAGTATCTTTATAATGATGCATCCTGAAGAACCTAATAGAGCATAGGTATATGTGTTTTTAAAAGTGATCAACATTAATAAACATTTCAGCACCTCTGGTTCTACCTTAAATCCTGTCACATTTTTATACGTAAGTTTATATTACATATGAAAATATGGTAATGAAATTTGAAAATTTAAATTTATACATGACAAAGAATTAGTATGCTTATATATAAAGATCTTATAAATCCATTAAAAAACCCATTTAAAATTTATATATGGGCTTCTTCATAAGAGCAAGTTACATGAGGAACTTGCTTCTTTACATTTTAAGAGACCCTATAATCTATTAATTTCTTCCAGAGGTAGACCAGACATATCAATTTCAAGTAGTTAAATCTATCAATCTTTTCCTTTGTAATTTGTCAAAATACTTTAGGTAGGGGTGCAGTGGTACAATCTCCGCTCACTGCAACTGCCACCTTCCAGGTTCAAGTGATTCTCGTGCCTCGGCCATCCGAGTAGCTAGGACTACAGTCACCATGAGTGTGTGTGCCACCATGCCCAGCTAAATTTTGTATATTTTGTAGAGACAGGGTTTCGCTGTGTTGGCCAGGCTGATCTCAAACTCCTGGCCTCAAGTGACTCACCCACCTTGGCCTCCCAAAGTGCTACAATTACAGGCGTGAGCAACTGCACCTGGCCTAAATTTAGTATCTAAAGTTTGAAAAAGTCTTTTGTATCCAGAAGTCAGTTAAAAAAAAGATCAAGTACTTCACTCCAGGTTTTTAAAAACTATTTTTCACAAAATTTTTTAACCCATCCAGAATACATTTTGCTATGTGGAGTGAAATAAAAACCTAATTCCTTAGAAGGAATTTCTTTCTTCATTGGTTTCTGTTTCAAACTTTACTGAGATGGTATAGCTTAGTTGATGAAACAATAGATCTGGAACGAGACTCCCTGAATTAAAATTTCAGCTCTGCTCTGTTACTTGTTCTGTGACCCTGAGGTTTCTTAAGAAATCTGAGTCTGTGACTTTGAGTTCCTTCATCTATTTATGCCTCAGAGTCCTCACTTGTAAAGTGTTGATGCTAATATACTTGGGGGTTGTTTTGAGAATTAAGTGTATTGAGATATGTAAAGTGCTTAGAAGAGAGCCTGGCACCTGTTTGTTGTTATGCGGAAGTATCACTCTCTTCTGCTACATTCATCTGTACCATTCTTGCATCAGAATTCTACCACATTACTGTAACTGTGATAAGTTTTAGTGTCTCTTTCAGTAGGATGTCACTTTTTTCATTTACAAAAAATTTAGCTACTCTTGCTAGTTTTTTACTTAAAACTTAGAATTCTCTCAAGATCCAGCCAAAAAAACTCTACAATTTTTAACGAATTTGTCTTAGAATTTATAAACCAATCTGAGAACTGATAGTTCAAATAACAGTCATCCTATATAAGTTTTGCAGTTTTCTTCATTAAGTGCCAAAACTTCTCATTTAAGTGCTTCCTAAGATTGGATTTTATGCCTGCTGTGGGATTTTTTTTTTTTTCATCAAATCCTGCCTGATTACCACTCACTCTCTTCTCCCTTCCCACCTTACTTTTTTTTTTTTCTTATGAAGTATTTATTGATGATTCTTGGGTGTTTCTTGGAGAGGGGGATATGGCAGGGTCATAGGATAATAGTGGAGAGAAGGTCAGGAGATAAACACATGAACAAAGGTCTCTGGTTTTCCTAGGCAGAGGTCCCTGCGGCCTTCTGCAGTGTTTGTGTCCCTGGGTACTTGAGATTAGGGAGTGGTGATGACTCTTAAAGAGCATGCTGCCTTCAAGCATCTGTTTAACAAAGCACATCTTGCACCGCCCTTAGTCCATTTAACCCTGAGTTGACACAGCACATGCTTCAGAGAGCACGGGGCTGGGGGAAAGGCCATAGATCAACAGCATCCCAAGGCAGAAGAATCTCTCCTAGTCAGAACAAAATGGAGTCTCCTATGCCCACCTCTTTCTACACAGACAGAGCAACAATCTGATCTCTCCTTCCTTTCCCCACACTTCCCCCCCTTCTTTTCAACAAAACTGCCATCGTCCTCATGGCCCGCTCCCGATGGTCGCTGTCTCTTCGGAGCTGTTGGGTACACCTCCCAGACAGGGCGGCCGTGCAGAGGCGCTCCTCACTTCCCAGACGGGGTGGCGGCCAGGCAGAGGCGCTCCTCACTTCCCAGAGGGGGCGGCCGGGCAGAGGCGCTACTCACCTCCCAGACGGGGTGGCAGCCAGGCAGAAGCGCTCCTCACTTCCCAGAGGGGGCGGCCGGGCAGAGGCACTCCTCACCTCCCAGACGGGGCGGCCGGGCAGAGGTGCTCCTCACTTCCTCCCAGACGGGTGGGGGCCGGGCAGAGGCGCTCCTCACCTCTCAGACGGGGCGGCCGGGCAGAGGTGCTCCTCACTTCCTCCCAGATGGGGTGGCGGCTGGGCAGAGGTGCTCCTCACCTCCCAGACGGGGCGGCCGGGCAGAGGCGCTCCTTACTTCCCAGACAGGGCGGCCGGGCAGAGGCGCTCCTCACTTCCCAGACGTTGGGCGACTAGGCAGAGGCGCTCCTCACATCCCAGACGATGGGCGGCCGGGTAGAGATGTTCCTCACTTCCTATACGGGATGGCAGCTGGGCAGAGGCACTCCTCACTTCCCAGATGGGGCGGCCGGTCAGAGGGGCTCCTCACATCCCAGACGATGGGCAGCCAAGCAGACGCTCCTCACTTCCTAGACGGGGTGGCGGCGGGGCAGAGGCTGTACTCTTAGCACTTTAAGAGGCCAAGGCAGGAGGCTGGTAGGTGGAGGTTGTAGCAAGCCGAGATCACGCCACTGCACTCCAGCCTGAGCAGCACTGAGCATTGAGTGAGCGAGACTCCGTCTGCAATCCCAGCACCTCGGGAGGCCGAGGCAGGCAGATCACTCGAGGCCAGGAGCTGGAGACCAGCCCGGTCAACACGGCAAAACCCCGTCTCCACCAAAAATACTAAAACCATTCAGGCATGGCGGTGCGCGCCTGCAATCCCAGGCACTCGGCAGGCCGAGGCAGGAGAGTCACAGGAGCCTGAGGCAGGGAGGTTGCAGCGAGCCAAGATCACGGCAGTACAGTCCAGCTTCGGCAACAGAGGGAGACCGAAAAAAGAAGGAGAGGGAGACCAAAGAAGGGAGAGGGAGGGGGAGGGGGAGGGCCCCTCTCCTTCATTATAAACAAAAAATTAGTATCATTTCCTAGCTAGGAGAAATAACAGTACACCGTAAGATACAGATTCTTGTTCCACTTCTGCTATTACTCAGTAAAGACACCTTGGGTAAATCAGATAGCCTCTCTTGGCCTCAGTTTACTCATGTCTAAAGTCTTCATTTCTAAGGTCCCTTGGGACAATGACATTATCAGATTCAAAACAGAATAAGGCTCTATGTTCTACAGTAGTGTATAGGCACATTCGTTTTTAGGTCAGGGATTTCTAACCCAGAGCTCACAGAAACTATACGCAAGTATACATCCACTTTTAAGTTAACACTTCACATTTCTCAAAGACTGTATCTTTAAAAATAAAAGATTAAGAGCTACCTTAGCTAGTAATAAAACCGGTATACTTAAAAAAGAAAATTCAGAGATTGTTACTTTATCATTGTACTTGTTTGGCATGGCTAAGATGTGTTACTGGTCACTAATGGTGAGATTTCACTTCCCTAACCTGTTCTTGAAGGCTTTCAACAGATCCCACTTCTTCTTCCACTCTAGTAGCCACACTTCTAAAAATGATCTGTGCAACACATATAATATGCAAGCCGTAGAATGCTGGCTGTTAAAAATGGGGTCCATTTTCAAATACAACATTTTTCTAAACCATGCACAAAAGAACAGCCCTACAGGGACACTCTTCCATATTGTATACATGCCGTTGCCACTACATTTGAATACTGGCAGACGTTAGTGGCTAAAGATAAACATTAGATAAAACATAGGTCTTCACTGAGCAGACCTGAAATAACAGAGCAATGAAGTACATTACAAATCAGCATCCCAGTACATTTTAAAAAAACAAACCAACAAGGGTGTCATGCCACCAGTCAAAAGGTACTTTGCTTAAACTGGCATTCTTTAACATGCATGTTGTAGTGCTAAGTACTTAATTTCATACAGCCACAGTTATTAATACTTTGCTAAGAGCTACCAGCTGCTAAAAACTGCTGTTATCTCATACTGAGAATGCTAGTTCTATACCTTTGCTCTCAGGCTGTGAGGAAGGGGTGCTAGTCCAAAAGGCCATGGGATTAGATTTAAAAAGGCTAAAATTAAATCCTAGAAAATAAAGAATATTTTTTAACATTTTGGGAAACAAAATGAATATGCTTTTAAAACATAAAAAGCCAGAATCCCTCAATTTATACCACCAATCTGATTGTCTTACATATTCATTTATCCCTGTAGTTTCATTCTTCGCTCATTTAATAAATGAGCAAGACTGACATACAACATATAAAATGAGAACATCTCAATATCATGTTCTTTTTTTTTTTTTTTGGAGACAAAGTCTCACTCAGTCACTCAGTCAGGCTGGAGTGCAGTGGCATGATTTCAGCTCCCTGCTACCTCCATCTCCTATGCTCAAGCGATCCTCCTGCTTCAGCCTCCTGAGTAGCTGCTAATTATAGGCATGCACCACCATGCCCAGCTCATTTTTGTATTTTCAGTAGAAACAGGGTTTCACCATGTTGGCCAGGCTGGTCTCGAACTCCTGAGCTCAAGTGATCTGCCCACCTCAACCTCCCAAAGTGCTGGCATTCTAGGAGTGAGCCACCGTGCCCAGCCTCAATATCATGTTTTCTGAGTGACAAAAGAAACTGAACAAATGAAAATGAACACTTTAAAAAAAGACTCACGTTAATGCGCATGATTCAAGCATGAGTCCGTATACTGTACTGAGTTCTTTTGCTCTGCCCTAGCATGATAGAAGTATCTTCCAGTTACTGAAACGTCTTAAACTAAGTTCTCTTGCTCTTTGAAACATCACCGTGAACTTATTAAGGGAGAAAAAAAAATTGCTCAAATATTTTGGGGGTGTTCACAAAGCATCATTTATATCCCAACATTAGTATCCTACAAAGAGTCTGCATCAAGCTAAACATTGAAAGAAAAACTGTGCTTAACTTAACAACAAAGTACTTACCCTTTTCTGGTGTTTTAAATGTGTAGTTGATTGAAGATTCTTCCGTTGGAAAGGAAACAAAGAGATTTTTGACTTTGCTATCTGAAGACTGTTCCATATCAGAGTTCTTTGACAGTTCACATTTGTTAGGTTCCACTTTGCTTTCAGATCCACTCTGGGATACTGAACTAGTTTCACTATTGTTACTTTTCAAAGGTGCATTAAAACTAAATCCAGGAGAAACCACTGCTTTTGTTGTTGTTTCAGATGTGCTAGACACTTCAACTTCTGAAGTTGCATCTGCTACATCATCACCCTGAATAACATCTGTCCTCTCTCTTGTGGTTTCTTCTAATACAGCTACAGCAATTTTGCCACATGGTGACTCTCTGGGAGTGCTTGACCGAGAAACATGAGGTGTTATCAAAGAATCTTTTTCCTAGGCTGTTTTTGCTTCATCAAAAAAAAAATTTTTTTAAGCTTTCCAAAAAGAACATATTCTTATCTTATTTATTCTAATTTAATTACCCTTTTTAAAAAAATTATTATTATACGTTTGCTTTTATGGTATATGTGTGCAATGTGCAGGTAAGTTACGTACGTATACATGTGCCATGCTGGTGCACTGCACCCACCAGCTCGTCATCTAGCATTAGGTATATCTCCCAATGCTATCCCTCCCCCCTCCCCCCTCAAAAATTTTCTTAAACGAGTCTGCAACATCCTGTAGTTTAAAACAAACAGCTAAATGCTCTACTTTTCTTTCTCCATCTGCAAAATCACATGCAGTCCACACCCATACTCTTTCGGTTCCTTTCATATTTTGCAAAGTCATGCCTGGAGTTATTCTGTGATTGGCACAAAGTTTTAATACTTGGTCCCTTCTCATCACTATACGAACTTGCTTATTATCATAATTCTGTAAAATCTTTATATCACCAATGCCCCTTTCTTTCCATTGACCAACATCTTTATCATATCTGTAGAGTTTTGCCCTGTGACTAAAAACAACTTGTTCATTTTCCTCACCACTGGATACTTCAACTAGATCAGGTAAAGGAACAACAGGTTCAAAGTACTGTCCATCTCTCTCTTCTTCTTGAGTAACATCAGATTCTTCATCAGTGCCAACTGAAGTCCCACTCTGATTCAACTTGGCAGGAGACTTAGATGGACTCAAAGCAGATTTCAAATTCAAGTTAAATCCTGTTGTTGACTCACCAGAGCGGAAAAGATTTTTTCTCACAGGGCTACCTGCCAATGCAGAAGCATGTACTGACCTACTACTAACACTATCATCCAAAGCATCTTCCCTTAAATCGTAGTTATCCCATTCTAATGTGGGCCCAGTGTTTTCAGGATTGGGTTTTATTGTTGTGTCTGAGGCACTGGCTGCATCTGTATCTGAACCCTTATCCTCTTCCTCAGTGACTTTTGTTTGATCATTTGTCAAAAATGTTTTGATATCTTTCAGTCCACTCTTCATTTCTTCAGCTCTCTGTATTAACTTGGCAGCTCTGCCAGTATCTACAAATTTATGGGGAGTTTGAAGTGGTACGTCTAACAGAAGCCGCTGGCATTCCTCAAATCTCTGCTTGAATTCTTCAGCCAGCTCTGGTGTTTTAAATTTTGCTGCCAACTGCTCTAGTTTGGCATCACCACCAGAGAAATCAATGGCTAACCAGATCCATGCTCTATCTGATCCAGAGAGAGGCTTCAGGTTCATTGTAGTCGTTATCCAATGATTAGCACACACTTTTAGTACTTGTTCTCTTCGCATCAGCATTCTTAGTTTGCCATTGACCTCATTTTTGAGAATTTTTAAGTTCCCCAAACCCCTTTCTTTCCACTGACTTATCTCGGCATCAAATCTAAATAGTTTTACCCGCTGTGAATACAGAACTTTTTCATCTTCTTCTCCTGTTACAAGTTCTACTTTTTCAGGCATTTGAACTACTGGTTCAAAATGGATGTCATCGCTGTCCTCAGTCTTATAGGCATCATCATCTTTCTCAAAATCACCAGAAGTGTTTGCTTTATTGGCCATTTTACCGCATTGTGATGAGAATAATTTTTCTCCAGCACCTGAAAATCCCTTGAAATTGGGCTCTTTTTTGCCAAACTGAAATCCTTCTCTGGAAGTTGATTTTGCAAGATCTGCAAATGTAAACGTGCTACTTGTTTGGCCAACAATCACAACACGACCATTCTTCTGGCTACTAATATCCTGAGCCTGGAAGCCAGTATCATTTCCAAGAGGCTTTTCACTTTTCTTTTCTTGATTTCCTGGTTCCGAAATGCCAAACTTAAATCCATCAGCAGACACAGGGATGGAAAATCCTTCTTTGGTTGACTTAAATTCTGTATTAGAAGAACCCTGAAACATACATGAAGGTGAATTTTCTTGATCCACATGCCCAAATTTGAATCCTTGCTCTGTATTGCCAAACTTAAAAGCTTTTTCTGAGAAATTACTTTTAAATCCTGTTCCCACCTGACTTCCAGAAGAGTCATGCAACTTCATTTCTGAGCCCAATGTGAAAGCTGAAGGAGCTTCTGCAATAGGTTTATAAGTTGGTTTAGAGGCATCACAAGCCACACATTTTAAGCAAGAACTCTCATTTTGTACACAGCAAACACTACAGTCCCACTGTCCTTTCCTGATGAACATTCCTTCAAATCCCCTCTTTGGAGCCTTGCTTATCTTGTTATCATGACTTGTGGGTTCTTTTACAATTCTGACAGCCTGATTTGATGCTGTGGCTACATTTGTTCCTGGGGCTTTTAAAATGCTCTGGGCTTCTTCAAACTTGCACTTAAAAAGTGCTGCTTCCTCAGGAGTTTTGAACCTAATAGCAAGTTGTTCTGGTTTTAGCAACTCATCTGCATAATCAAGGGCATGCCATACAAAAGATCTGTCTGATCCAGCATTTGGTGTCAATTTCATATCTGGACTGATGTAATGATTTGCACAGATTTTCAATACTTGCTCTCGTCTCATTAGAAGGCGAATTTTACCAGATGTTTTATGCCTCAGTATTTTTACATTGCCAATCCCACGTTCTTTCCATCCTTTGGATTCTACATCAAAACGAAACAATTTCGCGCGGTTGCAAAAGAATTCTTCTTCATCTTCCTCACCAGTTTTTACTTCAACCTTATCCGGAAGAGGTACTACAGGCTCAAAGTGAGGACCGTCATCATCATCATCATCATCCCCATGGGCACTTCCTCCATCTGTCTCCTGATTCTTGTTTGCTGTCTCTAAAGTGGGTGTTCCAAATACTGATTTCCCTGGACCATGGAAAGCAAACATATCACTTCGTCGAAAACCAGAATTCTTTTGCTGACTCGACCCCATGTTTTCTGTAAATGAAATTCCAGACACATTTTTGCTTCCAAAATTGAATGTATTTCGAGGCCCAATGGTTTGACCACCAGGAATTGGTTTGGGTCCACTATAGCCATCTCCTTGCAAGGGTTTATCTGAAGTCAGGAGACCTAAAAGGCTTTCACTGTTACTGTAAGCTGCAGGAGGGGGCTGTGTCACAACCTGTGGTGAGGAAAACGTGAAGTCACCATCATTTGATTTGAAATTTGAGTTAAATTTAAAAGGAGCTGGCTGTGTTGTGTGTGCTGGTGTTGGCAAAGATGGCCTTATTCCTTCACCCGGCATGGGCTGAACAAAATTAGTTTTCCCAAATTCTATAGCCTTAGATTCTGCAGATCTTGAAGCATGAGCTGCAATTGGAGGTTTTGTGAAATATCCTGGTTCTCGCAAAGGTGGATTTGTGCTTGTCTGTTGAACATTGTAATTAAAGGAATCATCACCCCTAGGCGATAGAATTCCTGTTGCAGGAGACTCAAAACGCAATGCAGGAGGACCATACATCTCCTGAGAGAACATACAAGCAGAAGAGCTTTGCACTGGCGGTGTGTGCATCTGTTGCGGATAGGCATAAATATGCTGTTGGGGTGGAAGCCTATTCATGCCATAGACTGGGCCCTAAAAGACAGAAAGTTAAAACATTTTGTAGATTGTCTACAAAACTACAGATAACTAAATGCAAACCAATTCTCACAAACTTCAAACATGAATATGAAGTGAAGAAGATCTCATTAGGGGATGTAGTACACATCATTAACCCGTTTATGCCAGAGGCTGCAAATTTTCTGTGTGAAAAATCAGACCTTCGCAATGACCTTGAGCAGTAGGATATAAATAACTCCCATAAGCTTAGTGTTCCAATAATGGAGCGCTAGGCATAAGTAGGTTAAGAGAAAACCACATTACTACAAAGATACTTGCATATATACTTGGCATATAATGAAAATTAATTATAGCATCTTAAAATCTACAGCTAAAGTCGTAAAATAAATACCTTCTTCATTCCTAAACAATTTATCAAATGATGTTAACAATAATGATGATGATGATGATGATGATAACATTCATTGAGCATTTATTAATGTGCCAGCTGGGCACTGTTCTAAGCACTTTACATTATTATCTCATTTTAATATCCCCAAAAACCCTATGAATTAAGGTATTATTATTATCCTCATTTTACATATGACGCAACTGATGCATTGAGAGGTTAAGAAACTTGCCTGTGGTCAAAATAAGCAGAAGAGCAAGGGTCTAAATGCACCCCAACACTCTGTCCTCAAAGCTGTCACATTCAACTACCACTGTAATATTGAGTCTTCAATCAATTGTTATACATATAGCTGTATCAGGCCTGAAAGTACTTACCACATAGTGGGTCAGCAAGGGCATTACAGTTCTATTTCTGTTAAAACAGAATGATGAAGGATCCACCACCACCACTCCCATTTTTAAAATATTCTAAATATTCACACTTATTGTAACACAAAAATAAGGTGACTAAGAAGTATAATTTCTGTATTTGGAGATAAATTTAAAATATCTACATTTTAAGGGACATAAAAGTTTTAATACTGAACTACTGCTCTCTTGAATTTATTTGAAGGAACCCTAAACAATTTAAAAAGGAAATAATTATAAATGTATAAATTATTCCTTTGTTACCTTTGTGGGAGTAACATTAGCTGCTGGTCTGAGAAGATACCGGGAATTATATGCTGGTGACTGACTATAACATACTGAAGGGCCAGTAGTTCCAACTAAAAAAAAAAAAAAGAAAAGAAAGAAAACACTGTTAAAGTCTATACTACAGTTAAGACTAGGCAAGAGCTATAAACACAAAAGCAATAGAAATTAAAGAAAGATTTAACTACATAAATTTTAAATTTCTGTACATCAAAATACACCAATCAAGATTATCAAATGACAAACTAGAAAAAAATTGCTAAATATGACATGAAGAATAAGAGAATAGCATCACTGTGATCAACAACAACAACTACCTCACAAGCATTAAAAAAGGAATAAAGAAGAAAGTAACTGTTGCCTTTTCTAAGAAAGATCAGTATGATGTGGAATTATGGACATTCAGTCACAGAAAGGACGTAAGGAACCAAGATGCCATCTGATGGTCAATGCATTTGAAGTGGGCCTAGAAAATCTGCAGAAAGACTAGGTTGTATTTTGTAAACTAAAGCTATTACTGAGAATGTTCAGCTCAAAAATCACCTGACAAATTCATGGAAAGGATGTCATCAACAACATAAAATGTGTTCCCTGGCTTAAAATAAAAAGCACATCAACACTCATGCTGATGTACAAACTATCTGCTCCTCTGTTTTGTGTGTTTTACCAGGAAACAAAACGACTAGAAGGCACCCATGTTAACGGCAAAACTACCAATAGTCATTTGCTTGAACAGTTTTATGATAGTTTTACCAGAAAACAACCAAAAGACCTTTTATGCCTGTACATGGAAGAAGAAACAGAAACTGTGCCAAGAGGTTCCAAACAATTGCCTCTGGAAAGCACTGAAAAATCAAGACCGAGAAAAGGCTAGCCAGAAGCCCAAGTTTGATTTTGGAAACCTAACAGAGGTGAGGATAGCTATTTTGAAATTACTATGGGGAGGAAGCAGGCACAGAACACAGAACAACCTGACAGAAATGGCCCAAGAATCTTAAAGTCTTGCAAGATGTCTGTCTACATGAAAGCAAAAAGAAAAAATATAATTTTAAATTTAAAAAAAAATCTTAGTCTGAAGTTTAAGTAGGGACTTTAATTGACTACTGACTCTAAACTGTGCGGAAAAAAACTAAAGAGCTCTAATAAATCTACTAAAAGTAATCTAATTTTTAAAAGCACCATATGAATAGACAATTTAGGAAAGAAATATAATAGGCCTCAAGGAACATGTTTTCGAAGTGAGCCTTGAAAATCCGCAAAATGACGAGGTTGCATTGTGCAAACTGAAGCTATTATGAGAATGTTCAGGTCAAAAAAATTACCTGACAAATTCATGCAAAGGATCTCACAAGGAACACAAATGTGTTCGCTGGCTTTTAAAAAATCACATTAACATTCATGTTGATATACAAATTCTTCTCCAACTGTTTTGTGTGAGTTTTACCAAGAAACCAAACAACTGGAAGGTACCCACGTTGAAGATGGCAAAACTACCAACAGCCATTTGCATGAATTGTTGAGCACGACTAGTATTAAAAAACCTTAAAAATTGATATCACTTTTGTTGCTACAAATTGGCAAAGGATTTTATAAACTAGTAAGTCAGCATTAGCAAAAGTGCGAAGATGGCACTATCAGATACTAGTGGTAAGAGCATAAACTGAATATTTTGAATACCCTACAAAACTAGGACAGTGTCCTAGAATTTGTAATGGCATAAACCAGAAACAACATAAAGGAACAGAATTTACAGTACTTCCATGTGATGGGATACCATGAACTCATTAATATTCAAAAAACATTTAAGTTTAAAAATGCTCAGAACTAAAGTAACATTTAAAAAACAGGCTAGCTCATCTACACGCAACATAATAACATGGTAACAATCTCATAAAAAATACTATATGTATAGAGAAAGAACCAGAAGGAAATGCTCTCAAATATAAGAAATGTTAATAAGGTGGTTAGTTTTTAGTTTTCTTCACCCTGTTCAGTACTTCTGAGTATCTCCTATGAGCTCATTAATCTTTAATTTTAATCATCTTACTTTAAAAAAAACAAGGACCATCTTGATATATGTTTACTTTTATTAAGGAAAAAGAATCTATGAACACAGGAACAGAAATCAGGAGATCTTGGCTCTCGCCCTTTCAGTGCCACAAAGCTGTTTTGTGAACCTGTAAATAATCCATTTGGAGTCTCCATATTTCTCAATTGTAAAATGAGGATGTGCTGCTTCTACACATTTCATAGGGTCATTGCAAGAATAAAATGAGACAATGGGAATGTTGTATTTACATGCTTGTATAAGAACAGAAGGCCTTTTATGCCTGTACACAGAAGAAATGGAAACATGACCCACAAGGCACCAAATAACTGACTGCACACATCACTAAAAAAGCCCCAGAAAAGGCTAGCCAGTTCGTTTATCCTCTTACAAGGACCTATATGATGTATAAGGTTTTAAGTAAACAAGGTTTGAACGTTAGACATTTCATATACTTATCTATGACTTATGACATTTAATAAGCTTGACTTCACAAAGATTTTGTTATTTTGCTTGTGTTGAGAAGATACTATCACAAAAGGCTAGTGGGGTTGCCTTAACTATATGAACCATCACACAAATGTGCTAATCTAAACTAGATTTGATTCTAAATCTTTCCTGGGCTAAAAAGAGAAAAAAAAAAGGGCACTACTACTACCATTTCAGAAGTCTGTCGTATGTAAAAGGAACAATTTTGTTATTTCTGGCTGCCTGGGAGCAATGTATTATACTGGCAAGTGCTTTGGAGTTACACCACTGGAGTGTGAATCTTGGCTCTATCAATAACTAGCTGTATAATAATGAGTAAGCTACCTAACCTTTCTTTATCCCATTTCTTTATTTATAAAAAAGGGATTAATAATGGTACCGGCCATTCTAAGTTACTGTAATTAAATAAAATTACATTCACAAAGCACTTTTGCACATAGCCAACCCACAGTAAACACTATTAGTAACCTTAGTTCATTAACTATTTACTGTATACTCTAATAAATGTCTGATACACACCCACACCCACCTGCACATACACAAATGCTCATAGTAATTATGTAAGGCAAGTATTATCTCCACATTTCAGACAGGTTAACTTACACAGCTATTATAGTAAGTGATAGAGCAGAACTTAAAAACCCAGTATGATTCAGGTCCAAACTCCTTTTCTTTCTTTATATAACCATAATATTTCAAATTAAGTAAGATTTCCTATATAATGTCCTGCCTCTCATCATTATCATCAAAATAATTCCCCAGAGGTGTAGGTTCTTAATTAAGCATTTCTTAGTGCATAACTCTATTCATTAACATTTTTCAATTTAAGGAATAATCTCATCTCAGCTCATCTGAGGTGTGGATTAAGTGTTCTTTAAGCCTTTATATACATGTGATCACATACAGCTCGTTTTTTCTGCTTGGGGTTATAAAAATCTCCGTTAACACCAAATACAGCTTTTGAAGTAATATATAAACAGACGTTGACATGTATATTAACAAACATATATAAATAAGGTGATTTCACAAGTTATCTACTTAAAACAGGGAAGTAAAGTAGTTTTACTAAAATATGCAATTATCCACTTGCCAGCTCACCTGTTAGTGGAGCCCCATGAAATGTCTGTGACCCCTGATATCCATCAGGCACTGAGTCTGGTCCATAATTCTCTGTGGGCCAACGATGAAGGGATGCTGAGTTACTGCTATTTAGTTTCAACTCCTGCATTTCTTTCTATTGGAAGAAAAAAAAAATCAAATAATTTTAAACATTTAATTATATCATGCCAGAAACAGTGCTGGGAAAGCTTACTCTTTTAAATTTAAATAACTGATTTTTTTTTTTTTTTTTTTTGAGATGGTGTCTCGATCTGTCGTCCAGGCTGGAGTGCAATGGCACAATCTTGGCTCACCGCAACCTCCACCTCCTGGGCTCAAGCAATTCTCCCACCTCAGCCTCCCGAGTAGCTGGGATTACAGGCATCAGCCAGCACGCCCGGCTAATTTTTTGTATAATAGTAGAGATGAGGTTTCACCATGTTTGCCAGGCTAGTCTTGAACTCCTGACCTCAAGTGATCCACAACCTCAGCCTCCCAAAGTGCTGGGATTATAGGTGTGACCCACCATGCCCGGACCTGATTATATCTTTTGAAAGTTTCTATTTGCCAATGAGTTCTAGGTACCTGGTGCTGATTTTAAAATATGATTCTTAATTTGTTAAAAATTTATCTGCTCCCATTTTCATTCATTAATACAAAACCTAATTCATTAACTCTCTCACCTAAACAAATAACCTCCTAAATGATCACACCTTCATTTCCATTCTACACTTGCCTACATTAACATTTCTGATGTTCACCTCCAGCCAAGACAATTCCCTGCTCAAAAAAACAAGTACCTAGAAACTAAATTTCTTTCCCCAACTTTCACAGTCCTCTAACATTACACTGACCATCCTTTCAGTGTGTTCTTTCTACACTGCAATCTGGACTACCTGACATTCCAAATCACCTCCCCAAATTAGCTTTTCACTTAACCCCGTGCTGAAACAAAATACAACTCATTCTCAAGGTGATGTTCAAATGCTCCACCAGGAAAGGGAAAAAAGTAGCAGCTGCAGAGAAATTTATTATGTATATAATGATATGTCCAACGCACTTAAACTCTTAATTCTTATACTATCTACACTGTTAGGTAAACAATATTAGCTCCTATCTTAAAATGAGAGAAAGGGATGCAGGGAATAACAGCTGGAATTTGAACCAGATCTGACTCCAAAAATGGTTTCTTAACCCAACTCTGCTGCCTTGACAAGACGGCAGATAGATACAATGCCGTCTAGTGTAGCTATGTGGCTACCTGATCTCTGCTGAAGAAAACTAAATGACAGCACCATACCCAACCCTAGAACCTACAAAATGTCCCCTTACAAAACAGACACTTAACAGGAAATTGTTTTTCCAAAGAAATTGTAGTGGTATCAGAAAACAGGTAAATTTTGAAAAGTTTCAAACTTCTCTGTATCAGCCCAGGAATCCGACCACTTCTAACAAGTGAGGTCAGGGACAGATCTAGCATGTCGGCTTTCTTTTTCCACAAGTGTTTCAAATAAAAATTTCCCAGGAAGACCTAACCATGAGGTCCAAAACCATCTCAATTTTCAAGCTAAATAAAATTTCCCCCACTCATCCATCTACAGTGCCTAGTCCAGATGCTACACATACACATCCAAGAAATAAGAAACTAGTGGAATCACCTAGAAAACTTTATGGTCACTGTTGGTATCCGCACCAGAGCTTTGAATTTGCAATCACTGCTGTAACTGTAATTTTTAACATTCAATGTGATGAGAACTGGCTTCAATAATTCTCTCGTTTTTAAAGATAAGAAGCCAAACAGTCACAAAGGAAGTGACTGGCCCAAGATCATTAATTAATGGCAGAGTCAGTACTAGTACCAAGCTTTTCAAGCTCATGGACTAGTGCTCCACTATACTTCCACAGAATACAATGCTGGGAGCCTGAAACCTGTATGTTAAGTCAAAATTGTATGTAATTGTCATAGGCCACGACTACACAGAATTAACATTCAAAATTTTTGTGCAAATTCAAAAATGTCTTCCCCACCAAATAGTATTCTCTTAAGTTGCAAATACTGCTGATCACACTGTAATAATCGCCACACATCAGCATATCTTTGATGTAACTTTAGCAGTATGAGTAATTTAGTTCTTGCCTGATAAGCATGAAAGAACCTACTTTTATTTCCAATTCCAAAAAAGTCAAGCTCCTTTGAACCCTATTGTTAAAATAAGATATATATACATAACTATTTCCTTACATAATTAAGTCAAATTCATATGGAAGTATTAAAATATAGTAGGACTTTTTGAAGCTCAGACCACTTTTCAATTCCTAGCTATACATTTGAAACACATGTAATCCACAGCTAATCTGGGAATGAACTCATAGACCAGAGTATGATTAGTACAGTGTAGCAGTTCGATCACTCAGGAAACTTCTCTGTGCCAGGGACTCTTATATTTTAAATAAAACAGTTTCTACCTTTGAAGGTCTCAAATTTTGTGGAAGATGAGGAGAGAGACACATAAAGTACTTTCAAAAATATGGTAAAGGGTTGGGCATGGTGGCTTACACCTGTAATCCCAGCACTTTGGGAGGCCAAAGCAGGCAGATCACCTGAGGTCAGAAGTTCAAAACCAGCCTGGCCAACATGGTGAAACTCTGTGTCTACTAAAAATACAAAAATTAGCTGGGCGTGGTGGCGGGTGCCTGTAATCCCAGCTACTCTGGAGGCTGAGGCAGGAGAGTCGCTTGAACCTGGGAGGTGGAGCTTGCAGTGAGCCAAGATCGCACCATTTCACTCCAGACTGGGCAACAGAGTGAGACTCCACCTCAAAACAAAACAAAACAAAATATGGTAAAGGGTCAAGACCAAGGTATGTAGGCTGGGCACAGTGGCTCACGTCTGCAATCCCAGCACTTTGGGAGGCTGAAGCAGGACTGTTTGAGCCAGGAGTTCAAGGCCACCCTGGGCAACATGGCAAAATCCCGTCTCTACAAAAAATACAACAATTAGCTGGGCCTGGTGGCGTGTGACTGTCTGTAGTCTTGGCTTCGTGGCAGGCTGAGCCAAGATACTCTCTTGAGCTAGGAGGTCGAAGCCGCAGTAAGCTGTGATCATACCACTGTACTCCAGCCTGCACAACAGAAGAAGACCCTGTCTTTAAAAAAAAAAAAAAAGACCAAAATGTCCCCTTGCCATACTATTTGGATGGCAGGGGGACATTTTCACCAGCTTCAGAAAAAAAGTGAGAGAGTGGCCAGGGAAGGAATCTTGGAATAAAAAGTACAGCTAGAGAAATTAAGTGACTTACCTTAATGGCCTTTAGTTGTTGGCAAATCATTTTCAGTAAAGAATTCTGATCTTCTGCCCATCGAGGTGGTGTTTTGGGAGAATACTAAAAAAAAAACAAAAATAACAAAACAGCATTTAAAACACTTAGAACAGAAACAATTTCACAATGAAATGATTCCATTCTTTCCTGTTTACCTTGTAACTTTTACTTGGTGATAGTGAATATTTGGTAGGAGATAGTGTAGAATGTTTTATTTCTGAATCTACATTTTGCAAAGAACCATTTTTATAAAGAGGACCTCCTTCACTATAGTCTTCGAGTTCCTGCATGACTGAATTAAGCATCTCTTTTACAGACTCCAGGGGCACAGGCAACTAAAAAGACATTAATTAAGGGCTTTCGTTTGCAAAAAATTCCAAAAGTAAAAACTCTAAAATGATATATTTTATCTTATTTACATTTTTGTCACTTTAATAAGCACTTTACACTTTAAATAATAATACACGTGAAAGTGTTTTTTAATTATCTTTTTTTTGTTTTTCTGTTGTTTTGTATTATTATTTTTTTTTTTTGTCTTTATTCTATAATTTTTTTCTTCATGAACACAGAAAAGTGTTGTACAATCTAACATCTTCTGATTCTAAAGTCCATGCTCTTTCTATTACTTCTGTTAACCATGATAATTGTAGAGGAATGTTAACTTGGAAAGCTTTTCAAAGTGAACAAAATAAGTTACTTTTGTTTTCTAACTGATTTTCAATGGTGACAGAAATACAGATGCTACAATACACCAGACAACATAAATCCTAATAAAAGAGTAGTAACACAAATTAACCAACAAAACACTCAGAAGACTGAACATAATTTAACATCCTCATGACAATCTCAAACAGCTGACAGCAAGAAAACAAGGGCATTCATAATGGCTGATGAGGATGAGAAGAAATGCTCTTAAGTTGTCAGCAACAACTTTCAATTTCAGCAAAGTTCATTAAGAATCAGTCCTGAGGCTATATTTGTTTTGATTACACTGCTAAGATAACAAAATCAATGTCTTATCTTAGATCTTTTCTAATTCCCCAAGAAGTACTTTTTAAGAGCATATACCTAGATTCCCAAGTTTAAAAAGACACACCAAACCTAAGACAAAGCAAGCAAATATAAGCATTTAGACACACACATCCCTTCTGTGCATTAGTAACAACATATTACTGAGTATTTTTGAAATTACCAAAATATAAGACCAACGCAAAAACATTGACCAGTGGGTTATCAGTAAGAACGTACATACAACAACCTGCTACTTACTTTCTTGACCACTGAAAGATTTGAATCACTGTCATCTAAAATCTTTATTAGGTAGTCCCTGGTCTTTCTCAGATAATTTTTGCATTCTTCTTGTTCTTCAGGAAACAGGGCATCATTTTCAATGTCTTCTGCCTTCCTGTGAAAAATCTATACAAATAGTGCTTTTATGAAATCATTAGGTTTTTAAGACAAAAAACTTTTAGCTTGGCCAGGCATGGTGGCTCATGCCTGTAATCCCAGCTACTCGGGAGCTGAGGCACAAGAATCGCTTGAGCCTGGGAAGCAGAGGTTGCAGTGAGCCAACATTGTGCCACTGCACTCTAGCCTGGCCAACAGAGAAACCCCATCTTTTAAAAATAAATAAATAAATAAATAAAACTTGTAGCTCAAGTACCACATCTACTTACCAGTGCGAGATTCCAATAAGAAACAACGCTTTTTATAGATTCAAAAGCAGTCATAGCATCTTCTATATTTCCGTTTACTGCATCCAATATAGCAAAAGTTATGTGTGCGTCTTCTTCATATTCAACAATTTCTGATGCCTAAACACACAGAATAGTTTTTAGTCAAATTGTTTATACTCAATATAAAACCCAAATGATTTCCAAAGATTTTATGTGATCTTAAGAGACAAACATCTCATTACTCTTCTCTGTCATATCTTATTTGTGAGCTAGTGAATTTAGAAAACAAGATTACCATTAAATAACAAGGCAATTAATTTAAGCAGTTTATAGCTCCATGTCTTTGTTTATAAACTGGAAATTCCCATCTCCAATAAATTCATAAAGGAACTCTGTTACCTGAATGTCTACACTATGAAAATGTTTAAACAGAGGATCAATAGGTTCAGGAATACTGTTCTTCTTTTTTATTATCTTCAACAATGGCAAAACTTTCTTCCAATAATGAACACTTCTCCCTATGTATTCTCGTTGATCATAAAAAGAATTAAGATCGCTGCCCTAAAAAAGAAAGTTAAAAGCACACAACTTTAAGGAACACGCATGATTAGATCTAAAGTTCATTTACAAGTTGTAAGAACTGGCTAAAATTTCAAGTCAAAACCAAATGGTACCTCAATAGTCATTTGTTCAGCTTCCAAATACTGTAATAACTAAACCACCTTAATACCAGTGATCATTCTACACTGACTTTTTTTTCTTTTTGAGACAGAGTCTCGCTCTGTAGCCCAGGCTGGAGTGCAGTGGCGTGATCTTGGCTCACTGCAAGCTCCGCCTCCTGGGTTCACGCCATTCTTTTGCCTCAGCCTCCCAAGCAGCTGGGACTACAGGCACCTGCCACCACGCCCGGCTAATTTTTTTTTTTTTTTTTGTATTTTTAGTAGAGACGGGGTTTCACCATGTTAGCCAGGAATGTTCTCGATCTCCTGACCTTGTGATCTGCCCACCTCGGCCTCCTAACATGCTGGGATTACAGGCATGAGCCACCGCACCCGGCCTCTACACTCAACTTTTAAATGCTTCTAATGATACCACCCTAACGTAGCAATCCAAACTACTTTTTAACAGTTACCATTTTTAGATAGCTGAAACCTGCCTCTTCTGTAGTGTCAGTTTGTTCAAAAGGCTGACCATCTACACCTAATGGTGACACAAAAAACACCTTAAATATTTAGAAAGATCTATAATGGTCTTACCTACAAAGCCTTGTGCTAATTTTTTTTTAATTTTTCAGGCTGAATAATTATCAGAACTTAATTATTAAGGAATAACAGTAACAGCTCAGCTAATATGTAACATTCACTGTGTGCCAGGTACTGCTCCTCTAAGTGCTTATATTTAACTACATTAACTATTTTGCAGCAATAAAAAACACATCTGTCATAATATGACCAAGCTGCTGTTTTCAGAACAAAAAAACTTTCAATGAAAAGTTCATGATTTTAAAAAATTAAGGTAATGTTCTTTAAAAATGCTTATACTTTAAAACTCACCATTTTCTGAAGGCATTTTGCCCAATGTACAAGCAGAGCAGGTTGAAGGCCATGTTTTTCCTGGGCTCTTAGAGTGTTTATTTCATGCTGAACTAGAAGTCTCAATTTTGCTGAGTTTCCAGGTCTAAAAAATAGTTCAATTTACTAAAATTGCTTTCTAAATACACAGTTCAGCGCTTACATACATATATGTTAATGGGTCACATGACAAATTAAATCTTCACATGAGGATTAAATCCCTGGTAAAACCTATGCACTAAGTGACAGCAATATTTTTGTTTTACTACTTACACTGCTTTTCTGTGAATCAGAGTACAAACCGCATCCCACCAAGATTTTTGTCTTTCTGTACAAAGCTGTTTACACACAGGAAGGGGCAGGCATAACGGCTGATAGGATGTGTGGTGAGAATTACATTTCTCCTTCAATTGTAAGTGGCTGGTATATACTACTCCAAGGAGAAATACCTGTTTTATTTAAGGAAAAGTTAAGTTAGAAAAAAAAAATTAAACAAAATTCAGAATATTTAATTTGTTAAAATCTTTGCTTACTTCAAGGTCTAAAATACATATTGATTCAGGTGCATTTGTTTCAAGCCTTGAGGTTTCCTGGGGCAAACGATGGAAAAGCTGTTTTAGCCATTTTCGGATTCCAGGTAAAGCAGGCAATGAATTCCACTGTAAGCCAAGCCAAGTAAGGTGCTGAAGACTACCATTATGTGCTCGAATAGCACCTAAAATCAAATTAAAAAATTGGCTTAAGGGTTTGAAATTTTTCTTTGTGCCATTAGTTTTGCCAACATAAGCAATTCACATTATATATATCTTAATTATATAACTGCTTTTCTATATCAAAGCTGGAGAGAATTCTATGTTAGGCAAAATCTCATGTTCTTATTAAATGCATTCTCACTTGATTATTTCTAGAAATTTTAATAAAAATAGTAGTGATGAAGAATGTTTAAGTCCATCTTAAAAAATGACACTGACTAGAACTCAATAAACCAAAATCAACTGACAAAAGCCAAATAAAGAACACCTAACCTAATAAGAAACCCCAAAACAATGGGTTTTCCTTTAAGTCATTAAAGCAATGGAACATCACTATATTAATCCATCAGTACAGTAAAGAAATCTGTTTTCCTATAAGAAAGTCAATATTGAAAAGGTTATGCGCAGTCAGGAGTTCGAGACCAGCCTGGCCAGCATGGTGAAACTCCGTCTCTACTAAAAATACAAAAAATTAGCCGACCATGGTGTCACGTGCCTGTAGTCCAGGCTACTTGGGAGGCTGAGGCAAGACAATTGCTTGAACCTGGCAGGTGGAAGTTGCAGTGAGCCGAGATTGCGCCACTGCGCTCCAGCCTGGGTGACAGAGTGAGACTCTGCCTCAAAAGAAAAGAAAAGAAAAGAAAAGGTTATGTGCTTCTGGAAGCATAAAGAGGTATAATCTTTCTGTCATTTTGGCAATTTGCAAGACTTAAAGATGTTCATGTCCTTTGTCTCAGTAATTCTGTTTTTAGATATCTCTATGGAAATAACTTGCAATGAAGACACTTTTTGTTGAAGTTTTTATCAGAGTATGATTATTAACAGTGGAAAAGTTGAAAACAACTTGGATGCCCAATAACAGAAAGTAGCAAGCAAATTATGACTACTTCATAAAAAAGATTATATTGCCAATAAAAGTGATATTTATAGTTTTAATACAGAGACTATGGGAGAGAATTCATGAAGGAAGCAAGATAAATCATACATAAACAACCATTTAGATGAAAAATATGGCCAGATGCAGTGGCTCATGCCTATAATTCCAACACTTTTTGTTTTTGAGATGAAGTCTCACTCTGTCGCCCAGGCTGTAGCGCAGCGGCGTGATCTTGGCTCACTGCAACCTCCACCTCCCGGGTTGAAGTGATTCTCCTGCCTCAGCCTCCCGAGTAGCTGGGACTACAGGCACATGCCACCACGCCCGGATAATTTTTGTATTTTTAGTAGAGACGGGGTTTCACCACGTTGGCCAGGATGGTCTCGAACTCCTGATCTCAGGTGATCTGCCCGCCTTGGCCTCCCAAAGTGCTGGGATTACAGATATGAGCCACTGTGCCGGGCCCCATCCCAACACTTTGGGGGGCTTAGGCGGGAGGATCACTTGAGCCGGGCATGGTGGCGGGCACTTGTAATCCCGCTACTTGGGAGACTGAGGCAGCAGAATCACTTGAACCTGGGAGGCAGAGGTTACAGTGAGCCGAGATTGCACCACTGAACTCCAGCGTGGAGGACAAGAGCAAAACTTGGTCTCAAAAACAACAACAACAAAAACTACGTGCCACCCCCACAGCACCACATTCAAACTCCCCCCAGCCCAACCCACACACGAAAGGAATACAGGAAAATATTGTCATTATTTCTGGGTAATAAGATTATGGGCAATTTATAAGAATTAAGACAGAGACCATTTCCTCTGAAACATATAACTTACCAACATCATATCTAGCCAAATCTTCAAGCTCTGGTTCTTGTACATCAATGTTTCCAATATCATCGCTACCAAGAAAAGATGTATCCTTAGGTGACTGACTAGAAAACAGAGCATCATATAATGCAGACTGCCCACTTTTGTTGGCAAAAGATTCAACAACCTCTTTTAAAAAATCTTGCTTGCCACGACTTAAATTTAGCAACATGTGCCCTGAAAAAAAAATTTACTTCCATCACTTTAAAAATACAGATTGTATTTGCTCACATTGTCTCATTTGTATACCCAAAGGGGAAATAACATGATTATTGCAGACCTAACCCTCCAACCCAAAAAATACAGCTGGACAACAAAACGGGTGCTTATGTAGAAAATGAAGAGTACAGGTTTAATATTCTCAGTATCTACAGAAGACAGCAGAAGTGGGAAAAAAGACAGGAATGTGTATGAAAAATGCCAAACATATTTGCATTTTAGATGAAAAGGTCTGGATTTAAGTGGCCATAGGAGAACAGGGACAAGCTCTTATTCTCTGATCTGATACGATTTCTAAATCTGGCTGATCAGAATCCTCCTTTAAACAGCTTTTAAGAATTACTTCCGGCTGGGCACGGTGGCTCATGCCTGTAATCCCAGCACTTTGGGAGGCCAAGCTGGGCGGATAATGAGGTCAGGAGATCGAGACCATCCTGGCTAACACAGTGAAACTCCGTCTCTACTAAAAATACAAAAAAAAAGATTAGCCGGCCATGGTGGCGGGCGCCTGTAGTCCCAGCTACTGGGGAGGCTGAGGGAGGAGAATGGTGTGAACCCAGGAGGCAGAGCTTGCAGTGAGCCAAGATCACACCACTGCACTCCAGCCTGAGCGACAGAGTGAGACTCTGTCTCAGGAAAAAAAAAAAAAAAGAATTATTTCCAGGCCTCGTTCCCAGAGATTTTTATTCCATATGTTTACAGTAAGCAATCGAAAAATCATAGTCCTCGGATAAAGTACTGATACATGCTATAACGCAGATGACCCTTGAAAACCTTGCTAAATGAAAGAAGCCAGTCACAAAAGACCACATACTATATGATTCCACTTACGTGAAATGTTCAGAATAGGCAAACCTACAGAGACAGATTGGCGGTTGCCAAGGCTGAGAGGTTTGAGTAAAATGGGGAGTAACTGCTAATAGGTACGGAATTCCTCATGGAGTGATGAAAATCTTCTAAAACTGATTGTCGTGACAATGGTAATACTCTATGAACATACTAAAAGCCACTAAACTGTACACTTTAAATGGGTGAAGCGTATGGTATACGAATTCTATTTCAATTGAACTTTTTTTAAAAACCGTCCTTCGAGTTAATTCTGCTGGGCAATTAGGTTTGGTTACCACTACACAGTTGTGTCTCAGCACACTTACAGAGGCACCCTCGGGATGCCCAGATCAAAGACATAAAAAAAATAGGCAATTTTTATCTAACTGTGACCATGCAAAGGCACTTATGAGAGCCCTGCAAGGGTAGAAGAAAAAGAGAAAAGGAAAAAAGTAGAAAGTCACTTTAAGGATTGAAAGCCTAACTCCCACAAAAAAAGTGGGCTATGGAATAAAAAAGCAATGTGAGCTTTGGCCAACAGCCTAACTATATACCAAAGCTTATAATAACTTTGATTTAATATTACATCTTGCTCTTTACAAAATTCATCCAATTTTATATCAAAACTGCTCCTTATAGAAAGCATTATGTTTCTTCAGTTCACTGCTTGATTCAATGGCCACCTAACTACCTTAAAGTTTGTATCTTAGCAAAATCACAGGTAATATGCAACAGACCTTTAGGATTCATCCCAAGCCAAAAATGGGGGAAAAAATCCACAAATTCCAAGAGCCTAATATAAGGTAAGTATATATCTTCTATCTTCCTCACTATGCTCTCAGCTCTTTAAGACAGATCCATATCTTCTTCATCTTTATATCCCCACAGCAGTGTTTTTAGAATCAGCTGGTGTTAAATGGTTGGCAAATCAATAATTATACTTAGTTCAGGAAGTGACTAAATATTCAGGATAGAGGCTCTAGCAGCCAGATAAAGAAAGAGTTAAGAAATCCTCTCCACCTAGGAACAAACAATATCAAATATTCATGTTTTTTAAAGAATGTGCTAATTCTTCGCATCTCTTCCATACCTACTGCTCTTAACTGATACGGCAAAAAGAAATAATTTTGACAAATTATCTCCTGGACAGATGAAGATTTTATCATAAGATATGCCTTAACAGAAATTCCTTTTTCTTTTTAAATCAAATTAGTTTAATATTACTATTACCTGATTGGCTCAGTCGGTCACAGGCCATCATTTCCAGCAGATTTTGTCCAGCTTCACCTTTTATTAATTTAATCTTTGGTCTTGGAACCTAATAATTTTAGAATCAAAAATCTTAATTTGATGATACCCATACTTCTAATAGTAACATGGTCTTATCTATTACACTGTACTTTTTTTGACAATGAATAAACAGTTAACCATTAATTAAACTGAGTTGGAAAAGACTGCAAAAACTGGGAACCAAGGAATTTATAAAACCTATGAAAGACAGGCCAGGTACAGGCGTGGTGGCTCACACCTGTAATCCAACACTCTGGGAGGCCAAGGTGGGCTGATCACTTGAGGTCAGGAGTTCGACACCAGCCTGGCCAACATGGTGAAACCCAGTCTCTACTAAAAATAATTTAAAAAAAACAAAGAGCCAGGCGTGATGGCACACATCTATTAATTCCAGCTACATGGGAGGCTGAGGCACAAGGATAGCTTGAACCTGGGAGGCACAGGTTGTAGTGAGCCAAGACCGTGCCACTGCACTTCAGCCTGGGTGAAAGAGCGACACTCCATCTCAAAAAAAAAAAAAGGCGGCCAGACATGGTGGCCCACACCTGTAATCCCAGCACTTTGGGAGGCCAAGGTGGGGGGATCGCTTGAGCCCAGAGTTCAAGACCAGCCTGAACAACACGGTGAGACCCTATCTCTAAAAAAAGTTTTTTTTAATTAGCCAGGCGTGGTGGCACACACCTGTGGTCCCAGCTACTCAGGAGGCTGAGGCAGGAGGATCACTTAAATCCAGGAGATCAAGGCTGCAGTGAGCCATGATCATGCCACTGTGCTCCAGCTTGGGAGACAGAGTGAGACCCTATCTCCAAAAAAAGAAAAAAAAAAAAAGCATACACAGAGCAGTTCTGAGAAATTAGTTTCTACTAAAAGCACATTCATGTTACAATCAGAGAAATGGAAATTTTAATTACATTACTTTTCTACCCTGCCTAAATAGGACAACAGCAGATGTTGTCCTATCTGAGTAGATATGACACCCTACTTTAAAAAGTACAGGTGAAATGACACTTGGAAATGCCACATTGTAGATAACACATTTTCAGAGTATGGATAATATGGGATAGCACTGGAATAAATGGGACAACCAGGAAATTAAAGAGATCCTAATGTAATAACCTGTGAAAACAAAAAAATCATGATGAATAGAATGGCGAAGGGAAGACATGACAGCTGCCTTCAAATATTAAAATTATTTTATAAAAGCAATCATCAAAAGAAGAAACAAGACCAACAGGTAGAAGGCTTGAAGAATATTTTTATTCTATATAAGGAAGTACCAAGAGCCAAACCACCTAAAGATGCACTGGGCTATCTTGAAAAGCAATGGAATGTCCATCACTGAAAATGTCCAGTCATAGGCAATGCCCACTTACTAGAAACATGCCAAAAGTAACTATATGGGTGACTAGAGCATCGGCTTTTAATTCTATCACCACTTTCTTAATTGGTGGTGGAAATGTAATTTGATACAACCTCTTTAGGGTTAGATATTTGGCAGCAGCTCTAAAAATTATAAATGCATAGATATACTTTGATACTGCAAT
This sequence comes from Pongo abelii, assembly GCF_028885655.2. Lineage (NCBI taxonomy): Eukaryota > Metazoa > Chordata > Mammalia > Primates > Hominidae > Pongo > Pongo abelii. Next base: position 23,164,186 of record NC_071997.2, on the reverse strand, counting down.
TCTTTCAGGAATTCATGGCACAAGTTAATCATTGCTAAATTACTTCAAGTAGCATTAAAAAAAAAAAAGTAAAAGCAAGCTAATGTCCTGGTTTTAGGACCCTGGTTTTAAAAACTCCAAAGCTACAGTACATCCACACAATGGAATAATATGCAAGCATCCAAACTAATGAGAATGCCCTTTATATATACTGACATGGAAATATCTCCAAGATACAGTTAATGGAAATAAAGTAAATGCAATCTTCAAATGTTTTCCTCCTTCTTTTAAAGACAGGGGATGTATGTGTGTTTACTTGGAGATGCATACAACATTTCCTGAAGAATACACAAGAAAGCAATAACATTAGTTTCTTTGGGAGTGGAGAAAGTAAATAACTAGGGAACAGAAAGGAGTCTTCATAGCATATTCTTAAGAGCCGCCAGAATTTTAAACCATGTATATATAATTCTTTCCAAACATGCTCATTTTTCAAAATATATGATTTATGAACCTAAAAGCTTCTGATTTTGAATTTTAGAAATATTCGTATCGCCTATCCTTTTACTCACAAGTTTTCTAAACATCATGTCAAAGTTTGTCATCTATATGTTGAAAAGAGCACACAAAATAAGAAACAAAATGTTGACATCATTCTTTTTGTTTTCAAACTGACCTCAATTCATAAACCCGGCCTCTTTTACAAAATTATTCAACAGTTGAATTTGTGACCAGTTAATTAGTTGTGAATCCACTCAATCAAATCATCTCAATTCACTATTTCCTTTTTTTTTTTTTTGAGTTGGAGTCTCGCTCTGTCGCCAGGCTGGAGTGCTGCAGTGGCAAGATCTTGGCTCACTGCAACCTCCGCCTCCTGGTTTCAAGCAATTCTCCTGTCTCGGCCTCTCAAGTAGCTGGGACTACAGGCACCCGCCACCATGTGTGGCTAATTTTTGTATTTTTAGTAGAGATCGGGTTTGACCGTGTTGGTCAGGATGGTCTCGAGCTCCTGACCTCAAGTGATCCGCCCGCCTCAGCTTCCCAAAGTGCTGGGATTACAGGCGTGAGCCACCGCGCCTGGCTATTTCCTCATCTTAACTAAAAGGTTTCAAGATACTTTGTTAAATACCTAGCTGCAATGCAGATGTACTTACTAGAACCACAGTATTCCTCTGATTAAGAGTCTGAAAATCTTGCCATAAAAGTTAGCCAATTCTTAAATACCCAAATGCCAGCACATAACCTACATTTTATGCTTATAATCATTTGATCATTAAGCTTTAAAATAAACTGATAAAATAAAATACAAGCATCTAAGATGTTTCTATTATATATTCATTCTACAGAAATATGTGGTAGTTAAAGACTGAGGTAGGTATCTCTGTGCTGAAGTGGAACAATGAAGAAACATTTAGAAAAGCAAGGCATCTGGCAATAGGTAAAGCACACCCACATTGAGGCACAATATTTTTTAAAAGCAGAGAAAGAATGTATTGCACATTTGCATATGCAAAAAATATTTCTGAACACCCAAGAAACTCCTAACAGTAGCTGTCATCTAGGAAAGGAGACCTGAGTGAATGGATTAAGAGGGAAACTAACTTTTTATTATTAAAAGTTCACAGTCAGGTGTGGTGGCTCATACCTGTAATCCCAGCACTTTGGGAGGGCAAGGCAGAAGGATCACTTGAAGCTAGGAGTTCAAGACCAACCAGCCTGGGAAACATAGCAAGACCTTGTCTTTACAAAAAATTTAACAATGTAGCCAGGCATGGTGGCAGGCACCTGTAGTCCCAGCTACTGAGCTGAGGCTGAAGCAGGAGAGGATCGCTTGAGCCCAGGAGTTTGAGGATACAGTGAGCTATGATCGTGCCACTGCACTCCAGCCAGAGCAACAAGAGTGAGACCCTGCCTCCCAAAACTACATATCAAAAAATTTTAGGCTGTGCACAGTACCACCTATAATCCCAGCACTCTGGGAAGCTCGAGCCCAGTTCAGCGTTACAGTGAGCTACGATTACGCAACTGCACTCCAGCCTGGGTGACACAGCAAGACTCTAATAGACACACAGACAGATAAATTTTAAAGTTTCCATTAAAAATAAGAACTATTGGCAGGGCGCGGTGGCTCATGCCTGTAATGCCAGCACTTTGGGAGGCCAAGGTGGGCGGATCATGAGGTCAGGAGATTGAGACCATCCTGGCTAACACGGTGAAACCCTATCTCTACTGAAAATACAAAAAAATTAGCCGGGCGTGGTGGTGGGTGCCTGTAGTCCCAGCTACTCGGGAGGCTGAGGCAGAAGAATGGCATGAACCCAGGAGGCGGAGCTTGCAGTGAGCCGAGGTCGTGCCACCGTGCTCCAGCATGGGCGACAGAGTGAGACTCCATCTCAAAAAAAATCAAATAAATAAAAATAAGAACTATCAGTTACTTGAGAATTTCTATAAGAACCTTTTAATGTTTGTATTACCTAGTGAAACCTCACTAAATCCATTAATTTTCACTAATCCATTCCTTATGAACACAGAAGTTTCTACTGAGCATTTTAAATATTAGTACCTAACATGTGAACTGTCTATCAACGGTGTTTTCAAAAGATTTACAGGCTGGGCTCAGTGGCTCATGCCTGTAATCCCAGCATTTTGAGAGGCCGAGTCGGGTGGATCACGAGGCCAGAAGATCGAGACCATCCTGGCTAACATGGTGAAACCCCATCTCTATTAAAAAATACAAAAAATTAGCCCGGCATGTTGGTGTGTGCCTGTAATCCCAGATACGTAATAGGCTGAAGCAGGAGAATCACTTGAACCCAGGAGGCACAGGTTGCAGTGAGCTGACATTGCGCCACTGCACTCCAGCCTGGTGACAGAGCGAGACTCTGTCTCAAATAAAAATAAAAAGATTTATATTAGGCAGGGCATGGTGGCTCACTGCCTGTAATCCCAGCACTTTGAGAGGCCGAGGCGCACAGATCACCTGAGGTCAGGAGTTCGAGACCAGCCTGACCAACATGGAGAAACCCCGTCTCTACTAAAAATACAAAATTAGACGGGGGTGGTGGCGCGTGCCTGTTATCCCAGCTACTTGGGAGGCTGAAGCAGGACAATCACTTGAACCTGGGAGGTGGAGGTTGCAGTGAGCCAGATCACGCCATTGCACTCCAGCCTGGGCAACGAGAGCAAAACTCCGTCTCAAAAAGAAAAAAAGATTTATATTAGAAGGAGGGGCCTTCTCTAAAAGTAATGAATCCTTTTTTTCCCTCCCCAAGCAAAAAATCCTTCTCTAAAATTAACAATCATTTTTCTAAGCCTGGTTTAATGCTTTTTTGGAAGACTGCTTATTTCTTTTCCTTTCAAAAGTTATGCAAGCTCATTAAAAAAAAAAAAAGGCCAGGAGTGGTGGCTCACGCCTGTAATCCCAGCACTTTGGGAGGCCGAGGCGGGTGGATGACTAGGTCAGGAGATTGAGACCATCCTGGCTAACACGGTGAAACTCCGTCTCTACTAAAAGTACAAAAAAAAAAATTAGCCAGGCGTGGTGGCGGGTGCCTGTAGTCCCAGCTACTCGGGAGGCTGAGGCAGGAAAACAGCATGAACTCGGGAGGCAGAGCTTGCAGTGAGCCGAGAGCGTGCCACTGCACTCCAGCCTGGGCGACAGAGTGAGACTCCGTCTCAAAAAAGGCCAGGCACAGTGGCTCGTGCCTGTAATCCCAGCACTTTGGGAGACCAAGGCAGGTAGATCACGAGGTCAAGAGATTGCAACCATCCTGGCTAACATGGTGAAACCCCGTCTCTATTAAAAATACAAACAATTAGCTGGGCGTGGTAGCACGGGCCTGTAGTCCCAGCTACTCAGGAGGCTGAGGCAAGAGAATCACTTGAACCCAGGAGGTGGAGGTTGCAGTGAGCCGAGATCACGCCACTGCACTCCAGCCTGGCGACGGAGAGACTTGGTCTCAAAAAAAATAAAAAAATAAAAAATAAGAAAAGGTTTTATGTTTTCAAGATTAATAGATATACTGTTACACATACACAATACAGTCATAAATGTTATATACATGTTTTTCAATTAACATGTTAAATTGCAATCATATTCTTCTATCATAGGTTATAAAGCCACTGCCCTACATCTACTTATTAGGATTTTGTCCAAGTAACACATCTTTTTGAATCAAGCTTTACCCATAATACAAGATTACATCTTTATCATGTTCCCAAAAATGGCAGAGTAAAAAGATTAAACTCTTCAAATGTGTCTACAAACAAATCATGGCAATGCAGGCTTTCAACAAGAGTGCATTCAACATCCCTGTTTCACCAGCCTCACCAGTATTGTGTATGCTTAGTTATTTTCCACTGTATCAAATTGACTATTTCATTTTAACTTTAATTCCACAGGTTTGTTCACATACTGTCATTACATACCAGAGCACACCTTCATTTAAAACACATCAAGACTCAGTGAAATGTCAATTGCTCCTACAAGTGGAAGACTTACCTGAAATGCTATGAGATAGCACAATGCAGCCAGCTCAGAAAGAGCTCGCCATTGAACATTACTATGCTGACCCATCTTCAAAAGCAGAGAACCAGCATGCATGTAGAAATGTCCTTTCATTTCTAAGAAAGTAGCTGACAGTTCATCATTTCCACCCAAAGAAGATTTCACAGACTGAAGAGCACTACCAAAACTGTAATATGAAAATATCAAACAGATAATACACACTTACTGCACTGTGAATAATCATGGTTTATTTAATTCAAAACAAAATAAACATTTTATTTCAAGCTTCATCTTCCACATTCAACTTCTAATAATTCTTATTCCCCACGTTATAAATTATGAATCATCTAATGCTTATTTTTATCCTGCATGCTTCCTATACTTCATGCTTAACCTCTCAAATGATGTCTTATTCCCAGTTATTTCCAGCCCTCCAATCACAGGATAAATATAAGATTAGTGATTATAGGTGCACATTTCAAAATAAACCAGGAGAAAATTGGGAGACTATTTTGTAGCTTCTTCCTGATCATATAATTTCATTATTTAATTAACAGTTGTAATTTCTCAAATTAGACATACCATTTCCAAATTAAAAGTAAATAACTGACAGGTATTTGAGTATCAATACAGTAATTGCTCTCTTTACTACACAGATCATTACAGTGTTAAATAAATTTTTTTTTTTTTTTTTTTGAGACGGAGTCTCTCACTATCGCCTGGGCTGGAGTGCAATGGCACGATCTAAGCTCACTGCAACCTCCACCTCCTAGGTTCAAGTGATTCTCCTGACTCAGCCACCTGAGTAGCTGGGATTACAGGTGCCTGCCACCATGCCCCGCTAAACTTTTTTTATATTTTTAGTAGAGACAGGGTTTCACTATGTTGGCCAGGCTGGTCTCGAACTCCCACCTCATGATCCACCCGCCTCAGCTTACCAATGTGCTGGGATTACAGGCATAAGCCACTATGCCTGGCCTATTATTTGTAATCTATATTCTAAATTAGTTCTTCTAAATCCTAATGTTTCTCCAAATCCTCACTTTGGAAGAAAAGTAAAAGCAAAAAGCAAACACTTAAACGTGAAGCATGATTTTAAAGTGGCTTATAATAAAGCAGCCAGAGCAAGTGAGGTCTAAAGATCTCTGAGGGTGCTCAAAAACCCCTTCAGGGGATCCATGAAGTTAAAATTACTTTCACAATAATACCAAAAAAAATTTATATTTTACATATTCATTTTCTCATGTATGTAGAGCTGAGTTTGTTTTTGTTTTTGTTTTTGGAGACAGAATCTCACTCTGTCACAAGGTTGGAGTGCAGTGGCACAATCTTGGCTTACTGCAACCTCTGACTCCCAGGTTCAAGCAATTCTTCTGCCTCAGCCTCCCGAGTAGCTGGGACTATAGGTGCGTGCCAACATGCCCGGCTAATTTTTTGTATTTTTAGTAGAGACAAGGTTTCACCGTTGTTAGCTGGGATGGTCTCGATCTCCTGACTTCGTGATCCATCTGCCTCGGCCTCCCAAAGTGCTGGGATTACAGGCCTGAGCCACCGCGCCCCACTGAGCTGAGTTTTCTAGAAGCTTCATGACATGTAATAGTTTTACAGACTGAAAGAGGAAGTAAATGAGAATCTAGCTATGTTCTATTAAGTGAGACATTAAAAAGATTTACAAAAATGCAAAAACAATGACACTTTTCTGACTCGTTTTTTGCTGTTGGAAAATAATTATTTTTCATAAAAAATGCTATTATTGGCCCTGCGCGGTGGCTCACACATGTAATTCCAGCACTTTGGGAGGCTGAGGCGGGTGGATCACCTGAGGTCAGGAGTTCAAGACCAGCCTAGCCAACATGGTGAAACCCCATCTCTACTAAAAATACAAAAAATTAGCCAGGCGTGGTGGTGGGCACCTGTAATTCCAGCTACTTGGGAGGCTGAGGCAGGAGAATCGCTTGAACCTGCGAAGCAGAGGTTGCAGTGATCCGAGATCACACTGTTGCACTCTAGCCTGGGCAACAAGAGCAAAACTCTGTCTCAAAAAAAATAAATAAATAAAGCTATTATTATTAACACACAATAGGGCTTATTACATTTTTAATGGATTACATATTTTTTATTTCTTTTAATTTCTAATGTAATAAACACTGATAGAAATAACCCACATACGGCCAGGTGCAGTGGCTCAGACCCGCAATCCCAGCACTTTGGAAGGCCAAGGCAGGCGGATCACGAGGTCAAGAGATTGAGACCTCCCAGTACTTTGGGAGGCCAAGGTAGGCGGACCAAGAGGTCAAGACATTGAGACCAGCTGGGTGCGGTGGCTCACGCCTGTAATCCCAGCACTTTGGGAGGCCAAGGCGGGCGGATCACAAGGTCAGGAGATCAAGACCATCCTGGCTAACACGGTGAAACCTCATCTCTACTAAAACTACAAAAAATTAGCTGGGTGTGGTGGCGGGTACCTGTAGGCCCAGCTACTCAAGAGGCTGAGGCAGGAGAATGGCATGAACCCTGGAGGCAGAGCTTGCAGTGAGCCAAGATGGCGCCACTGCACTCCAGCCTGGGCGACAGAGCGAGACTCCGTCTCAAAAAAAAAAAAAAAAAAAAAGATCGAGACCATCCTGGCCAACATGATGAAACCCCGTTCCTACTAATTAGCCAGGTGTGGGCTGGGCATCGTGGCTCACGCCTGTAATCCCAACACTTTGGGAGGCCGAGGAGGGCAGATCATGAGGTCAGGAGATTGAGACCATCCTGGCTAACACGGTGAAACCCCGTCTCTACTAAAAATACAAAAAAATTAGCCGATTGTGGTGGTGGGCGCCTGTAGTCCCAGCTACTCAGGAGGCTGAGGCAGAAGAATGGCGAGAACCTGGGAGGTGGAGCTTGCAGTGAGCCGAGATTGCGCCACTGTACTCCAGCCTGGGTGACACAGCGAGACTCTGTCTCAAAAAAAAAAAAAAATTAGACAGGTGTGGTGGCGGGCACCTGTAGTCCCACCTATTCAGGAGGCAGAGACAAGAGAATCACTTGAACCCAGGAGGCAGAGGTTGCAGTGAGCCGAGACTGCGCCACTGCATGCCAGCCTGGTGAGAGCAAGACTCAGTCTCAAAAAAAAAAAAAAAAAGAGATTGAGACCATCCTGAACTCCGTCTCTACTAAAAATACAAAAATTAGCTGGGCATGGTGGTGTGCACCTGTGGTCCCAGCTACTTGGGAGGCTGAGGCAGGAGAATTGCCTGAACCCAGGAGGCGGAGGTTACAGTGAGCCAAGGTCGTGCCACTGCACTCCAGCCTGGTGACAGAGCAAGACTCCATCTCAAAAAAAAAAGAAAGGAAGAAAGAAAGAAAAAAAAGGAACCCACATACAAAGATCTTTGATGTCCTTAAGAAAAATGTAAAAAGAACTTGGGACCAAAAAATTTGAGTATACAAAGAATACAAAATAAAACATCCTACATGTTTTCTAAAATAATCTTAAAGTTATGTTAGTTCTTTTAGATACTGCTTTTACCCTACCAATTTAGGACACTATGTACTTTTTCAAGAAAATTACCTACTCCCTGCACTCAGTGAAATGAACTTCTGTCCTTATACCAGATGGGGAAATAAATTAACTTCCAAACAAATGGACAGCCTAAACTAGCAATCAGTGAACTTTTTCTACAAAAAGGAGGAGAATACTAATCTGGCTTTACAGGCATACAATCTCTGCTGCAACCACTCAACTCCAACCTTGTAGTATGTAAGCAGCCACAGACAATACATAAACAGAGGAATGCTGTATTCCAATAAATATTAACAAAATTAGGCAGGGGCCATATTTGGCCCACAAGCTCTAATCAACCCCTGCTCTAAACTAACATCTTTATACAAATCCAAGTGATGTTTTTGTTCAATGGAATTTATTTTCAAAATGGAGACACTGGTTTTCAAAATCAAAATTTAGGAAAAAAGGTAAATCACATAGTTGAGTTCTTTTGTTTCTTAGCTAAAACAGTATTCTCTGAAATACTAGTGATGCTAAGTGCTTATACTAGTACATGTGAACCTAGCCATCTGACGACAGATGAACTTTAATTTTCACTCAAGATTATACTATTATAAAAAATAAAATATGAAATAGCAGTTAGAACATTCATTTTAAGCTTGACTATGACAAAACTGAGTATTTAACCATGAGGCTAATTTTAATCAAGCTTGTACAATAAGAGTTCTCTAAAAAGGAAAGTCATATAAAACCAATTAGAACTTCCCCATAAAAGAAGAAAAATAAGATTGCCTCCTAGTGGTTCACTGTATTAACTATAACTCCTAGATACATTATAGAAATAATGATTCAGTAAAGAAGTTTAGAGCAATGAACTTACTGCAAAAAGAAAAACTGCAATTTATACTAAAGCATTCTCCTCAAAGTCAACGTACCTTTCCAGTAATTCTCTACTTTCCTGCACATCTCTAGTGGAAAGCGTAAGAAGCATAAGATTAGCATAGGCCAGCAGTAAGTCTGTATTGGTTGCTCGCCAGTCACTGTTATCAGACTCCAAACACTGTAAAGACTCCAGATATTCCTATTTTGTGGAATGAACAGTAAGTTACAAAACTTAATCAAATGTTAAGAAATTAACCATTTTATGCCTACAAATTCCTTTTCTCACTCCAACCACGTTTGTAAAACTATATTGATTTTTACATCAACCTTAAAATGAAAACACCAAAAATATATACAGTTATCATAGTTATCTCCCCAATCTTCCCATTATAAATTTAACTGATCCTGGTAAAAATTTCATTTTATAACTGTTCTACATAAATAAAAGAAATTTAAGTCCAGCAGGGCACTGCTGCTTTAGTACAAAAAGATGTATGCTAATTGCCTACATAGAAATGTAAAGATCCAATAGCTTTTATCTACCTTAAGGGTCTGTACAACACACGAATTCCATTCTAAACTTGAACGCAAAGCTGTGTTCCTCTCTGCCTCATGGCAGTGGGCCACAGCATCCTTCAATCTTTTATTTGAGCGATACAACTCCACTAGCCGGATATTCACATGGACGTCATCAGGTCTTACATAAAGTTCTGACTGAATCAAGTCAAAAAGTTTATTCCATCCATCTTCACCTTCACAATCTAGAAGCTGTTCCTATTTAGAGGGGAAAAAGAAAAATTATTAGAGTAACACTTGTGCAATTTTAAACAAGTCATGCTCCCAAAGAGCACCATTCCACTATGTCTAGTTTTATGATGATGCCACCAAAAACACTATCCTATATACCTTATTCGTCCCTTCTGAGAGTTGCTTACAACCCAGAAACTAAGCCTCAAGAACTGTATGTGAAGAAAAGCATCTGTGATTACTGCAGTAGCTCACACTCTCTTCAGAGACTACCACGACTATTGCCACACATCCCTGTCCAACTGAGTCACCACCAGAAGCCTAGACCTCCCCAGTCAATCCTCAGCAACAAGGTCTTTATCTTCAAACTGCTCTGTATCTCCTTAAATCTGACTCAATCCTGCATCCCCTCTCCTCCCACTGTTCTGTTACCTTCATCATCATCTCAAAGCACTGTCATCACCTCCTGACCCGAAATGAAGACAGTATCATCTCAGGATAACCCCCACTACCACGATGGCTGTTTCTCTCTGAACTTACATACAAGGAGAGGAAGTAGGGTTGGTGGCCACTCACTTCTCATTTGCGATGCTCTTCCATCAGCCTCTCAAGAAGCTAGGAGCACAGGCATGCACCACCATGCCCGGCTAATTTTTTTTTAACGTACTGTAAATATGGGGTCTTGCCATGTGGCCCAGGCTGACTACTCAGTTCCTTAATCACCTCATCTCCAGTGACGTTATCCTCCACTCCAACCTCAACCATCCACTTGACACTGACACAGGTCTTTAAAATCTGTATTTTGGTCATACCACCGAAACCACCGTACCACCCTTCTTATTCGTCCACCTCACTGAGGGCCTACATACCCTTACTTTCAGAAATATACTTCTCCACCACATGACAAGTTCCCTTCAAGACAATAACATCATCAAGTTTTAAACACCTGTAAACACAGATAAATACACACACTTTCTTCTGTCAGGCAAAAAATGCTATAATCCCTTATATCCATAATTACTGTTTGCTTACAGATCCCTTCAACTAATTCCCTCTTTTCCTCAGAAGAACCCTCCCAACTGGTTTCTGTGTGCTTAGATTTGGGAAATCACAACCCCAAGCTAACTGATTTCATTTTCGTTATCTCAACCATCAAACTGGTGCTGCCTAAAACAAAATATCATTTTAGTACTAACAGACTCACTTTCTCCACTCCCTGACACTTCACACCTCCTCCTATTTCCTCAACTTCCCCATACCTTCCTTTGACCCTCACTTTCAACCTATAACCTAGATTCATCCTTCACTGAGAAACTTGATGCTATCACACATAAATTCCATTTTACCTTACCTACTTAATCTCATCTTTCCCCAACTCTCAAGACCAAGCCGCCCATTAGTACTCTGTATTTCATTCCCCTCTCTCCTTTATCAATTTCTCCTCTTCTGGATGAGATGGATGATACCCTGGCCTCTCCCTATTGCAAAAGCCCTAGTCTTTGACTCTATGTTAAAAATTTTTTTAAAAACCACTATGAGTGCTTTTAAAAAGTTCTATCTCAAACTTGAGAGAAAAAGCCTTCTCAACAGTAATACTCTCATTCATTAAACAAACGTCAGAAACTGTTTACCTTAGCAAGCCTTAAATTTTAGGAGAAATGGAATTACTTTGCATGACAGTTATAAATCTCATGGATTTCAATTCCAAAAAAAAAAAAAAATCTGATACAGGAAAGGTGTAACAGTGCCTTCAAGTTATTAAAGAAAATCTTTAAAGAATGCTTCAAAGTATCTAACTTGTTATACTGCAAGAAAAGAATCCCCTATCATTACATATGTTCTTTAACACTACCGACACCAGATTAACTGGATTGCCATGCCCAATATGGGAATTATGTTTGAGGCATAACTCCTAAGAGAGTAAAGAAATCTGCACAATTAGACCTCACGTTTTAGACTAATATTTAAAATCCAGCTGCTTATTACTGGGAAGAAAAACTTATCAGTAATTTTTATCTTTGGAAGCATTTTCAATGCTTTTTCAGCTTCAAAAATCTGTACGTGACTGTTCATAGCAGTTAACAATAGCCAAAACCTAGAAATAACCAAAATGCCCCTCAAAAGTGAATGGTTAAGGCTGGGCACAGTGGCTCACACCTGTAATCCCAGCACTTTGGGAGGCCGAAGTGGGTGGATCACCTGAGAACCCGGGAGGCAGAAGTTGCAGTGAGCCGAGATAGCACCACTGCACTCCAGCATGGGCGACAGAGCAAGACTGTCTCAAAAAAAAAAAAAAAAAAAAAGTGAATGGTTAAATTGTGGACCATGAAATACTACTCAGAAGTAAAGGAACCAACTATGGATATACAAAACTTATATGGATCACAAATGGTATTATGCTGACTGAACAAGCCAACCTCAAAAGGGCACATGCTTGGCCGGGCGCGGTGGCTCACGCCTGTAATCCTAGCACTTTGGGAGGCTGGGGCGGGCAGATCACATGAGGTCAGGAGTTCAAGACCAGCCAGGCCAACATGGTGAAACCCTGTTTCTACTAAAAATACAAAAATAAGTGGGACATGGTAACATGTGCCTGTAGTCCCAGCTACCCGGAAGGCTGAGGCAGGAGAATCGCTTGAACCTGGGAGGTGGAGGTGGCAGTGAGCTGAGATTGCGCCAGTGAACTCCAACCTGGGCAACAGAGCAAGACTCCGTCTCAAAAAAAATGAAAAAAGAAAAAAAAAAGTCACACACTTCATGATGACATTTACATAACATTTTGAAATCACCAAAGTATAAAGATGGAGAACAGATTAATGGTTGCCAGAGGTCAGGCATAGTGAAGAGAAGTAAGTAGCATGACTACAAAAGGGGCAGCATGAGGAAGATCTCTGTGGTAATAGAGTAGTTCTGTATCTTGACGGCAGTGGTGGCATGAATCTACACGTGATAAAATGAAAGAAAACTATACATACACATTTTACCAATGTCAAAATTCCTGATTTTCATATTGTGCTTTGGTCGGGTTAAACAGGTTGAGTATCCCTTATCCGAAATGCTTGAGACCAGAAGTATTTCAGATTTTGAATTTTTTCAGACTTTGGAATATTTGCAGGATACTTAGCAGGTAGAGCATCTCAAATCTGAAAATCTGAAATCCAAAATTTTCTAATGAGCATTTCCTTTGAGCACCATGTCAGTGCTCAAAAAATTTCAGATTTTGGAGCATTTAGGATTTCGGATTTTAAATGCTCAACCTGTATAAGCACTGGGGAAAAATGAAGTAGCATATAGGATCTTTCTGTACAATCTTTGCAACTTCCTGTGCAAAAAAATCTATAATTATTTCAAAATTAAAATTTTTTACATTTCTATCAGAAACATATATAATGGGGGTAGGAGGAGGCTAAAGGCAAATATACGTTTATAATTTAATATTGTACATACACAATAAAGTATACATTAATATATAAAACATTACAATATACATTTTAAATGTTTGCCAAACATAGTTGTGTAGATTTTCTCCAGAACAGTTACTTAGTAAACTATATTTTACTCTATAAAGAATATCAGGACCAGTCAACACACTAGCAAGAACTTCCTACCATTTTTAGTAATTACGTCTTATATACTAGAGAAACCACCTTTTATCTTTTGCTTGAAAACCTTACTATCTCAAAATACAATCCCTTCTACTTTCAGACAATAGTTATTAGAAAACTCTTCTTTAAAATATCCCTAAATTGTCATCCTGTAGGTAATTTTCACTTAAAGAAGCAAAAATTGGATACCAGACAGAACTTAATGTAAATCTTAGCTCTACTTAGTTTACAGCTACTAAACTGTAAAATCCCTAAAATATTAATTATTTCAGAAGGGTAAATGAGATGTCACTTATAAAGTATAACTATGCCTAATAAGACAGTAGATGCTCAGAAAGGTTTTAATACACTTTTTAAAAGAAAAATTTTAAAGGAAACACAAACACCTGGGCTTAAGGTTTGCTATTGAAAAGTAATTTAAACTCCAAATATTAGAAATGGTTATGTCTTTTCTCCCTTTATGTTTTGTTTGTTTACCTTTAGTTTATAAACTGCAGGACTTCCTGGGAAAAGTTTAGCTGCTCTTTCAACCCAGTATTTTGCTCTTCCATCAGTAACATCATTTTTACAAAGCAATTCTGCAATCTTCAACACAAGATCTTTTTGTGTTGGGTTTAATTCCACTGAACGCTAATATCAGAAAAGAAATTAAAGATTAGTAAATAAATTGTATGTATGTATGTAGGAGTATATATACTTATATATAAAGGTTAAAAAATTATCACTCCAACCCTTAAAAAATTCTACTTCTAGAGAAAACATGTTACTTCAAAGGTGTTAAAATAAAAGTGTCTTGGAATTTTCTGGAAATGAATCAAATAAAAATTATATTTGTGTCATTTGAATGCAAAAAACACAAAAGAACACCATTTCTGACCGTGTTAGACTTACAATTTATAGGTGTTAAACAATTCTATAGCTGTTCCAAGCTGTGTCACGTAATTGTACTATGATACCAATGCCTGTTTTATGATATTCATAAAATATATTTGACTTACTTATATAAATTTCTCTGGGCATCATGTGTTTGGCTATGCAAAGGCTATATTTGAATCCTATAACTTACCCTGTAACATTCAACGGCTTTGTCTGTGTTTTCTTCCAATTCATAAAGAAGACCCAGAAATCTATGAGCTTTGGGATCACTCTCTTGCCCATTAATGTAAGTACATATGTATCTGTTTTTTAAAAGTAATACAAAAGTAAATTAAACTTAGAACTGTACTTTTAAATGCTAACCGAAGAATACACCTTAAACCAAAGCAACCACTAAACTCGTTTATATTGTTACTCAAAACTACCACTATTTATGCAGATAACTCAAAAGTATTCATAGAAAGAAATGGGTAATACTTAAAAACACGTACATAGAGTTGACCACATACTCATTTTACCATTAAATGTCACATTTACCAAATTTTTCTCCAGTGTTATCCACACATAAGAAATGAACATATAAATTGCTTTTTCTTCCTGATCACATTTTAATAAAGCACTAACAGTTTTGCAAATAAATTAGAAGTGATTATAGTAAACATTTTTAAAGTTGTCATAATGCAAAATACTAAACAGCAACAATTTCCCAAACAAAGGGAAATACATTTACCCTTTAAGCAAGAAAGTAATTTCTAACAGTACTATATCCAGCTAAAATCGAACAGAAGAAAAATTACTAATTACAGTACCAAATACAGGAAATTTCCATTTCTCAAATCAAGTAACAACTAAAATAAGTAAATATCCTCTAGGTTCCTTGACAGTATTACGATCAGAGAAATTAGGCCAGACCTAAACTAAGGGATTAAAGTCTCACAGTAAAAAGGTACAAGAGTTAACAGTCACAGTGCTGCTAGTTACATAATTTATGTACCACCATTTTCCTTTCTTACCAGCATTTCCATCTTCCTTTGGATGCCTTTAAAAGCCTGCCTCCCAGCTGGAAGCAGTAACACACACCTGTAGTCCCAACACTATGGGAGGCCGAGGCAGGCAGACTGCTGTGCTCAGAAGTTCAAGACTAGCCTGGGCAACATAGTGACACCTGTCTCTACCAAAAAATGCAAACCTTAGCCAGGTGTGGTGGTGCGCATCTGTATCCCCAGCTACTTGGGGCGCTGAGGTGGGAAGATCTCTTGAGCCCAGAAGGAAGAGGTTACAGTGAGCAAAGATGGAGTCAGCTGCTGCACTCCAGCCTGAGCAAGAGAGACAGATACTGCCTTAAAAAAAAAAAAAAAAAAAAAAAAAAAAAAAGCCTGCCTCCCTCTTAATTTCCTGCTTTAATCCACTCCAAGTCAGGAAATCAGAATCACCAAGCTTCTTATCCCTAGGATAGAGCCTTAGAGCATCACATATTGTGTCAATTAAAGATCTTTTATACAAGCTATTCTCCTGCCTTACACTTACAGTTTAATTTTTTATTCATTGCTATTTTTCATCTGATTAAGGTATCAGATATTTAAGCAAAAACAAATTAAGATATAGGCATGGTCCTCTTTTACTCCAACAGAAGACAATTTTTAGAAAAAGTGTTTTAAGCCAAACAATTTCTTGCCCTTGGTATAAACAAGCAGCAGCATGCAGAAAACACTAATTACCGTTTCAATCTCAATGGAATCTAGGCTGGTCCTTAGCATCAGTCTGAGTGATAAATCCCTTATTCCAGAATACACTTAGGAAGAACTACTAAGAACATATTTTTACCTATTTCAAAGAAGAAAATGAGAAAACGCATTGATTTTTAAAAAACGAATACATGTTACAGTTTGTACTTACTTTTTAGCAAGATCATATTCTTTAGCTTCATAATACAGCTTTGCAAAATAGAATCCTTTCATTGACATCTAAAAAAAAATTAAAAATGGTTTTACTTTTCATACAGAAATATTTTCCAACATTTTTTCAAAAGCAGTAAAAACCTGTCCTTAGTTTATGTTCAAATACGCCATTTTCATTCACTTAAAAGTTTTTTTTAAAGCCTGACAAATGCATAATTCCATGTTTTATAATTTCCTATCACAAAACAAAAAATAGAGCTGGGTGCAGTGGTTCATGCCTGTAATCCCAGCACTTTGGGAGGCTAAAGTGGGCGGATCACCTGAGGTCAGGAATTTGAGACCAGCCTGGCTAACATGGTGAAACCCCGTCTCCACAAAAATACAAAAATTAGCCAGGCATAATGGTGGGTGCCTGTAATCCCAGCTACAGGCTGGGGCAGGAGAATGGCGTGAACCCGGGAGGGAGAGTTTGCAGTGAGCCGAGATCGCGCCACTGCACTCCAGCCTGCGGGATAAAGCGAGACTCCGTCTCAAAAAAAAAAAAAAAAAGAAAAGAAAATGTCTAAAATGGGAGAAAGGGAATTAAAAATAACAAAAGTATATATGTGTGTTACTCAGAAGTATATAGATGTAAAGGGCAGAAAAAACAACTAACAGCTGTCAAAGGTGCCTGCCTGTAGTCCTAAGTACTCAGGAAACAGAGGTAGGAGGATCATTTATGCCCAAAAATTTGATGCCAGCCTGGGCAACACAGCAAGACCCTATTCTAAAAAAATAAAAATAAAAATAAGAGCTGTCAAGTAGCCTTTGAGAAGTAGGAATCAGCCGCAGAATAAGAAACCAACTTGACAGAACATAGAAAAACTAAACAGAAGCCATCTGGAAAAAGAAAAACTAGAGAAAGAATTATTTTTTTTCCTTTTTTTTTTTGGAGACGTAGTCTCGCTCTGTCACACAGGCTGGAGTGCAGTGGCGCAATCTCTGCTCACCACAACCTCTGCCTCCATGGTTCAAGCAATTCTCCTGCCTCAGCCTACCTAGTAGGTGGGACTACAGGTGCCTGCCACCACGCCCGGCTCATTTTTGTATTTTTAATACAGACGGATTTTCACCATATTGGTCAGGCTGGTCTCTCGGCCTCCCAAAGTGCCGGGATTACAGACGAAGAATATTTTTAAGAAAGGCAAAAAAGCACAGCCACCAAAGCTCACCCCGGAGCTGCGTCAGTCCCCACTGGGTTCCTCCAGGCCAAAGAGGTACGACCTCCGCCGCAGCATATAGAGTAAATGTCCAGGACATGGGAAGAAACCCGCCGATATAGCACCCGGGTGCCCAAGCCCCCCAGAACTAGACGGCGCCGGTACTACGCGGCGCGCCATCGGCCAGAAAGCCTGGGCCAGGGCGGGCCCACGAGCCAGCACCGTCGGGAGCGAGCACCGTCGGGAGCGAGCACCGTCGGGAGCGAGCACCGTCGGGAGCGAGCACCGTCGGGAGCGAGCACCGTCGGGAGCGAGCACCGTCGGGAGCCAGCACCGTCGGGAGCCAGCACCGTCGGGAGCCAGCACCGTCGGGAGCCAGCACCGTCGGGAGCCAGCACCGTCGGGAGCCAGCACCGTCGGGAGCCAGCACCGTCGGGAACAAGCCGGGAGAAAGAGGAAGCGCCGGCGCCAACGGTCTCCCGTCCACCGCGGTCCCCCAAGGACTCTCCCTGAGATTGCAAGCGCCACGCCGCCCACAGGACTGCGCTAGCCGGCCGGCGCCTCAACAGAGCGCGCCAGGGAGCAGCGCCCGTCGGGAGCCATGACGCCTGAGCCGCGCCAGGCCGCCGCCCGGCCAGGTCGAGGCCGTCGGTCTCTTCGAGACCCACTCACCTTTCTAGGCGACGGGGCGGAGCCCTGCACCCAGGCGATGTACCGCTCCACGTCGGCCTTGCTGCGCCTCATCGCGCCGCCAACCTGACTGCCGAGCCGCGTGAGACCAGCGCTCAGCCCCGCAGCAGTCGCCACTTCCAAGAGGAAAGCGCCTGAAAGTCAGGGACGCAGCGAGGTAGCCCGCGGAGGACCATTCTGACGAACTTGCGTGCTGCGTCATCACTGTGCGTCACATTGGCGACGTCGGCGCTCGAGCTGCACTCGGCAGGGCTCTTGGCAGCGCCCTGGGCTCTGAGGTTGTCTTGGCAACCCCGGATCAGATTTCGGCCGCCAGCCTCCACAGCCTAAGGTGGATTTCCAGCAGATAACAATTTGCGTGATGGGCTCTTAAGCGTTTTGGTCACTTGTTCTAAATTATAAGTGCGCAATGCATTGGAAGAAAAAAGCACTCAGGCCAATTTGGTGAATGTCTAAATTGGAACAACGTTTCTGGAGATGACTGGTTAAATACGTTGCATCGGACATGTGTGAATACTAAAGCATACATTTTTAAATTCATATCTATTAAAAGAAATGAGGGTCGAGGATGGTGGCTCACGCCTGTAATCCCAGCACTTTGGGAGGCTGAGGCAGGCGGATCACCTGAGGTCAGGAGTTCAAGACCAGCCTGACCAACATGGTGAAACCTTGTCTCTACTGAAAATACAAAAATTAGTCGGGCATGGTGGCGTTCACCTGTAATCTCAGCTACTCAGGAGGGTGAGGCAGGAAAATCGCGTGAACCCGGGAGGCAGAGGTTGCAGTGAGCTTAGATCATGCCACTGCACTGCAGCTTGGGTGACAGCAGGCACGCACCACCATGCCCAGCTAATTTTTGTATTTTTAGTACAGACGGAGTTTCACCATGGTGGCCAGGCTGGTCTCAAACTCCTGACCTCAGGTGATCCACCCACCTCAGCCTCCCAAAGTGCTGGGATTACAGGCATGAGCTACTTCGCCTGCCCTATGTTTTGCTTATTAATCCCTTGTCAGATAGATAGTTTGCAGATAATTTCTCCCCTTCTGTGGGCTGTCCTTTCACTTTGTTGATTTTTTTCCTTTGGGGTGCAGGAGCTTTTTAATTTAATGTGATCCCATTTGTCCATTTTTGCTTTGCTTGCCTGTGCTTTTGAGGTATTACTCAGGAAATCTTTGCCCAGACCAATGTCCTGAAGAGTTCTCCCAATATTTTCTTGTAGTAATTTCATAGTTTGAGGTCTTAATTTTAAGTGTTTAATCCATTTTGATTTGATTTTTGTATATGGTTAGAGAGAAGTCTAGTTTCATTCTTTTGCATATGGATATCCAGTTTTCCTAGCACTATTTATTGAAGAGACCATCCTTTCCCCAATGTATGTTCTTGACACCATTGTTGTAACAAGTCCACTGTACTGTGTGGATTTGTTTCTGGGTTCTCTATTCTGTTCTAGTGGTCTATGCATCTGTTTTTATGCCAGTACCATGCTGTTCGATTGCTATAGCTCTGTAGTATAATTTGAAGTCAGGTAATGTGATTCCTCCAGTTGTGTTGTTTTTGCTCATGATAGCTTTGGCTATTCTGGGTCTTTTGTGGCTTCATATAAATTTTAGGATTATTTTTTCTATTTCTGTGAAGAATGTCATTGGTATTTAATAGGGATTGTGTTGAATCTGTAGATTGCTTTGGGTAGTATGGACATTTAAAAAATATTGATTTTTCCAATCCATAAACATGGAATATTCTTCTATTTATTGGTGTCCTCTTCAATTTCTTTCATCAGTATTTTATTGTTTTCATTATAGAGGTCTTTCACCTTTTTGGTTAATTCCTAGGTATTTTATTTTATTTGCAGCTACTGTAAATAGGATTACTTTCTTGATTTTTCAGATTTTTTGCTGTTGGCATATAGAAATGCTACTGATTTTTATATGTTTATTTTGTATCCTCCAATTTTACTGAATTTGTTTTTCAGTTCTAATATTTTTTGGGGGGAGCAGGTCATTAGATTTTTGAAATGTAAGATCATATCATCTGCAGACAAGAATAATTTGACTTCTTTCTTTCCAATTTGAATGCCCTTTGTTTCTTTCTCTTCTCTGATTTCTTTCTCTTCTCTAATTTCTCTAGCTAGGTCTTCCCCAGTACTTGTTGAATAACAGCAGTGAAAGTGGGTATCCTTCTCTTGTTCCAGGTCTTAGAGGAAAGGCTTTCAGTTTTTCTCCATTGAGTATGATATTAGCTGTGGGTCTGTTATATGGTTTTTATTATGTTGAAGTATGTTCTGTCTATATGCAGTTTTTTGAGAGTTTCTTTTCATCACAAAATACATTGATTTTCCCATCTCAGCCTCCTGAGTAGCTGGGACTACAGGGGCATGCCACCACACTTGATTAATTTTTTATTTTTAGTGGAGGTGGAGTCTTGCTATATTGACCAGACTGGTTTCAAACTGTTGGCCTCAACTGATTCTCTCACCTTGGCCCCCCAACGTGCTGGGATTACAGGCATAAGACACTCACTGTGCCTGGCCAAGATGTTGAATATTATCAAATGTTTTTCCAGCATCTAGTGAAGTAGTCATATCATTTCTGTCCTTTATTTTGTTGATATGATGTATTACATTGATTGCTTTGCATACACTGAGCCATCCTGGGATAAATCCCACTTGGTCATGATAAATGATCTTTTTTAATGTATTGGTGAATTTGCTTGCTAGTATGTTGAGGATTTTTGCATCAACGTTTATCAAGAATATTGACCTGTAGCTTCCCTTCCCTTCCCTTCCCTCCCCTCCCCTCCCCTCCCCTCCCCCCCTCTCTCCTCTCCTCCCCTCCCTCCTTGCTTTATATATCTGGGTGCTCTAGTATTGGATGCATATATATTTGTAATTGTTATAGTCTCTTGATGAATGGACCCTTTTTCATTATATAATGATCTTCTTTGTATTTTTTATAGTTTTTGTCTTGAAATCTATTTGGTATGATGTAGTATAGTTACTTTGGCTCTTTTTTGCCTTCCATTTGCATAAAATATCCTTTCCCAATCCCTTTATTTTCAATCTATGTGTGTCTTTATAGGTGAAGTCTGTTTCTTGTAGGCAACAGGTTGTTGGGTCTTTTTTTTTTTTATTTTTTTATCTATTCTGCCACTGTGTCTTTTGATTGGAGAGTTTAGTCCATTTATATTCAATATCATTACTGAAAAGTAAGCACTTAACTACTTCAATTTTGATACTTGTTTCCTGGTGGTTTTGTAGTCGTTCCTACCTACCTACCTTCCTTCCTTCCTCCCCTCCCCTCCCCTCCCTCCCTGCCTCCTTCCCTCCTTCCTTCCTTCCTTCTTGTGAAGGTGATTTTCTCTGGTGGTATGTTTTAATTTCTTGCTATTTATTTTTTCTGTATCTGTTTTAGGTTTTTTTATTTGAAGTTACCACAAGGCTTGCAAATATCATCTTATAATTTACTATTTTAAACTGATGAAAACATAACACTGTAAAAACAAATAAGCAAAGAGAAAACTAATAAAAAGTCTACACTTTAGCTTCATCTCCCCACTTTTTAACATTTTGTTTTTTCTGTTTATATCTTATTATATTGTCTATGTCTTGAAAAACTGTTATTTTTTGATAGGTTCATCTTTTAGTCTTTTTTTTTTTTTTTGAGATGGAGTCTTGCCCTATCGCCCAGGCTGGAGTGCAATGGCGTGATCTTGGCTCACTGCAACCTCCGCCTCCTGGGTTCAAGCGATTCTCCTACCTCAGCCTCCTGAGTAACTGGGATTACAGGCGTGTGCCTCCACGCCCAGCTAATTTTTGTATTTTTAGTAGAGACAGGGTTTCACCATGTTGGCCAGGCTGGTCTCGAACTCCTGACCTCGTGATCCACCTGCCTTGGCCTCCCAAAGTGCTGGGATTACAGGCGTGAGCCACTGTACCCTGCCCTCATCTTTTAGTCTTTCTACTCAAGGTATGAGTAGTTTACACACAACAATTACAGTGTTACCATATTCTATGTTTATGTGTGCAGTTACTATTACCAATGAGGTGTTTTTTTTAACCTTCAGATGATTTCTTATTGCTCATTAATGTCCTTTTCTTTCAGATTGAAGAACTCCCTTTAGCATTTCTTGTAGGACAGGTCTATTGTTGATGAAGTTCCTCAGCTTTTGTTTGTTTGAGAAAGTCTTTCTCCTTCATGTTTGAAGGATTTTTTCACTGGATATACTATTCTAGGATAAAAGCGGGTTTGTTGTGGTAGTTGTTGCTGTTGTTGCTTTTCAGCTCTTTAAATATGTCATGTCACTCTCTCCTGGCCTGCAAGGTTTCCACTGAGAAGTCTGCTGCCAGATACATTGGAGCTCCTTTGTATGTTATTTGTTTCTTTTTTCTTGCCACTTTTAGTATTTCTTCT
Organism: Pongo abelii; assembly: GCF_028885655.2. Taxonomy (NCBI): domain Eukaryota; kingdom Metazoa; phylum Chordata; class Mammalia; order Primates; family Hominidae; genus Pongo; species Pongo abelii. The sequence goes on along the minus strand of NC_071997.2, from coordinate 23,141,900 downwards.
TTATCCTTGACCTTTAGGAGTTTAATTATTAAATGTCTTGAGGCAGTCTTATTTGGGTTAAATCTACTTGGTGTTCTATAACCTTCTTGTACTTAAATATTGATATATTTCTCTAGGTTAAGAAAGTTCTCTGTTATTGGCTGGGTGTGGTGGCTCACACCTGTAATCCCAGCACTTTAGGAGGCTGAGGCAGGTGGATCACCTGAGGTCGAGAGTTTGAGACCAGCCTGACCAACATGGAGAAACCCCATCTCTACTAAAAATACAAAATTAGCCCGGCATGGTGGTGCATGCCTGTAATCCCAGCTACTTGGGAGGCTGAGGCAGGAGAATCGCTTGAACCCAGGGGGCAGAGGTTGCGGTGAGCAGAGACTGTGCTATTGCACTCCAGCCTAGGCAACAAGAGTGAAACTCCATCTCAAAAAAAAAAAAAGAAAAAGAAAAAGAAAATTCTCTGTTATTAAGGAACAATACAGTATTATTAAGAAACAATACAAATAAATGAAAGGAAGACAGGAATGATTTATTTCATGGTTCTGTCAAGTGGGAAGACATGAGTTTATGTATTTAGCTTATTGGTAGAATACATGAGTCAGGCTAGGCTTGGTGGTTCATGTCTGTAATCCCAATAATTTGGGAGGACCACTTGAGACCAGGAGTTTCAAACCAGCCTGGCCATCAACATAGTGAGACCCTGATCTTTATTATAAAGAAAAGATGAAAGAGATAAAGAAAAGAAAACGAGTCAAAGTGAATAGAAGAGGTATAAGTGGAGGAGGATGAATTCAGAGTAAATATGTCATCTAGGAAATCCAGGTCCCCGCAGTGCTATGTGTAGCTATGGGCAGAGATGACCAGAGCTGAGTAGAGGAAGCTGCATTCAGTTCCCCATGAGAAGTAAAACAACATTTAGAGAAAATTACAGAGGATGACAGAAAGATTTTACAGCAACTTAAGAAAAGCAAAACGACAAAATGGTTCAGAAAAAAAAAAAAAAAACCAAAGAAAAATCTATAAGGAGCTGATAAAAATGTGCCATAAACTAGATGTGGAGCTGCTCCAGGAAAGAACCAATAATATACCTAAAAAATGTTTATAGTATTTGAAGTTCATACCTTAGAACAAGCTTGCCCAACCCATGGTCCGTGGGCCACATACAGCCAAGGACAGCTTTGAATGTGGCCCAACACAAATTCCTAACCTTTCTTGAAACATGGTGAGATTTTTGTCATTTTACAATACAGCTATAGTTAATCTTAGTGTATTTCATGTGTGGCCCAAGACAATTCTTTTTCTAATGAGGCCCAGGGAAGCCAAAAGATTGCACACCCCTGGCTTAGATGATATTATTTATTCAACACCATAGATATGTATGTGTGTGTGGGGGTGTATATATATGTATATGTGTGTATGCATATCCATATGTACCATATATATATAAAATATATATATCATATGTGTATCTCCTGCTTCTAAGAGGGAGGAACTTTTCCAAATAGAAACAACATAGATGAAATGTAATTCTTATCCTAACCATGAACAAGCAAGCTTTTTTGGAATTTTTGAGCGGATGTAATTTTATATTCCCCTTTATCAAACACTGACCACAGGGAATATTCCCCTCTAATAAGCTTCTTTTGTAGCTTTTTTCTGAAAAACTGGACAAATGTAATGTGGGAGTCAGACAGCATGTGTCACTAAGCTGAGAGCAGTGACATATGAAGGTGACATTTGCATGTCCTGGCAGCATTGTCCAGCAAAGGCTTCCTTTCTTTGGGGATGGACCCTCCCTCCTTACCTGGAGCAGCTCCACGTCAGGCATGTGGCACGTCTCCCACAGCTCTCTGTACATGTCTTTCATCCTTTCTAAATGTTGGGTCATTCTCACTTGACTGTCTTGTAGTTGTTGGAAAAGCTCTTTTGCTTCTCTGTCCAGTGCCTGCAGATGCAGTTGCTTCTCCTCATCGAGAAATAGAGGCATCTTTTGATATTGAATATTGATTATCACCTTACTTAATGACACATAGTTCTGCGGAGACATTTGGTTAAAAGGATTACATACTCTCACTCTCAACAGAAAACTTCAAATAATTATATGCTGGGTGTAATCAAGCAATCTATAAACTTTCTGCCTCACTCTTGCAAGGAGTCTTGAATATTTGTTATTTCTTTCTGTCCGTCTTTTTCAATGTTCCTGTTCTCTTTCCCTCTTTAAATCAAAACCTGTATAAAGACTTCCAGTTTCTCTTCCTGAGATGCTTCTTCACAGTTCTTACTGAGTCCATTATTTCTTCTATTAATCTCCCTTTTAGGATTTTTCCATGTCTGATTCGCCTAAATGTTAAAAAACATTTAGCCATACGCCATATTATGCAGATTGATTTTTCCTTTTACTATATTTTTACTCTATATACTATTTTATATACTATTCTATTTCTTTCCTCTTCCTCACACCCAATCTTGGTGAAATGTCTCATGTCCAGTGTCTGAAAAGGTTTATACCAACCTTCAAATTTGAACTAGAATACATATCATGCCATTTATCCAATAAACTAGAATTAATTTGGTTAGCTTTTGTGGGCTTCTCTATTTGCAATTCCTGTGGGCTTCTCTATGTGCAATTCCTATTATATCAATTATATCAAACCCCCTCTCTACTAACAATGCAAAAAAAAAACTAGCCAGAGACAGAGCCAGACTCCTTTCAAAAAAAAATAAACAAACATAAAACTTCTGTTTTGAAGAAACCTAATCATCTATGTTAACACCCACCTACGCCCTGTGAAATGCAATCAATTAGAGGAAACGGATGTGGTCTTCACAGATTTATAAACGGACACTTCAGGAGCCAAGCTCATTCTTCTCCAGAGCCCACAGAGTAGCTTTGCAACTGGCTTTGGGGACTTCCGAAATCTACCAGCACTGCAGTGAGACTCTCATCCCTGAGCTCAATTCATCTGATTCGACAGCAAGCTTTGGTGAGAACACAGATATATTTCTGAGGTAAGTACACAGTTTCCAGAGTAGGAGCTACTATTAGGTTACAAACCAAAACAAAATTTGGGGACTTTAATTTATCTGCAAACTTAGATTATTTTTAGATGAAATGATCTCATTTTCTGAGTTTTAGAAACGGCTCCATTTCTTTATAAAATTATTTTAAACATAATCCATAGGTTTATGGATTAAACATGGGCCACCATGTTCAGCTGTTTGTTTGTTTGTTTGTTTGTTTATTTTGAGTTGGAATCACTCTCTATCGCCAGGCTGGAGTGTAGTGGCGCTCTTGGCTCCCTGCAACCTCCGCCTTCCAGGTTCAAACGATTCTTCAGCCTCAGCCTCCAGAGTAGCTGGAAATATAGGTGACTGCCACCACGCCCAGCTAATTTTTGTATTTTTTTTAGTAGAGACGGGGTTTCATTATGTTGGCCAGGATGGTCTCCATCTCTTGATTTTGTGATCCGTTCACCTCGGCCTCTGAAAGTGTTGGGATTACAGGCCTGAGCCACTGCGTCCGGCCTTTTTTTTTTTTTTTTTAATTTATATAAGTATTTTTAGAGACAAGATGATCTAGACATTTTGCCGTGTCACCAGTCTAGTGCTCCTGAGCTCAAAAAACCTGCCTGACTTGGCCTCCCAAAATGCTGGGATTACAGGCTTGAGTCACCTTCCCTGGCTTGGTTTTTATTTTTATTTGTATTTTAGCAAAACATACATTTAAAATGCTGACTTACTGTCTAGTGCCTAGTTTTTTGTTTTTGTTTTTTCTTGGGGGGGAGACAGAATCTTGCTCTGTTAGCCAGGCTGGAGTGCAGTGGCACAATCTCGGCTCACTGCAAGCTCCGCCTCCCAGGTTCACGCCATTCTCCAGCCTCAGCCTCCAGAGTAGCTGGGACTACAGGCGTCCACACCACTCCCAGCTAATTTTTCATAATTTTTAGTAATTTAGTGAATCCCTATCTCGGATTCACTATGTTAGCCAGGATGGTCTTGATCTCGTGACATCGTGATCTGCCCGCCTCAGCCACCTTGGCCTCCCAAAGTGCTCTGATTACTGGCGTGAGCCACCGTGCCCGGCCTCTAGTGCCTATTATTGCATGATACTTACTCTTTTCCTGACTGTGTGAAAGAGTCATGATAATGCTTCAATTATCATTATCTTTTTGTAAATTTAATTAATTGTCTTTTAAGGATGTTGTAATATTAACCAGTACATCCCCAAATTAACAGACTGTCCAGGAACAGTAAACATGCCAGAAAGTTTTTGTTGATTAAATTAACATAGCAGCCTAGAAAAACAATGATTCTTAGCTTTACCTTGGAGAGGTACCTTACCTTGATTTGACTGTTTTTCCTTGGAGAGTAAAGGCTAGCTTTTTCTGATTTGGGTCAAAGTATGAGTTCTGCTCTAACATTTTCAAGCAAAGTCCTTCTGGAAAAGTCATTATGGATGGTTGTTATAGTTAAATAAAATAATGAGAGTAGAAGAGCTTAGTTAGCTTTCCTTCTCTAAACCAATCACCGGCAATTAAGAGTGTTACTGATTTTCAGACCATTCAAGACTCAAACCTTGAGTTTACAGGTTGATGAAACCCTTGAAGCCTAAGCAATTTGGTGGACACTAACACCTCAAAAAAATCCAACATTCTTCCATGCAAGAAAGTAGAGTTTGCAAATCTAGGTCATGTGTTGATTGGAGAACAGTCACTTTTTCTAGAGGTTGATGTCTCTTTGTGCCTTAGTTTTCTATTTTTCCTATTTCTGTCGTTGCAAATTAAAGCCTATAGTTCTCTAGAAAGAAAGGATATTATTTGATCACGAACTGATTCAAACTTTGCTCAGATCTTTGTCTCTCCAGGGTAGAAGCTTAAATTCTTGTGGTTTTCTTTCCTTAGGAAAATGGACTCAGACTTCTCACATGCCTTCCAGAAGGAACTCGCCTGTGTCATCTGTTTGAACTACCTGGTAGACCCTGTCACCATCTGCTGTGGGCACAGCTTCTGCAGGCCCTGTCTCTGCCTTTCCTGGGAGGAAGCCCAAAGTCCTGCCAACTGCCCTGCATGCAGGGAACCATCACAGAAAAAGGACTTCAAAACCAATATTCTTCTGAAGAATTTAGTGACCATTGCCAGAAAAACCAGTCTCTGGCAATTCCTGAGCTCTGAGAAACAAATATGTGGGACCCATAGGCAAACAAAGAAGATGTTCTGTGACATGGACAAGAGTCTCCTCTGCTTGCTGTGCTCCAACTCTCAGGAGCACGGGGCTCACAAACATTATCCCATCGAAGAGGCAGCTGAGGAACACCGGGTAAGAGATAGCTCTGTGATCACCTGAAAGCTGGAGGATGGCAGAGTGAAAGAGATTAGAAGGACGATGAGAATCACGGTGGTTACTCCATTCTTTACTGAGTGCCAGGTGCTGTTCTAGGTACCAATGATGACATTTTGAATAAAATGTGCAACTCTACCTTCCTTCATGGAGCTTGCACCCAAAAAGAGACTGATTAAGTGCATGTCATTCTTATTGACTCTACAGTTCAATGCTAATGACATTGAAAAGCTACCAAAACTACCAGTGCAAAGAAAGGTACTTTGGAAATATATTTAATATTACTGGACAAATGAGTATGGGAATAGCACACTACAAAATCAGGGGCTAGCATAGTGGGTTCTGAAGCAGGATGTTTCCCTGAACTAATTTAGCTGGGTTACAGGAAATCTTCACTCTTCAGTTCCCTAAACTGTTCTACATTCTGAAACCTCAAACTGAAAAATATCAATTAAGGATGAGCAATGAAAAATTTTGTTTTTTTCTCCTCCCACTAATGTATTTATCTATTATATCCATTGCCTGCATATACCACTCAGATTGTGGAATCTTTGGTATTTGACTTTCTGTTGTTCAACCTTGTAATTCTTTTGCAGGAGAAACTCTTAAAGCAAATGAGGATTTTATGGGAAAAGATTCAAGAAAATCAGAGAAATCTATATGAGGAGAGAAGAACAGCCTTCGTCTGGAGGGTAAGTATGAGACCGTGAGTCCTCTTGACCAGCTTGAGACAAGCACGCTGACAACATTTATATTAGCAACTTGAGTTGAAATTCTCGTATGCCAGATTTTGTCATGTGTTTATTCATAGGCTGGAAAACAACCAGACTGTTCAATATAACGATTGTTCAGGTTTTCTGTAAATGCTTTTCAGATAAGTAAAAAATAAATATAAATTCTGAAGGGCAAGCATGTGCTGAAAATTAATAAGTATTTCAGACAGAGTTTTCTGTATAATATGAATTATGAAATATTGATTAAATAGTATATAATTGAGAAATCAAGGCATTGATTGGTGAATATGATATTGTCCAGGGGGAAGAAACGGGTGGGAACAGTAATTTAAGAAATGTGCCTGTGCTGGTGAAATCTGATAGCGAAGGACCCACATGATGCCAGTCCAAGTAGGAGAAAATGCAACATGATGAAAAGCTGAGGAGAAGGGATAAAAAATGACTGGGGGAGTGAGAGGATAAATATGTCATTATTGAGAGGAGAAACACAATGGAATGGGGATTCATGTTCTTAGAATGGCAGTGCAATACAGAGTCTATGGATTTGACAGAAGAAAGATAGGAGACAGAAAAGAGGTAGTCGGTTTGACAGATGGGGGTTAAATTTTTTACAAGATCCTTTTTGTGTGATGGCTTCTGATCCCGATTATAATATACTAAAAACATTTCTACTAAGAGTGATTGTTCAGGCTGTGAAGTACAGAGATTTGAAACAACAACCTAATTGAGTAACAAAAATTATGTGTATTATTCATGACAATGTAACAACCAATCATAAATTTTAGTTGTTTTCTAATTGTATTTCCGATTTGAGAGCACATAGATTTAGACATTTAAATTTAAAGGGCTTTTTTGCAGGTGTTTGGGAATTGATGAATTACATAAACTTTGAAGGAAGGTCTTGCTTAACTCATCATCCTGTTTGTAAAGGATGGAAAATAAAAGAAGGAATGAGGAGGATGAATTTGTGGGTTCTGCAAGGTGGAAGTAGGCCTGGGTATATAACCTACAAAATTCATATCCCTACAGGGCGATGTGGTTTTACGGGCACAGATGATCAGGAATGAGTATAGGAAGCTGCACCCGGTTCTCCATAAGGAAGAAAAACAACATTTAGAGAGATTGAACAAGGAATATCGAGAGATTTTTCAGCAACTCCAGAGAAGTTGGGTCAAAATGGATCAAAAGAGTAAACACTTGAAAGAAATGTATCAGGAGCTAATGGAAATGTGTCATAAACCAGATGTGGAGCTGCTCCAGGTAAGAACGGAGGATGCCCCTTGAGACACTTTGTGTTAGCTGACCTTTACATCTTTGCCTTCCATTGGGTACCAAAGACATTATTTCTTCATCTCCTGCATTGATGGTGAGAGTCATTCCCACCAGTTATAGAGATAAACTGTAACTCCTACCCTAATCATGGAAATAAAGCTTTATGGAATTGTGCAACTAGATTTCCATACAACATTTTCTACCACAAGCTTCCTCCTCCAGCACATTTCATTAAAACTCTGGAAGAAAAAATTTCATGTGAAAATTCCATGTTTAACTCCAATGGATAATACATAGAAATTATGGAAAAACTGACATTTCCTTCTTCCTCCTTTTGGGAAGTCCTAGGTTTGAAATGCTCTTGATTTGAGCCACATTACACTTTGGGGACTAGCCCTGAAAGAGACCACACTGTAGACAGCTGCAGCAATGCGCAGTCACTACTCACACCTTTCTCTCTCACTCAAATTTAGGGTCCTGAATTTATCAGAAATTCATACTGTCAATAGGTCTTACTGGTATAATTGTTAGAGATGACAATACATTTTAAAAGAGTTGCAGTGATACTATGTGGTAATTCTAAAGTTTTCAAAACCTGAAGACCAGATAGGCAGAATAACAACTGTTTTTGTGTGTTTATTTTGAGACAGAGTCTTCTTCTGTCACCCAGACTGAAGTCCAGTGGCCCAATCTCAGCTCACTGCAACTTCTGCCTCTTTGGTTCAAGCAATTCTCCTGCCTCAGCCTCCCTAGTAGCTGGGACTAAAGGCATGCACCACCACACCCCACTATTGTTGGTTTTTTTTTTTTTTTTTTTGGATTTTTAGTAGAGACGGGGATTTGCCATGTTGTCCAGGCTAGTCTGGAAGTCCTGACCTCAGGTGATCCACCCACCTTGGCCTCCCAAAGTGCTGGGATTACAGGTGTGAACCACCTCACCCAACAAGAATAACAACTTTCTAAATAAGTAATTTTTTTTTTCTCTCTCTCTCTCTCTACAGGATTTGGGAGACATCGTGGCAAGGTATGTTTTCGGCCATCAGTGCAAACTGGAGCACAAGGCATGCTATGAAAAACAGGCTGTTTCCAACAAAGTGAAAACATAATTTACTGACACCATAATGTGTCAGTGTGATTGTGTGTGTATGTGTGTGTAGTCACGTGCTTGTGTGGTATGATAAATGTTACCTATGCCTTTTATCAGACGTTAATCTTTTCTTACTTTCCCAAGTGACTCAAGGGGTTATGTTTTGAAGAGTGCAATGCAGAGATTGCTAGAATGCAGTTGCCTCTTTTTATGATTCAGAATCATAATTAGAGATCAACTATTTGGTGGCAGATAGGGAGAGAGGCATTTATCTTTCAGTGGCAGTAGGTTAGAAATGGAGTGAATAGTTAGAAAGATTCCCTGAGAACCACAAACCCATCCTAGCGTTGTGGAGGTACATTACAGTATCAGAAGTGGGTTTGAATGAAGCATTTTCTGTTGGAATCTGTTTCTTAAACACAGACATCAGAAACTTAACCAACTCAACCTACTTCCTTGCAGGAGTGAGTCTGTGCTGCTGCACATGCCCCAACCTGTGAATCCAGAGCTCACTGCAGGGCCCATCACTGGACTGGTGTACAGGCTCAACCGCTTCCGAGGTGAGTGTCGCCCTCTTGGTGGGATCAACGTGCAATGCCTTCAATTATGGTTTTCTATGGGCAGCTTTCCCAGTGTAATGATCTTTCATCTAGAAGAAGAGAATAGTCTGTGAATAGGTATTTATATTTATAGTTTCACTATCATCAAACAGACAAAACTAAATAAAAGCTGGTGAAATGTAATAGGAATCAGCCATATAACAAATTTCTTAGAAAAATAAAACATGCAGAAGGGCTCTTTAGGACTTTAGGAACCATTCTCTGATACAATTTCATGTATACAATTATGACATGAAGCATACAGAACTGAATTCAGGACATTTCAATTTCAAATTCAGTGCAGTTAATGACTGATTTGAGTGACAGTTTTTTTTAATACATTTCAGGTGAAGTTTCATAGCATTTATAATTTTAATCATGTTTTTAATCAACTAAAGCACACATGAGTAACTTATATAACAATGCAAAAACTGAGAATCTGTGAACAATAGGAACATGATTTGGTGGTTGATGAGGTCTTAGAACTCCAGGATAGATCATGACAAATCCAGCAGAATAAAAGAAGTCTGTGCCTGAATCTGGCATGAAAGTCAGATAATTCTTGCAAGGAATCTTCACTTTTCAGAAGGCAGATTCAGATTTTGTCTTTAAGTATGAATTTGCTAGCTTAAGTCGCAGATCATAATATTTCTGGAAAGTGATAACTTTTTTATTTGGGACTAAGAATGTCTGCCCACCTCATCTCCTGTCCAAAGCCTCCTGCTCTGCCCTGACGGAGAAGAGACAATGAAGGTTAATTTTATTGCTATGGACTTGGCTACAGCGCAAGAGCTTCCAGTTTTCAGTTGTTATGAAAGGTCACTAACAAGACATAGACATGACCTTCCTCCCCTTTATACTTTTTGAGTTTATAGAAATTGTGATCATCATAGTTTAGCCGTTTATTTGTGCAGATCACCTAACACCCTTTGATTCCAACATTTTTCCGGACAGAATTTTCTTTCTAATCTTGACCTGTGTTTTCTAGTGAGAATCTCTTTCTTATCTGAACATAAGGATTTATAAACTGCTTTTCACTGGAACATTCTCTTTTTTCTACAGTGGAAATTTCCTTCCATTATGAAGTAAGCAATCACAACATCAGGCTCTTTGAAGATGTGAGAAGTTGGATGCTTAGACGTGGATCTTTGAATTCTGACAGATCTGACTATTTTGCTGCATGGGGATCCAGGGTCTTCTCCTTTGGGAAACACTACTGGGAGCTGGATGTGGACAACTCTTGGGACTGGGCTCTGGGAGTCTGTAAGGACACCTGGATAAGGAAGAATAGCACAATGGTTAAATCTGAGGACATATTTCTTCTTTTGTGTGTGAAGGTGAATAATCATTTCAGTCTCTTGACCACCTCCCCAGTGTTTCCTCACTATATAGAGAAACCTCAGGGCCGGGTTGGTGTGTTTCTTGATTTTGAAAGTGGAAATGTGAGTTTTTTGAATGTCACCAAGAGTTCCCTCATATGGAGTTACCCGGCTGGCTCCTTAAAGTTTCCTGTCAGGCCTTTCTTTTACACTGGCCACAGATGATCAGGATTAAGAAAACTTACTGTTTGGGAACTCCATATACAAGGGAGCCCTTCACTGTTGATATAAAGAAATCATACTGTTCAGGCTTTTTTCTACTTCGGTGTCACTTCATTTTATTGCTATTAAATATAAAATTTGTAAAAGGCAAGACTTTTTGTACATTTTCTTACAATTAAAATAATCTCTTATGGCCCATTACCTAAAATACGTATTGTGATTTTCAAGTGTTTGTGAATTTATTGGATGGAATTCTGGAAATATGTGGGTGTGTGATTCCAACTTAATGATCTCATTCAGGAACAAATTTTGCACATCATGGACAGACGGTGTTTTGTACAATGAACTTGTAAGTGTGAGAGTTCCCTCCTATTAATACAGTAAATTCTACACCTCATCACTTTGGGGGGGAACATTTATTTTACACAGAAGTTTTCACTGAATCTTTGGGCTAGAACAGGAATTTAATAGTCATGCATCCTATGGCAACAAAATACATTCTGAGAAATGCATTTTTAGGCACTTTTATCATTGTGTGAACATCAGAACACACTACAAAAACCTAGATAGTGTATCGATCTACAGACATAGGCTAATGGTACAGCCTATTGCTTTTCTGAGAATTTGCCAGCAATGTCTGAGCAAGAACCAAAAGGGTTGAACCCACATTGAATTCTGTAGCTGTTTGATAAAGCAAACAGCGTCACCCATGGAATAATAGACAGATGTGCAGACTGTCTGCTTTAAAATGTGTTTGTATTTCCAGGTCACACAGACTGTGAATTCTCACTGATAACCTAGAGACCAGACATAACCATCACCTCATGTTACATTGGAAACATATTAGTATCAGGTAAAAATAAATAAATAAAAAATAAACAAATTAACTAAATTAAACCAAAACCAAAAACAAAACAAACAAAACCCAGTTCTGATGAAAACCCAGTTTATAGTGAGTCCATTGAGTCTGTCTACCCACCAAATGGTCATTTTCATGATCACTGATTAAATAATGGAAACATTCTACTTCCAGTCCAGCAGATGATCCTGGCTGATGTCTGAGGTTCCTTGCTTGGGGCTGTTACCTAGAATATATTCAAATGGCCTCTCTAGGTAGCCGCTTGGGCTTGCTCACAGCATGGTAGATAATTTTCCACACTGAAGATTCCCATAGAGTCAGGAGAATTGTATACTACCATTATTCTACAGAGTAAAACATCAGCTGTAGTCACAACCCTACACAAAGTAAAGGGACTAGAACACGCACACAGCAGTAGCAGTCTTGAAGTTACATCATAGAAAAACAATGTGGGATGGAATATATAATTTAGCACTCTTTTAGAGAGAGTGGGGGAGGAATATAACCTACTACACCTACTCTTCCTAAGAAGTGGACATTGAGGATCTGTATCCAGAGACTGGGGGTCCTGTAAAACATGAGATCCAACGAGCCCCTTATAGAAACATCATTCAAGTTCCAGATTCCTGTAAAACGGCAATTGATAATTGACCAGGTAAATATTTTTTGGAAATTTTCTTCAAGATTTGGTATCAACTGGACAATCATTAAGAGCACAACACAGCAAAATCACTGACGAAAATGCACACGACACTGGAGGAGAGGGGGGGAAGGGGTGGTCCATCTCCTTCAAGATGACCAGGGACAGACACAGTAATTCTAGGTCAGTGAGATAAAAAAGGTCAGGGCATCCTTGTCAGGAACCGCCTTCTGATATCTATATGCGGCTGCAAACTATTCATGTAGGCCTTCTGAATGCCTTGTACTTCCCAAGATTTCTTGATGTTAAGAGCCACTGACTGGGCTTCATAGTACATAGAATACCTTCAGCATAGAGGGTGACAAAGTCTTTCCCTCAAAAGCCAGAAGTTCAGAAACCTGTAACCGAGTCATCCACGGGACCTTACCAGTAAGTGTGGGCTGAAGAGAGAGACACTGGCTTTAACCTCAGATAAAAGATATTCCATTCTCACTGCCTTGTAGCCTCTCATACTCAGAAAGGAAGGTGAGGCTAGGTCCTGACTATTCATTCTTCCAGACTGTGAAAGCTTTTGATGCTGACTCAGAGAAATGTCCTCTGCTTACTAAAATCTAACATCTATTAACATTCTCCTGCAAAAGAGATAGGCCTTGTCTTGTCACAGTCCTCTCAAACTGTGCCCATATGTTCCACTCCTCTGGCCCTTACTGAACCATGATGACTGCCAGAATCACTCTGAAATTCTTCTGCCCCTGTCAGTCTTCTGGCCCAGTTCTCGGAACACAGGTCCCTGTCTATCCGCTTTCCAATGATCTGTCCATGCCCTTCAAATACGCAACATAAGAAAAGTTGATCATGAAAATATCCCAGAATGGGAAATATGGGTTCCCTGTTTTGTCTGAGACCAGCAATGCAGATGCAGGATTCTAGGGGAGGAGGAGAAAGCCAAAGTTGATGCCCTTGAAACTGCTCAGTCACATCCTTGTGACATCTAAAAGGGTAAAAGGTATTCAGGGTTAAATAATTGGAACAGAAAGAGGACAGTCAAGTTCAGGCATATACGGAGAAAGAGAGCTTCTATCAGAGCCTGACACCAAGTAAAACTCTTTCTTTAATGGAATGCACCCATAAATGTGTCAGAAAAATAACCCTTGGTGAGGAAAAGCAAAGTTGTAGAGAACAAGGGATAAAGAAGACAACAAGCAACATTTCCTGCCTATTTCAAAATAATTCTTGAGTGCTTACATTTCCTGGAATTGCCATGAGGCTACTGTGTATTATCACCCACTGTGAAAAGGTCAGCTGAGAGTAATATGGTATCATGGTTAAGAGCAATGTCTTGAAGCTAAATTGCCTGGGTTTGATTCCCCAACTCACTGCTCATAAGCCTCATTCCCACAACAAAGTGCCTTTCTCAAAGCCTTGTGCATGGATGTGGGGTGTATGGGTGTGTTAGGCATATTTTTATATAATATAGTATTTGTATATTCACAGTAATTGTGTGTGTGTGTATTTGTGTGTGTGTGTGTATATATATATATAAAAATATATATATGTGCTGGGATTATAGGTGTCAGCCAATGCGTCTGGCTTACTCTCACTTTTAATTATTGTCTTAGAAGCATGCATGATTCAATTTGTTTTTCAATTCACGAATATATCTAATGGTTAGAGATGTATTTTTTAACTTAACTGTCATGTTTTGCTGATAATGCAATTATGATATCTTTATTTCTATTCAACCCTCACATTATTTACTTCTTTTTCTTGTCTAGTTGCATTGAAAAGGACATCGAGCAAGGTGTTGAACACAAGTGATGATAACAGGGCTTATATCTCATTCCCATTCCTAAGTAGAAGCTTTCAAATTCTCTGTTAAGTATGGTACTGGCTCTAAGTTATTACGTTCTTATTAGAGAAAGTTCATGGCTATTTAAGTTTTTTTAATAGTGCTTTCAAAATCGTACAATGGTCATTTTATTGTATCAAATATTTTCTTCCTCTTTTTACAGGAACAATAATATGTATTTCATCCTGTTCATGTGGTGAGTACTTATTTCAATTTCTGATGTTACATTAGTCAACCTTTCTAGAATAAGCTCCACTTGGAGATGATATGAATTTATCTCTCACAAGATTTGATTAGCTAGCTAACTTTTTTGAATTGTTGCACCTATATTTATTTTAGAGTCTGTTCTGCAATTTGCATTTCTTGTAACACACTTATCAGGATCGAAGATCAAAATTATATGTTGGAGCTTGGCACAGCAGCTAGAGCCTGTCATCACAGCCCTTTGGGAGGCCAAGACAGGAGGATCACTCGAGCCTAGAAGTTTTGGGCTTCAGTGAGCTATGATCTTGCCATTGCACTGTAGCCTGGGCAACAGAGAGAGAAGCTGTTTACAAAAAGTAAAAGAAAAACACAACAGAAAAGCAAAGTTACGAGTTGGGAGGTATTACTGCTTTTTTCTGTTCTCTAGAAGGGTTCGTCTAAAAGTGTGTGATTTTTTTCTTAAATGTCGTAAATATTTCACTGAAAAAGATCACCAGGTTTTTCATTGGGAGAAGTTTTGTTTTTTAAATAATAGGGTAAATTTTTAGAATCTACATCATATCTTAGATTTGTCTATGATTTCTTCTGTTGGTTTTTGTCAGATATGTTTTTCAGGGAAATTTCTCATTTCATCTAAATCATTAAGTGTATGAGCATAAAAGTCGTCTTAAAATCTTCTTATTAACATATTAATTTGTGGACGACCTAAGTGTTTGCCTATTTATTTTTGATTTGAACCCCTCTTCTCCATTTTTTAATTGAGTCTTACTAAGAATTTATCAATTTAATTTATCTGTGTAAAGAGCCTACTTTTGGCAGATGTGGTGGCTCACACCTGTAATCCCAGCACTTTGGGAGGCCGAGGTGGGTGGGTTATTTGAGGTTAGGAGTTGGAGACCAGCCCAGCCAACATGGTGAAACCCCAACTCTACTAAAAATACAAAAATTAGCCAAGCGTGATGGTGCGTGCTTGTAATCCTAGCTACTCGGGAGGCTAAGGAAGGAGAATCACTTGAACCTGGGTGGCAGAGGTTGCAAGGAGCCGAGATCGCACCACTGCACTCCAGCCTGGATGACAGAGTGAGACTCTGTGTCAAACAAAAAAAAAAGCATACTTTTGACTTCGTTGATTTTATCTACTGTATGATTTTTAATCAATATTCTACAATTATTTTAATTTTTTTTTAGATTTTGGCATGAATTTACTTTTCTTTTTTTTTAAATATTATAGGTTTATTTAAAACTTAATTCTCACCTTGAGTATGCAAAATACAAACTCTACAAAATGTTCATTTTACTTTGTAGTTTACAAATATACAAAATAGACGTTTGCTTAAATTTATATTACATATTTATTAAGGCAAGGAACTATATAGAAAAACACATTTGTTCTGCTTAAGGCATACTTGGGAATAAACCATTGTACAAATTATTGCACATCTGAAACCACAGTGCATAACAGACTGTCTGCATAAAAATGCTAAAGAAGTAAACCAGGTATATTACCTGACTTAGGTCATAAATGTAGATCGGAAGACAAATACAGATTTTCCTTGTCAAAGTATGCAGCAGTTTGAAAACTTTGGCTTCCTTGTTTGGTACCTTTAGAACCAAGACTCACCAAGCACCATCATTTAGGCTATTTAAACATGTTTTCTGTACCTGAATTTCTTCCTCTGCTTCTAACATCATAATAATGGCTTTTAGAAGGTAAAGAGAATACAAGGTGATCTTTTATGCTTATATTGCATCAATACACAATTCAAGGGAATTCTGGTCTTCCCTCCCCCCAACTCACGGATATAATTTATACCCTGATATCCACAACTTCCAGTCACCCCCTTGGCATTTTGTAAGTCCAGGAATATTCAGGTTGGATTTAGAATTGGAATGATAGAAGATCCAGTCACAGACCCCATCTATTCTTTGATTTTTGTCTTTTGAATTCCTCATTTTTCCTGATTATCCACTCACAAGATCACTCAGTTGGGAACTTGACCATGATTGTAGTGCTTTCTGGCTGGGCTCCTTCCCTCATCGGGAAGACAGTGTGAAAAGTAAAAAATACTGAATTCTCTTCTGGCAGTGTGGGTCATATCCACTGTCTGGGATTTAAAAATGCCTCTTCATGTGTAAGGCAAGGTGGTCCGACCTGGAAAATGCTCGGTCGCATTTTTGGCACTGGAACGGGCGGTGCCCAGTGTGTTTACGGTAGTGCCTGGTCAGTTCATCTGAGCGGGCGAATTTCCATCCACAGCCGTCCCAGTCACAGTGGTAAGGTTTCTCACCTGTGTGGGTTCGCAGGTGTGCCTTGAGATGGGAACTCTGTGTAGGTTTTGCCGCAGCCCGCGTAATCACAAGTGTGGGTGGCGGTCCTTTTCCGGGGCCACGATCGTCTTCCCCTCTTTGGCTTGGGCTCCTCCGGCATGCACGAACCGGGTGGCATGAGCTCTTGGTAGTGGAGCGGCGGGACTTGCGGCTGCATCTGGTCGGGCAGGAAGGATGGGTAATTGGGCCCCGGGTGGGGATGGAAGCCGGGGGGAAGCGGCAGGGCAGGGTGACAGTCCCTGCTGCTCAGCACTGCCTCAAGACCCAGGGTCGGGGTAGTCCTGCTGGGGAGCTGCCGCCCCAGGAGGAGGTCGTGTGCAGCCGGCCGGTGGCCATTGCTGAGAGGGGGTCCAGCGCCCAAGTGGGTGCACGAGGAGACCGCCTCCCGCTTGATCTTGGGACACGTGCGCGGCGGCCCGCCGTTGTAGGGCGCCACCACCACCGGGTGGCTGCCGTCAGGGCTGCCTTTGCCGACGCTGATGACCGACGGGCTGCCGTACTCGCTGCCAGGGGCGCTCAGCGACGCCTTCAGCACGAACTTGCCCATCAGCCCGCCACCTGGCGGCTGCGGCTGCTGCGGCGGAATGTACACCGGGTCCAATTCTGGCCGCAGGAGCTCGGCCACGAAGCCGCCCGAGGGGCTCACGTCGTTGATGTCCGCCAGGTTGAAGGGAGCCGTCGGAGGGCGAGCGGACTCCCTGCCATCAAGAGGCCTCCGCCCGTGCCGCCCGGCGCCACGCCCGGGTCGTTCCCGGCCCGGATCGGATAGGTGAAGCTGCAGGTGGAGGGCGCGCTGGCAGGGCCGCTGCTCGACGGGGACGACGAGGAGGAGGCTGACGCTGACGAGGACACGGTGGCGGCCACTGACTCCGGAGGATGGGTCAGCGAATTAGAGAGGATAAAGTCCAGGTCCAGGAGATCGTTGAACTCCTCGGTCTCTCTCCGAGGTAGGGGCGCCAGGTTGCTACCGCCGCAAGCCGCACCGGCTCCGCCGCTCTCCAGGTCTGTGGCCACGGTCGCCGCCGCCAGGTCATAGGGGCGGCCGGGAAGCACCGGGGGAAGTCGCTTCATGTGGGAGAGCTCCTCCCGCCAGCGGTTATTCGGGGCACCTGCTTGACGCAGTGTCTTCTCCCTTCCCGCCGGGCCAGACGCGAACGTGGAGAAAGATGGGAGCAGCGCGTCGCTGACAGCCATGTCAGACTCGCCAGGTGGCTGCCTCATTAATGTGGGGGCCCAGAAGGTCCTCGGGAGCCCGAAGCAGCTGGGGCACCCGAACCCCAAAGTCAACGAAGAGAAGAAACGAAGCCAAAACCCAAAAACCCAAATTGGCTGAGATCCTTCTTCTTTGGATTAAATATAAATTGGAAGCGTCCTTTTTAAAAAGTTCCTTTGTATACAAAAGTTCTTAGAAAAGTTGTAAACTCAAAAATAGACAATCAGCAAGGCGAGTAAGTAGGTCTGGTGGCCGGGCTGCGCTCTCTTCCCCTCAGCAGCGTCCCCCACCACTGTCGCGGTCGCCTCGAGTGCTGCCGTGGGCGCAGGGGCTGTGGCCGGGGCGGCGGGCGCAGGGGCTGTGGCCGGGGCGGTGGGCGGGCGGTGCCGCCAGGTGAGACTGGCTACCGTGGCGCGGAGCTGCGAACTGGTCGGCGGCGCAGGGCGCGGAGTCCGGAGAGTTGTGTGGAGCGCGCGCGGCCATGGGCGCGGGCCACGGGCGGGTGGGAGGGTGGGGGGCCAGAGGGACGGGGAGGGTCACTCGGCGGCTCCCGGTGCCTCCGCCGCCCGCCACCGCCTCTGCTCCCCGCGCGCCCGCAGACACGTTCGTTCTCTCTGGTCGGGGAACTGCCCAATTTACTTTTCTTTATCTGGCTCTTTGGGATAGACCTTCATTTGTAAATAACAGATGAATATAATGCTATACATTTTCTTCTTAATATTGTTTTAATTAAATCTCAGTTTTCTTTCTATATATCTTGAATATTATCCCATGAAAAATATATTCATTGCTTTTCTTTAATTCATGCATTTGCAGAGAAACTGTAAAGGAAAGAGAAGAAAATACTTTTTCAAACCTTTTTTAAATATAGCAATACATGCGCGGGTTTGTTACATGGGTAATCTTGTGTCATCAGGGTTTGTTGTATAGATTATTTTATCAACCAGGTCTCAAGCCTAGCACCCATGAGTTATTTTTCCTGATCCTCTCCCTCTTCTAACCCCCACCCTCCTATAGGCCCCAGCGTGTGTTGTTCCCCTCTATGTGTCCATGTGTTCTCATCATTTAGCTCCCACTTATAAGTGAGAACATGCACTATTTGGTTTTCTGTTCCTGTGTTAGTTTGCTAAAGATAATAGCCTCCAGCTCCTTCCCTGTGCCTGCAAAAGACATGATCTAATAATTTTTTATGGCTGCATAGTGGGAATGCATTTTCTAATTACATTATAAAACAATAAGAAACAACTGAAATTAATTTTAATAAAAATTGTTAACCAAATATATCCAATATGTTTCGACATGATTAACATGACAAATATTAGTAAGATATTTTATATTGTTACTCTTTTGTTGTTTGTTTTGAGACAGGGTCTTCCTCTGTCACCCAGGCTGGCATGCAGAGATGTGCATTCCAACTAACTGCAGCCTCAACATCCTGTGCTCCAGCAATCCTGCCACCTCAGCCTCCCCAGTAGCTGGGACTACAGCTGCTTGCCACAACACCCGGGTAAATTTTTTTTGGTAATGATGAGGTTTCACAATGTTGACCAGGCTGGTCTCAAACTTCTTGAATCATGAAACGTCCCACTGCAGCCTCCCAATGGGCTGGTTTTACAGGCACGATCCACTGCACTCTGCTTTCTTACTTTTCGTGCTAAATTTTTGAAATTGTGCACTAGAAGATCTGAAGTAAGAGAAGTGTTAAAAAAGATGAGGCCCCCAAATTGCAAGAACCACAGAGAGTAATAAACTGTGGTCCAAAGGTAATCAGACAGATTTAAACTCATATACAGAAAAACCAATCTAAAAAGAAAGGAAACATTGATTATAAAGCAAGATTCTTGACTTGGTGATTGCAGACTTTGTGATGAGCAGTTTTCTATAATGGGAAAATTCAGGTCAGGCTCCATGAGAGTGGAGGCAGAGATACAATAAAGGAGAAGTTCTTTCAACCAGACCTCACAATCTAGTAGAAGTAGCAGACACACTAGTAAAGCAACAATCCCAGTACAACATGGAAACTGCCACAAATATCTATCTATTGGACATATAGAATTAAAGATCGAATCGTTTGCATGAGTCTTGAAGAATGAATGGAAATTTTCCAGGTGAATAAACAGTAAGAGTTGTCCAGGTTCAGACAAATGCCTGCATAAGGGAGAATTTTCTAAGGTGGTTTTCAATACCTGCGATTCTTGGCAGATGAGCAATGCTTTGATGGTCCAGAAAAAATCGAGGGGTGAGTTAAAAGTGTATTTGTGGAATGCAACTTTTTATAAATCCAAAAAGTAACTTTTAAAAGGAGACTGTGGATGGATTTCTGAATCACAAGTAAGGGAAACTCTGTCAGAGAGGACTTCCAACTGGACAATTTCAAATGAGGAATCCTTAGCTCATTTGAAATACCAAGGTCTTAGAAAAAGAGAACAGAGGCCATGGACTGGAGACGAGAGTGTGTGTTTTAAACAGGGTGGTCAGAAAATGCCTCAATGGAAAATTCATATTGAGACAACATCTTGAAGAGGAAGGCAAACACAAGTGTGTGTGTGTGTGTGTGTTGTGTGTGTGTGTGTGTGTACTTAGAGAGAGAAAGAGAGGGAGAGAGAATTCTAGGTGAAGAAAACAACATGTGCAGTAATGTTGAGTTTGTGTTTATTTTGAGGGCTGAGGAACCACAAAGAAGTCTATGTTTTATGTTAAAGTCAGTATGAAAGGCAATGGAAAGAAATGAGATTAGAGAGACAAAGAAGGCCAGATCATAAACGAAGCCTTATTAGCATAGGTTTTGCTTGGTGAAATGCATTGAGCTGAGCATGCTAGTCTGAGGCTATTTCACACGTGATGAATTTAAATAACTTGCCCCAAATTTCAGAAATGAAAATAATTATTTCCTTTCTAGTCAATATAGCTCTAGAGTCTAACTATTAAGCAGGAACTGTCTTACTTTTGTATAAATATGGGTTGGAAAAGAGGAATCCAATTTGTTTTTCTTCTTTATGACTATCTTAGAAAAAACATTTTATCATGAATAAAGTGAATATATTTGGGTAGATACATCTATGTTGGTTGATCTTCATGCAGAAAAGAAAAAAGAGTAAAATTTCATATAGTCTGAGAATTGGCAAGACCAAGAGTTAAAATATGGGATGTTCAAGAGACAAAGAGGAATCAGTGAGATTCAATAGGAGATGAGTAAATCAGTTTTGTTTTTGACTAACCCATTGTTACTGCAGGATTATGTGAATTTAAAGATAGAAGCAATCAGAGCTGAATATCGGAAGATGCCTGCATTTCTCCATGAAGAACAGCAACATCATTTGGAGATGCTTCAAAAGGAGGACAAAGACAATTTTTAGCAACTCAATAAAAGCAATGCCAGAATGGCCCATGAGAGGGAGATTTTAAAAGGAATGTATGAGGAGCTGAAGGAAATGTCCCATAAACCAGATGTGGAGCTAATCCAGATACTGACTGACCATGGGGTATCAGGATGTGGAACATTCATGTGCGCAGGTGTTTTTCCTCTTTCCTGAAATGCTTTCTTCCCTGTATTTCCACGACTTCTTTCCAGAAACACATTTCCATAACTCATGCTACTTTGTGGGTAGAGTATAGCCCCTCCAAGGGATTTTACCAGAAAAAAGGTCCCTCTTACTTTATCCACCAGCAACAAAACTTTGTGGAATGGTCAAGGTAACAGCCCTAATAAATATTCCCCATCTACAGTCAATAATATATTTTGGCTTTTTGAACATTTATAAAATAGTGAGCAGTTCATTTACATTAGGTCAATCTGGAGACATGGCAAGACTGGGAGTTTGGGGAATCTAAATATTATTTTTCATCCACTCACATTTATAATAGGGCCTAGGGAAGATGACTGGATAGGTTCTTCATAGTTACTGCAGAAGATAGACTCTCTGGACCTTTTCTCCCTTCACTTGTGTAAAGAATGTCTTCAAGACTCCGACTTCACTAGGACATTAATTCATAACAATATGAGAGACAAGGTTTTTCATTAGAGAAGAAATATAAAATGCTTTCCAGAAGGGAAAATGGCAGGAAAATAATATTTTCAGAAACTGCCTCCAGATCTCACACTGAACTTAGTGGAAGACTCATCTTGCAGAAAGCACAAACGCTTTCTTTTTTTTTTTTTACAGGTGTTTGGAGACATATTACCCAGGTGCGTGTGTACCTGGATTTTAGCAGGTGTTCTTTCAGTTTCCACAAATATTAAACAGGATCTACTAAAGCGAAGGCATACATGATCAAGATATTAATATTACTTTTTCCTGGATCTACTTTCGCTCCCCCACCTTATGTAGTCATCTATTATGTTGCCACACTCAGTGATTTTACTGGACAGATGCAAAGAAAGTATCAGAAAAAAAAAGGAGAAGAAGCAAACACCAACACATAAATGAATAAACAAAAAAAGAATGAAAGAAAACAAGCTTCTCAGTTTCCGATTGTTTTATACCTCCAAATCCTGGATAGGTGAAAGATAAAGTGTTGTTTCCTGGATGGTGGGAAAGTCACCAGGGGAAGCAGCAGGAGAGAGAAGGGGAAAGTATTTTAGAAGTGAGAAAGTGTTGATGATTTGTTGTTTACATATATATATACACACACACATATATATACACACACATACACATATATATAATCAGCTGATGTGCTGAAAAATAGATTAAACAAACTGTAAAGTGTTAGTGCCAGAAAAGCCTGGCACTAAAGAAGAAGAGCACACTGACAGGCACCAGCTGACGCTGGCAGCCATTAATGGTACAATGACATGGAAATCAGCTGAGAGCTCTTGGAGATGAGCCCTGCTGCTGAGACGTTTTACTGCAGGGGAACACCACCTTCCCACTCCATCCCCCTCCTGGCACACCATTTATCTGCTGAAAGCTGCTTTCACCAATCAATAAATCTTGCACTCATTCTCCAAGCCCACATATGATCTGAGTTTTCTGGCACACTAAGGCAACAACCCTAGGATACAGAAAGCACTCTGTCCTTGCAAAAAGGCAGAGGGTCTAATTGAGCTGGTTAACACAAGCCATTTGTGGACAGCTAAGCTAAAAGAGCACACTGTAACACAAGCCCACTGGTGCTTTTCTTTTATAATACTATAAAATCTAAAACTTAAAGAAATGTCACTTTTATTTACTACTATACTCCAGGAAATAATAACACTTAATCAGTTAATATAATGTCTAGGACATAATGGATATGCAACAAATATTTCAATATTTAAACTTAAAAATGCATAAGAGAGATTTGAAAGCTTTGATGTTAAAGATAGGAGCCTTAATTTAATGGTTTGCATTTTTTAGGATTTTAGGTTGATGTGAAAACAAATTAAATTCTAGAAGCTTTTTTTTTTATTATTATTATTATACTTTAAGTTTTAGGGTACATATGCACAATGTGCAGGTTAGTTACATATGTATACATGTGCCATGCTGGTGTGCTGCACCCATTAACTCGTCATTTAGCATTAGGTATATCTCCTAATGCTATACCTCCCCCCTCCCCCACCCTAAACCTCATGCATTTTCCATTTTTTTAGAAAGTTTCCTATGTTTGTTAGGATGCAGGGATTATAGAGAGTGTATTAGCACAGAAGCCTAATGTGTGGGTGTCTGATAAAGTCATGGTGGTTATTCATTATTTATTTTATTTTATATATATATAAATACATATATAAATATATATAAATATATGTAAATATATATATAAATATACATAAATATATAAATATGTAAAATATATATCAATATATAACAATATATAAATATATAGAAAATATATATAAATATATGTATGAATATATATAAAAATATGTATAAATATATACATAAATAGATATAAATATATAAATATATAAATATACATAAATACATAAATATATAAATATACATAAATATACAAAATATCTACATAAATTTATAAATATATAATATGTAATATATAAAAATATATATGAAAATATATATAAATAAACATATGAATATATAAATATATATAAAATGTATGTAAATATATATATAAATATATATAAATATATACGAATATATAAAAATGTATATAAAATATATATAAATATAAAAAATATATAAATATATAAATATATAAATAAATATATCTATATATAAAAATATATAAATATATGTAAATATATAAATAAATATGTAAATATATATAAATACATGTGAATATATATAAATCTATAAATATATATAAATAAGTATATAAATATATAGACATATATAAATATATAAATATATAGTAAAACATATATGTAAATATATAAATATATATCTAAAAATATAAAAATATAAAAATATATAAAAATATATAAAAATATATATAAATATATAAAAACATAAAAAAATATAAATATATAAATATATAAATATAAAGGTACATAAATATAAATATATATAAATATAAATGTACATAAATACACATATATAAATATAAAGGTACATAAATATACATATATAAATATATAAATATATAAATATATAAATATATAAATAAATACATAAATATATATAAAAATATATAAATATATAAATACATACAAAAATATATATAAATATATAAATATATAAATATACATACCTATGTACATATATACATATAAATATACATATAAATGTATATGAATATATAAAATATATATAAATATATAAATGTATATAAATATATATGTAAATGTATATAAATATATAAATATATGTAAATATATACAAATATATAAATAAATATATAAATATATATATAAATATATATAAATATATAAATATATATAAATATATATAAATATATAAATATATATAAATATATAAATACATACAAACATATATAAATATATAAATACATAAATATATACATAAATATATAAACATATATAAAAATATATATAAATATATAAATATATAAAAATATATGTCAATATATATAAATATATATCTATATATAAAAATATATATAAATATATATAAATATGTATATAAATATATATAAAATATATATAAAAATATATATAAATATATATAAATATATATAAAAATATATAAATATATATAAAAATATATAAAATATATATATGTAAAAATATATAGAAATATATATAAATATATAAAAATATATATAAATATATAAATATATATAAAAATATATATATACATATACACATATATAAATATATAAATATATACATATACACATATATAAATATATAAATATATACATATACATATAAATATATAAGGATATACATATATACATATATAAATATATAAATATATACATATTCATATAAATATATAAAGTTATACATATATACATATAAATATATAAATATTTAAAAATATACATATATAAATATATAAATACATATAAATATATACATATACATATATAAATACATATAAATATATAGATATATAAATATATAAATATATACCAATATACACATATATAAATATATATAAATATATACATATATAAATATATACAAATAGAGACATATATAAATATATATAAATATATACATATATAAATATACATAAATATATACAAATATAAATATGTATAAATATATACATATATAAATATACATAAATATATACAAATATATACATATATAAATACATATAAATATATACATATATAAATACATATAAATATATACATATATAAATATATACATATATAAATATATACAAATATATACATATAAATATATAAATATATGAAGATATACATATATAAATATATAAGTATATAGAAATATATACATATATAAATATATATAAATATATACATATACATAAATATAGAAATATATACATATATAAATAAATATATAAATATATAGTATATATAAATATATAAATATATATGATATATAAATACATATAAATATGTACTATATATAAATATATATAAATCTATACTATATATAAATATATATAAATATATACAATATATATACCATATATAAATATATAAATGTATATACTATATATAAATATATAAATATATACTTTATATAAATATATATAAATATATAAATATATACTTTATATAAATATATATAAATATATAAATATATATAAATATAAATATAAAAAAATATATAAATATATAACTATAAATATATAAGTATACATAAACATATATAAATATATAAATATATATAAATATAAATATATAAGTATATATAAACATATATAAATATATAAATATACAAAAATATATGTATAAATATATATAAAAATGTATAAATATATAAATATAAATAAATAAATATAGATATATATAAATATACATAAAAATGTATATATATTTGGATAGAAAGATAGACCGAATTTTTAAAATGGAGATAGGGTCTCACTATGTTCCCCAAGCTGAACTCATACTCCTGGGCTCAAGGGATGCTCCTCCCTCAGCCTATGGAGTAGTCAGGAATATAGGAGCTGGCCACCATGCCTGGCAGTTTGTTTCATTTTAATTTAATTTAAGGTCATCCCCCAGGCCGTAAGAGAAGAGATGGGAGGATAGAAGAACAAAATGTAGACATATACTCCCTACTTTCTATTCTCATTTCACGATCATACAATAGCCCCTTGGTTTTTGTTTTAATAATTGTTCTGCCACAGTTAATTACACATTTACTAGTGTGTTTCCACTATCAAACACACTTCTTCAGTATACTGTGGAAATTAACAAATGCTTGTTAACAGAAAAAAAACAAAACTTAAAGCTTGGTCAACATCACTGTCTTCCATACCTGGGAATGAGTGTTGCTGTGGGGCCTCGAACAAGTCTCCTCAAGGTAGGGGGCTAAACTTGACTTTCGAGGTAGGGCTTAGACACCAAACCAAATTGAGGATTAGCTAAAACAGGGACCAGGCAGAAGCAGCTTTCCAAAATACACGCCCACCAGTGTGCCATAGCAGGTTACCATTGCCATGCCAACACCCAGGAGTTTTCACCCATTCCATGGCAATGACTTGACAACCCAAATTACCCTTTCTCTAGAAATTTCTGCATAAACCCCTTAGTCACCCTTCATCACCGCATTTCAACTGTTTACACACAAACACAATTTAAAGTTTTTTATGGCTTGGCATGGCGGCTCATGCCTGTGATCCCAGCACTTTGGAAGGTAGTGGCAGGAAGATTGCTTGAGGTTTGAGACCAGCCTAGGCAATATAGCAACACCCCATCGCTACAAAATATATATGTATATATAAGCCATGCGTGGTGGCTCACACCTGTAATCTTAGCTACTCACAAGGCTGAGGTGGGAGGACCCCTTCAGTCCAGGAGTTTAAGGCTAAAATAAGCTATGATTGCACCACAGCACTCCAGCCTGGGTGACAGAATGAGACCTCGTCTCAAAAAAAAAAAAAAAAAAAAAAAAGTTGTACGTGAATATATGTTTACAAAAATGCCTGCTTTGTTCCAGACATGGATTGTTGTGCTCTGGATATATGAAGTTCTTAATATTCTCCTTACATAAGAATAAAAGAATTAATATAAACAAATATTTTTCTGTAATAGAATTAGGAAATTTTCCCCAAAGCATGGATAGAATAATATGATAGAAAATATTAAAGGATAATGTCAAAAAACGTAAGAAGATTAGTGTCAAGATTCACATGCTAATGAACTTTCATTATTTATATATTTGAAACAATTGTATCTTATTTTTCTTCTATAAGGTTGATTTTGAAATTTTCAGAGGATGGCCAACATGTACCAGTAAAATAGGAAGATTCTTAGTGATAAGAAAATATAAAAAAGGACTTACAATGATGGAGACTGTCAGGAATTAAATTGACATATATATTAAGCTACTCACTAAGAATAAAATGATTTCCATCTCATTTACTGTAGAAATATACAAAACACACATTATAAAGAGGAATACAGATGATAGAGAGTGCAAATTTTTATAATAAATTGAGAAACCTATGTTAAAACAAAAAAAGGAAAGAAAATAACTTGGATTATAAACAAGAGCTCAGTTGTGACTAATATGTAAAGAATTTGTATCATCTGTAATTTATTCAGTCTCATAAAACTGAGGGTACATTTCTCTCAGATACTCAGTATCAGCGAAAACCTCTCATGGGATCAGTTAGGGCACAGACTAGTTTACTCTAATAAAGATCCCAATTTTAAGTAAATGGGGGCTATTTTTTTTCATCTACTTATCTAAATAGAGGAGGTAATCAAAAAAACGACTATTACTTTCAACAACTGGATTTCATCTCTATTTGCAAGAAAGTGAAATTTGTTGCCATCTGCTGTTCAGCAAGAAAACTGAAAAACATCCTGAGCAAGAGGACCTGAATGTAAGGAGATGACGTGGTGCTTTCTACAATACTTCTGTTCCCATCCTCTTCCTTCAAGCTTAGGCATGCAGCACACTGAGCTGCCAGATGTATCTGGAAATGCTGAGTACACATTAAATATTTATTTTTATTTCCTTTATTTTATTTTATTTATTTTTATTTTATTTTATTTATTTTCTATTTTTATTTTTATTTTTATTTTTTGCCAGAGACAAGGTCTTGCTATGTTGCCCAGGGTGGTCTCGAAGTCATGAACTCTAATAACCCTCCTACCTCAATCGCCCAAAGCTTGGGATTAGAGGCATGTGCCACTGTGTCTGGCCTTTTCTTTTTCTTTTTTTTTTTCTTTGATTTAGAAGAAAAAAAAATTCAATGACAGACAGAGCAGAAGAAATACCCAGAGCTTGTGTTCAATGAAAATCAGGTGATCCTTTACTAAAGAGTTGCTTTTAGTTCGAACCGGGAATGAGTATTCAGGAATAAGTACACTCTGCTTTTCACCACTGTCGAGGTGTCCAGTGTTTCCCCATTCAGCAACTGGCTAACTAAGGATCATATGGCAAGAAGGATCTTATATGTCTTTTAATCTCTTAAATTGATGGCTAAATCAAGGTGATTATCCAAATTATGAAAATACTTATCAGCAATGCTTCCTTATTCTTTCTGTCTGTACTACCTAGACTGCTTAGTTAACTTTCTCTCTTCTCCTCCCACACATTTTTTGTAGCACTTTACTAAGTAACAGGAAAACTCTATCACCTTCTGAAATTTGTGTCTCTCCAAGTGATCTCACATTGTGGAATTTTACCTTCTGGGCTTTCAACTCAATTTTCCTTTCTGTTTCCACCTAAAGTTCCTGAGCATTCTCTATCGACACTAAAATTTCCATAAGCAACAGCCATTACACTCTCAATATTACCTTGTTACCAATTTTGTTTGTCATTGATTCAAAGAAAATTTTATAGCTAATCTTATTTAGCTTAGATTTACTTGTACATACAGGTGGTATCAGCCACCAAGGACATTTAAGATATAGGTTGGTAAATTTTCTCAGCCATTAAACCAAAAATTTATTACTTTCTTCTGTTTTGATAACTTCTATTATAATTATTATCACCTGGGACGTTCCTAAATTGAGAAATAAAATTAAGGTAAGACACTGGGAACCTTGCCAGTTATATCAGAAACCTAAGATTCCTTCTCACCTCCTGAAGAGGTTATTGATCCATTTGCCTTGTCACATTTTGGGGGGCAGAAGTAAAATTCTTCATAGAAATAAAATTAAAAACTGCTGTGGAAACATAGCATGTGTGTAGTTCAAACCAGAGAAGTGATATGAAATTTTAAGGAAGAGTATACAAAATGGGAAGAGATCATAGTCTATGATGAAATTCTGGGAAAGCCATAGCATAAAGGTCACATCAAGGAATATGAGCCCAGGAAGGAACTAAGATGTGTTTACCATGTAGTTAAAAAAAGAAAATGACATGTTGGGAGGCTGAGGCAGGCAGATAACTTGAGGTCAGGAGTTCGAGACAAGCCTGGCCAACATGGTGAAACCCTGTCTCTACCAAAATTATGAAAATTAGCCAGACATGGTGGTGGGCATCTGTAATCCCAGCTACTTCAGACACAGAGGCTGGAGACTTCCTTGAACCCAGAAGGTGCAGGCTGCAGTGAGCTGAGATTATGCCACTGCACTTCACCCTGGGTGCCAGAGTAAGACTCTGTCTCAAAAGAAAAGAAAAGAAAGGAAAATTATTTGTGGCAAAAACAAGCAAATGCATAATAGTAGCATACATAGAGTTCTTCTCTTGTGTTCTCCATTTAGCCAGCATAATTTAATTTATCATTTCAACTAACTATAGTTGATGATGCTGCAGACTCAGAGAGGAATGTCTACCCGGGTGTCCTCCTGTGAGCTTTCCTTTGACTTATTGTTAGTAACCAAAAATTCAAGATTATATAAAATAAAGTTATTGTTATTAGACAATAAAATTTCTACTGCCTTCAAATCAGAAAATGTTATTTCTGTTCTCAGTTCAACTCCTGATTGTGTGTGTGTATGTGTGTGTGTGTGTGTGTGATTTTGGCCAGATTTTCTCATATCTCTTTGGGTTTTCTCATTGTATATTTGAAGATATGAGAAGACAATATTTTTGCAAATTTAGCTAAATGATCAAATTGGCTTCTATCTGTGATTCAAAAATCAGGAAATATCTCATCCAAAAATAGAGAGTTTCTATGCTGGGTATGGGACAAGAGCCAGTTTTTGTAAGGTTTCTTGAACAGGAGCAAAGAAACAAAATAATACAACAAATGAAATGGTTAACATCAGGTTACTCTTCTTCCGTAGATGAAAGAATAGAGGACTTCTTTATCATGCTGGCTAAAACTGGCCTGTTTTGGCGTTTGGCTATTATGCATCCGTCCTGATTTTCTACTAAGTCAGGTAAACAATGTAGTTAAAAATTCAGGGATGCAGAACTTTAGCATGAATAGCTGCATTTTGATTTGGTCTGTTGGGGCATAGTCCAAATAAATGGCATTTTTTATAATTTGAATTAACAGAATGTTTTTACATTTATCTCACATTTCTATAGTATTTTAGGATTTAATTTTCTATCCTTGATATTCATCTGAGGTTTTCTTAAAATGTCTGAGGACAGTCACCTAATACATATTGGAATTTTATACTTCTAACCTTTCTAACTTTTAGGAACACACATGACCTTATTTTATAGGGGGAGCTTAAATTCATTATTTTATTACTTTTGAATTTCAGAAAGAAAATATCTTTCTTTCTGAATTTTCTGGGAGATAGGCAGAAAATCTAGAGACAACTGAGAGAAGAGGGCAATATGATCACAATGTGGAAAAGAGATCAGTGGCAATTTTTTTCTTTTAATCCAATCTTGGAACCAGATCATTTATTCACTCACGCATCCTTTAATCCCAGCCACTTGGAATTCCCTTGTGAGTCTCTTCCCTCACCTGTAGTTTATTTCCAAACATATTTGGGAAACATGCACAGAGAACACTATGTTACCCTAATCCTATTAATAAAACAATCACTTTAATAGGAAGGAAGAAGCCTGTAAGAATCAAAAAGGACGATCAAGACAAATTTCTGTGATTTTTTTTGTAGCATCATGCGTGGAGCATCCACATGGTTTCCACAGAGCTGGAGTCATTCAGGGAAGCTTCCTATATCGAGAGTGGTCCAGAAGAATTCTACCAAAGATTTAAGAAGTGTTTTTCTGCAACTCACATCTTCATAAGTGTAAAGGGTAAAGATTCTCAGAATACAGTTCATGGATATCTGATTCTTAACAGGTAAGACAGATACTGTCCAAGAGCATTTCCAACAGGATAATATTGAGTAGTGTATCCTTACATGCACCTGGAAAGCCAGGAATTAGAGAAAAGTATGAAGATGAGAAAGCAGTGTCATCTGCTATTTTTGCAGTGATGGTACAAGCTCCAGCTTACCAAACTATCAGTGGGCAGCATACTGCCATTACTCAGTGAGGAGCTTTAGAACTAACTAGTAA
Organism: Pongo abelii; assembly: GCF_028885655.2. Taxonomy (NCBI): domain Eukaryota; kingdom Metazoa; phylum Chordata; class Mammalia; order Primates; family Hominidae; genus Pongo; species Pongo abelii. The sequence continues at coordinate 23,110,307 of NC_071997.2, read as the reverse complement.
TGATACTCTTGGTGCACAGGGACTGCAGAAAAGATAACGGACTAGAGGAGCTACTCTATTGCCGGTGACGTACACAGTGCACTATCTAGAGACCACTGATGGGCAGAGAATGCTAGCAGCCAGTAACCAGGTTGTGGTACTAGCTGTCACAGAAAATGTGCCATCATCCCAGATTGGCATCCTCTATCAGAATTGTTCCTGCAGCTGGTAGGGCATCTTTCCCAGGTCCAACTGCTCAGCTTTTCAAAAGGCAGTGGAGAAGAGAGAGAGGCTGGCCCGAAAAGAAACAATGAAGCATCTTGAGAATATTGTAGAAAGTATAAGGAAAATGGGAACAATTTAGAAAAGAAACTGCAGAACTTGGAAAAGTAAACAACTCTTTCATTAAGGACATAAATTCACTTAAGAGGTTTGTTATTGGAAAAAATAAAATAGATTATGTTTCAATTTATTTGTTGTGTTTATTTGCATGGCAAGTTTCCTGACATTAGCTTTATTGAAAGAGCTGTTTGTTCTGAAGAAAAGCAGCAGGAGTATCTCAGATTAGTACTGAAAAGCAAGGATACCATAAGGAAGAGTTTAGATTATGACAGGAGCTTTGCTTGAATGCTGAGTTATAAAATCTGGTCAGGCAGTGGTGTGCAAGATGTTCCATAGGCAGAAAGAGGCAACAGCTAAGAGATTAAAATAATTTCCGTCAAAAGGAGCCTTGATTGTTAGTATAGGATACAAGTAACAGACAGAGAGATGGAAGTAAAAACAATATAAAGAACATCTCCAGCCAAATATTTCAGATATTACCATCTTATCCCTCAAAAGTACTTATCTAGGCCAGGCGCTGTGGCTCACGCCTGTGATCCCAACACATTGAAAGGCTGAGAGTGGGGGATCACCTGAGGTCATCAGTTCAAGACCAGTCTGGCCAACTGGTGAAACCCTGTCTCTACTAGAAATAAAAATAAAAAATTAGCCGGGCGTGTTGGTGGGCGCCTGTAATCTCAGCTAATTGGGAGGCTAAGGCAGGAGAATTGCTTGAACCCAGGTGGCAGAGGTTGCAGTGAGCCGAGATCGTGCCAGGGCACTCCAGCCTGGGGAACAGGGCAAGAGTCCATCTCAAAAACAAACAAACAAATGAAAAACCGACTTGTCTAATGCAGTCCTATCTTCTCCAACCCAGAGTGTGTGAGGCGTGGATTCCTTATTTGGTCTTAAGCATTTGGCTGCATAGCTGAGACAGCTCTTCCTCTCAGTTGTGCTCTATGTCGTTGTTTCTCTGCTGTGATATCAATTGTGGGTGCCAGTTTGAGTGCAGACTTTCATGCTTGACATGGGTGGCACTTTGTGGTATGTGTGATGGCAGATCCTCATCAGGACACAGATTCAGAGTTAGTTTCTCAGAAAATGAAGATCTCAGAGGGAAGAGCTGTGACTAAACTAGCCCTGTAAAATTTGAGAAATCAGTCAATTACTCTGCAGAAAAAGAAACATGCCTAAAATTTCACATGGAATTGTCTTCATTGACAAGTTTCTTGCCATATTTTAGTTTAGAAACTGTACATATGAGTAGGTGACTCTGAAGTAATGGCAACAGTAACAAGAAGTTGATAGTATTCCTAAATATAGAAAACAGCATTTTGCCTTTGTGGAAATAGAAGAGAGGACATGTCCACAGAGGCGCACCAAGCACCATCTGATGAGGGATGGGCACCAAGATTGGAAATGGTTACAAGGAAATATATAAATAGCAATAGATAATAACCACTTTTAATTTAATTTATTTACCAATCCCCCAATTTAGTGAGGTGTACTTTGTATGTAAGATCTAGTTTTGTGATTCTTATTGTTGAAATCAAAGAAGGTAAATAGTTTTGTATCTGAATTGATGAAAACTCGAGCAGTTGCAGCTAACTTGAGTTTGGTAAAAAATATCCAGAACCTGAACTGATTCTGTTAAAGCAGGAGGTCATATTTGAGAGGTCACTATAGACTCTGTATACAATCTGGATGGATGTTTTGGGGCCAAATTTTGTATTTCTCAAAAAGCACAGTGGCCTCAATTAACATCAGAGGATCTGAACATATCTGCTCTGCTTTTTGTCCTGTGTGAGATGTTGTGAAGTGGAACAAGGAAGAAAGAAAGAGCACAGCCATGAGGTACCATGGTAAGTAGTAGCCCTGAAACCAGAGCTCTCCAGCACAGGGCTGGTCCTTAACAATGAAATACAAGCTAATACTGGGTGTCTAATTTGCAAGAAGAAGACCAACATACAAAGAAAGAGCCTTTTTACTAAGCATTAGGGGTTATGACAGAAATAACATTTTTTCTAGAAATGATGAGACAGAAGCTCACCACCAAAATTACTCATGCAGGGAATATTGCCATAATAACCAACGAATGCATGTTTTACATGTTGGGAACAGTTATCTTAGGACTTCTTAATTTTCTTAGGACTAGCACCAGAAAAAAGCAAAAACATCTGGAAAAGGCTGAATAAAAATTCCTTTCAAGGCCAGACATAGTGCCTTATGCCTTTAATCCCAGCACTTTGGGAGGCTGAGGTAGGAGGAAGGCTTGAATTCAGGACTGCAAGATGAGCCTGGACAACACTGAGATACTCCATTTCTATAAAAATATTTTTTTAAAAAATTAGCCAGGCATGGTGGCACACATCTTTTATTCCAGCTACTTAGGAGGCTGAGGCGGGAGGATCATTTGAGACCAGGAGTTTGATGCTGCAGTGAACCATGATTGCTCCACTGCATTCCATTCTGGGCAACAGAGCTAGAGCTTTTCTCAACACCAACTAACAAGCAAAAAAAGGTATTTTATTTCACTACAATATTTTATTTGTATATATTTACATGTGCACATATATGTGTGTGTGTTGATATATTTTAGAGTAGAAGACAAACTTTAAGTCACTAGATGGATGACAGTTTGAGCTTACATCCCCAAACTGTAGCATGTGTTAGAATTATCCCCAGGGCTTGCTTTATAGATATTTCTAAACCCCATCATATAAAGCTTATTGTAACTACAGACATCTAAATAATTATTTATGTTAGCTCTATAAGAGATGCATATCTGAGAGTATATTCTTATAGAAGCAAAGATTTCACTTTCAATAGAAGCTTATTCTCATTAACAAATGGCCATAAAATGTTTTTTTAAAAGATGATAATTTTAAAAATAATATCAGCAAGCTTTTACCATTAAAATCTCCAAGGGATTTAGTCCTTTTGATATTTTCCTGTACATGTTTTTGTCTATATCCACCTTTGTCTATATTTTTTAAAATTTTTTCTAAAATAAGTCGTATTTATTTCTTGTATTTTAAAGCTCAAAATGTATTTAAACATTTTATTAATTTAGGCTCTTTTAAATAATATCTTGTTATTTGATATGTTCAGTTAATTACTAGTTGGTAACTTTAGATATAAAGTTTTAAATGGCAGAAGTCTATTTTATAAATGATGAAGCCTGAGGCTGTCAAACCCTAATTTGATCAATGCACAATTTATACATGTATCAAAATATTATATTGTATGTCATACATATGTGCAATTTTTATATATTGATTAAAAATAAAAATTTAAAAATTATTCAAATAAGTTGTCATTTAAATAAAGGTTTTTTTGATTAGCTTGAATTTAGTAAAAATGCTTTAAATGAAATCACCTGAATATTTTTTATGCACAGTACCTACTTCATTTCCCTGAGTTTAAAATTAAATCAGCCATAGGTGCCAGACATTGAGGCTCTACTTGACCTTTTCCAAAACCATCCATCATCATCATTAGCATTTTGATCTTCAAATCTAAAGACCGGTAGAAATTGATCAGTACTGAAGGGATTTACATGTCGATGAGCCAGGTGAGATGGTAGCAGATCCTAGATTTCAGTGAAGAAAGGGCAGAAATTATCAAAGAATGAAATGGTGTATTCAAATCTCATATAAAAATACTATCAGATGTGGGTGCAGAAATGAAAGTAGACTTGGGGCCCCAGAATATCAAACATGAATTTGCCATGTGGGTGTTGTTTAATAATCAATGACAAAAGCCAGGCATGGTGGCTCACACCTGTGATTCCAGCACTTTGGGAGGCCGAGGTGGGCGGATCACTGGAGGTCAGGAGTCTGAGACCAGCCTGGCCAACATGGTGAAACCCTGTCTCTACTAAAAATACAAAATCAGCCAGGCCTGGTGGCACATGCCTGTAATCTGAACAACTCGGGAGGCTGAGACAGGAGAATCCCTTGAACCTGGGAGGCAGAGGTTGCGGTGAGCCGAGATCATGCCATTGCACTCCAGCCTGGATGACAGAGGGTGACTCCGTCTCAAAATAAATAAATAAATAAATAAATGACAAGATAAACCAGCACTAACCACAACTAGAGGGTGTTTGTAGAGGGTTATTTACAGAGATTAGGAATTGAGTTGATGTAAACAATGGTGGAAAGGTAAATCCTTTCATTTGTACTCTGTACTGCAGAAACCTAATAAGGGAGGGGCTTTGAGGATCCTATGATACTTTGGCCTCCAAAAAGCAAGGATTATTACTTATAGAGGCATTTGGAATTTGCTAGACTGTGGAAATCTCAGAGAATAACATCTGTTATCCAGAAAGCCCAGAGGACACCCAACTCCTGCGCCAAATGCATGAATTTCCTGCAAGCACTGTTCAGACCAGTTATAGAATATTCAGGTGAGTATTTCCTTTAATTTTTTTTTGTGTATAAAAATTGTGAACTTCTGGGCGGAAGGTCCTGGATATTTTACAGTTTTATCTATAGCATGACATCTAGAATTTAATTGGAAACGTTTATTGTAGAATATGAAAAGTTCTATGTTGACTGTAACTTCAGGTTGTATGCAGCCTTGGTCCTCTGCAAAGTTTTCAAAGTGCTCAAAGGCACTTTTTTATTTTCCTAATATTCCACTGAAGTTTTTATTTATGTAATGGTATTTTTAATTTACAAAATCTATTTTGTTATTTGAATGTTCTTTTCAAAGCCTCTTGTTATTTTTTGAGATTTTTACTCTATAAAATAGAAAACGTGACTTTGTGAAGCTTATACGTTTGTATTTCTTTATTTATTTTTATTTTTTACTTTTTATGTCACAAAAATTAAAAAAATAAAAATTAATAAAAATTAAAAACTAAGAATTCATACAGCTTCACAAAGTCACAGGAGTCCATACATTATGTTTAAGATCAAAACTTACCCTCAAATGGTTCAAGGATAAAAGGATGTCTTAAACTTCTAAGTATTTTACAAGTGATGATGATAAAAAGTAAAAAGTAAACAAATAAAAGATGTATTCTAACACAGAAAAGGGGGCAATCACATACAATTGACAAGGTTAATTTTTTTGAGACAGGGTCTCACTCTGTTGCCTAGTCTGAAGAGCACTGATACAATCAAGGCTCACTGAAGTCTTGCCCTCCTGTGCTCAAGCCATCCTCTCACCTCAGCTTCCAGAGTGGCTGGGACTACAGGCACTACGAGTGTGGGTCTGGCTAAATTTTTGTTTTTCTAGAGATGGGGTCTCTCTAAGTTGCCCAGGCTGGTCTCAAACTCCTGAGCTCAAGCAATCTTCTTGCTTCAGCCTCCCAAAGTGTTGAAATTACAGGCGTGAGCCACCGTGCCTGGCCCTGTATACATTCTTAGTTTTTCCCAGCTTCTTTCTTTCTTTTTGTAAGAGATGGGGGTTTCTCACTTGTTGCCCAGGCTTATCTTGAACTCCTGAGTTCAAGTGATCCTCCCATCTTAGGCTCCTAAAGTGCTGGGATTACAGGCATGAGCCTCCACACCTGGTCGCAGTTTTCTCATGGAAGTAATACAACAGCAAGCATAAAATGACCTCATAGAGATTCAAGGAGAAAAATAAGATATTAATAATAAGTGTAAAACATTTGCATATTAGTTTGCTGGGGCTGCTGTAATAAACTATCACAGATGAAACAATAATTTGCTCTCTCACATACTGAAAACCTAAAACTTAAAATCAACACGTTGACAGAGTTGGTTCCCATTGGGGATTCTGAGTAGAAATCCAGCCCCTCCCTGTCTACTAGTTTCTGATGGCTGATGGGAACATTTAGCTTTCATTGGCTTGTGGCAGCATAGCTCCAGTGAGCTCTGTCTCCACATGACTGTTGACATGTCTCAGATCTTCCTTTTATTTCTTCTATAATGATAAGAGTCATCGGACTTAGGTCCCACCCTAAACCCAGACTAATCTCATTAGGAGATTACCAAGGTAATTACATCTGCAAAGATCCTATTTTCAAAAGGTCATATTCACAGGTTTCAGGGGTCAGGACTTAGACATATGTTTTGGGGGGCCACACTCTTTAACTGGCAATTTGAAAAAATGTTTGGCTCATGAAAGAGCCACATAACAACAAAAACACAACTGTATTTTTATTTTCACTGCTTTATACACATCATCCTAACATTTACAATTGGGAAGACAGTACTTCTTTTCCTAAATTCAGATTCTGAGTATTCCACATCTCTTTTCTAACATCAAGTCTATGTGACTTCTCCTTTTTCTGAGTTAGAATACATCTTATATTTATGTATTTATTTTTTATAATCATCACTTACAATATATTTGGAAGTTTGACATCTTTTTTATCCCTGAACCATTTCAGAGTATGTTTTGATCTTAAACACAAAGTATGAAATCAAATGTTTTTTAATTTTTTTATTTTCCTTTCTGAATGTTACTTTTTTCTTAATTACTCTCCTGTTATACTATTAAGTTTTTTTTTTTTTAGGACACTAATGAAATGACTTTTTTTCAGATTTTTGAGGTTAAAAATTCAATAACTTTCAAGTTTACCCTCTTCTAAGTTTTTCACAGTTTATTTTAATGCTTTTTTATAAATTTTAATTTTTTATTTATATTTTCATTTATTATGAACAATTTTCCAAAGTCTTTTTCACATAATAAATTTGATATATGAGCTATTCTTTATTTTATCTTCTACCTCAAATATGGACTTGAATTATTATTCAATATTTTAAAACATTTTAATCTATATATTAAGGAATTTGTGTTTCGAGGCATGTGATATTATAACATTCTTCATACTTCTAGTGAATTTTTAACATCATTCAAAGGCTACATCCTTCTATACTCTACTGAGAATTAAAAATGGTTCTCAAAAATATTCTCACATATTCAGAAACTCATTCTCAGAATTTCGACCTCCACTGGCATCTTTTTATTATTATTATTATTATTATACTTTAAGTTTTAGGGTACATGTGCACAATGTGCAGGTTAGTTACATATGTATACATGTGCCATGCTGGTGTGCTGCACCCATTAACTTGTCATTTAGCATTAGGTATATCTCCTAATGCTATCCCTCCCCCCTCCCCCCACCCCACAACTGTCCCCAGAGTGTGATGTTCCCCTTCCTGTGTCCATGTGTTCTCATTGTTCAATTCCCATCTATGAGTGAGAACATGCGGTGTTTGGTTTTTCAGCTTTTCTTGTCCTTTGTAGGGACATGGATGAAATTGGAAATCATCATTCTCACTGGCATCTTAACTCTGTTCTCTTTCCCTTCTAATGCATATTTTCCCCTGAAGGCCCCATGTTACACTCCTTATGCACCCTCTATTTAAGATCTGGTTTAATTTAATGTTGTATGTATTTGTACACAATTTTACTGAAGTTAGGCTTTGTCTTAGAATAGAAGATTATCCTAAAAAGACTAGTGAAAGAGTTACAAGAATTTGGAGAATTAGTTGGGAAATCATGCCCCAGAGGAATTACTTTAGGCAAAAAAAAATTGGTGGGAAAAAAAAAAAAAAAAGCAGTAGTTATCGGATCTGCCATGTTTTCAAGTTCTATAGTGGAAAATGCCAGGTATTTTGGAGGCACTTTCTGGAGGAAGCCAAATTTTCACTGAGGCTTAAAGATGATGAACACTTAACCAAATAAAATTGAAATGTTTTATAATTGCCATTAAATCCTTGATATTTAAAAGGAGAAGCAGTATGGTTCACTAGAAAGCATTCATTCCCATGCATGGGTCCTGGAGAATCTTTAATTCAGTCTTTTATCACAGGTTCACATTCCCTCATAAAAAGGTAACAGTTGGATGCATGTCTGGAGGAGCTCTTGGGCTTGTCCTATTGCATCTTTAACTTCTCATCTGCAACTTTAGCTATGGCCATTTGGGCTGTGCTTAGAAAACGGCCATACTCAGGGCACTGTAGAATGAACAGTCTTTCCCGTTTAGGCATTTCTCCTTCCACTTTAACTTTTGACTCTGTCTTCAGGGCATTTCTGTTCTATTAAGCTTCTTAAGTGATGAGTGGTCTGGTGTTTGCCTTATGCAACTCAATTTAAGATCAGTTCATGTGAGATCTGGCAGAAAGAAGGCTGGGGTGGAGTGTGGAGATATTGAATATTGCACATGTAGCATATGAAAGGCAAATATGGATTTTAATTAAGAAATGGGCTATATTTTATTTATATCGTTAAGAGTAAATTAATTATACAAGGGATGTATGGCAAATAGGGTGTAATTTTTTTCATCAATCCCAATGAAGCAGAGTAACTTTCCTTTCTTTCTCCTCAGAAATACAGAATCACACATACTGCAGGACTTCCAGAAAGAAATCATCCACTGACTCTTAAAAGTAAGGAACTCTGTGTTCTTACTCTGATGTCTACATAACCGGGATCTTATAAGTAAGCCAGAGACATCAAAATGGCTTTGCCTAGAAGCCAAAGCCATTGGTCCAATGCAGACGTCTTGAGGTTACTGGAATGCATGGAGAATAATCTCCCATCTGATGACAACGGCACGTTCAGCTCAACTCAGTCACACATGGACTGGGGAAAAGTAGCTTTTAAAAACTTTTCTGGTGAAATGTGCAGACTCAAATGATTAGAGATTTCTTGCAGCTTGAGAAAATTCAGCACTTTGAAAGAATTAGTCCTGGAAGCTAAGAAATGTGTTAAAAATACAAACGAAAGCCAAAAAGGCAGGAACCATCCAGACTTTCCAAAGAGGCCCCTTACTGCTTATATCCGCTTCTTCAAGGAGAATTGGCCCCAGTACTCCCAAATGTACCCTGGGATGAGAAGCCAGGAACTGACCAAAATCCTGTCAGAGAAATACAAGGAGCTCCCAGAGCAGATGAAACAGAAATATATTCAGGATTTCCAGAAGGAAAAGCAAGAATTTGAGGAAAAACTTGCTCGATTCAGGGAAGAACACCCTGACTTAGACCAGAAGGGCAAGAAATCTGATATCTCCAAGAGAGTTCAAACCAAAGTGCAAAAGAAGGTTCAGAAAAATATTGAAGAAGTGAGGTCTCTTCCAAAAACAGATCCATTTTTCAAGAAGGTAAAATTTCATGGAGAGCCTCAGAAACCCCCCATGAATGGATACCACAAGTTTCACCAAGATTCCTGGTCAAGTAAGGAGCTGCAACATTTGTCCCTGAGGGAGCGCATGGTAGAGATTGGCAGACGCTGGCAGCGCATCCCGCAGAGCCAGAAGGATCATTATAAGAGCCAGGCTGAGGAGCTGCAGAAGCAATACAAAGTGAAATTGGATCTCTGGCTCAAGACTTTGTCACCTGAAGATTATGCTGCATACAGAGAATCGACCTATGCTAAGGGTAAGAATATGGCGATGACAGGAGGTCCGGCCCCCAACTTGAGACAAACAGATCCGCAGTCCTCATCAGCAAAGGGTCTGCAAGAAGGGTCTGGGGAGGGGCAGGGGCTCCAGGCTGCAGGAGCAGATGCATCACAGACTATTTGGGTAAACTGTCACATCTCCATGGAACCAGAAGAGAACAGGAAGAAAGATGGTGAAGAGGAAGAAAGCAGTACCTCTTTAGACTACAGTAGTGGAGAAGAAATGGAAGTTGATGTCTGAGGGCAGTGACTCTAGTGCAGCTTCCTCAGAGGACTTCTAACTGGGACTCCACCTGACTCAGACTCCGCCTGACTCAGACTCCAGGGTCAGGCAGAGTTTCTCCGCAAAAGCCCATTCATGCCATTCGTGTCAAGGAAAAGGGACTCTCCTTCTGCCTCTTTTTACTTCTTTGCTTTTTTTTTTCTCTTTTCTGCCTTCCCCGCTCTCCTCCTCTACACAAAGTAGGAGAGGTTGGAAAGAAGCAACTTGGTGCAGCACCCTCTTACATCAGGATTACAAACCTGGGAGGGACTCTTTGGGGAGAATAAATATAAGTTTCAGCCAATACCAACCTTATCCTTAAAAAACAGGCAAATATCATCCCTTTCCCAGTGAATTTTCTGCAATTAAAACTTCTGGAATGAAGCGATGATTAGGTGTAGGGTACACACTGTATTAGACTGAATATTTCTGAAGCAAGAAGCTTTGCTTTACTCATTTTTGTTCTGCTAAAGGCAGTAAGAAAGCACCCATGAGCCTGGGACCCTGACCTTCCCTGTGGAAATGTTTTTCAGGACTCCTGCACTTAATCTAGGGTTGGGGATATTTGATGAAAGGTGGGGTAGGTGTCTTAAGAAAATTGTTGTACTCTTGATATCTCTCTCCTCCACTCCCTGAAGTAAGGAGTTGGTCACTCGCATGCCTGGGAGTAGGCAGCAATATTTCTATATATATGTCTGACTCTTAGCTTTCATTGAGACTTTTCTTTCTCATTTCCAAAAAAAAAAAAAATTGAAAATACAAAATAAAAACTTACCTATTTCATCTGAATGCTCCCTCACAGAATCCCTTATGACATTGGGTACAGCATCTCTAAGTGCCATCTGCATTTATTCTTGAAGCTCCAAATATTTTCTCCTGATTCAGGTGCAAGTGAATCTCACCTTAAGCACTCAGGATTGATAGAAAGATGCACAGAAAGACACATATAGATAAATACACTATTCTGTTTCACTGTCTTCTCTATGAATTCATGCACCAATATAACATTGTTTTAATTTTTTTTTGGTTTACTAATATGTTTGAAAATCAACCTAAGGTTAGTGCCTTCTCAGTATACCTTTATTCTCTTAAACATTTCTGGCTATTTTCATATTTTGTTCTCATAAGTATAAGCATTACAGAAGTAGTTGTATACTTTTTATATGAAAACCATTGATTATCATGTGTTTATTTTGTCCCTAGTTATCTTAGTAAATTTTTATTTATAAGTTTTTTCTAGGTAAATAAGTTTCAGAGAATAATGAAAATATTTATCATTTTATGCCTCTAATTTCTAAATGTATGAGATTAAAATATCCAGGAGAATGTTAAGCAATAATAAAATAATATGTTCTTGGCTAGCTTCTGACTTTCAATCTAATGCTTACAGAATTTAAAATCATGAATATTATGCAGATGTGTATATTTGAAATAACTTATAAAAAAAGAAAATTGCTATTTACTGTTATTATTATTAAGTTGACTTTATAATGTTTATCGATTTGAACGAATTTATTTTGTTAAATTTATCATATATTTATGTAATTTTTCCTTAGTGTATTAGTCATCATCCTTCAGAGAAAAGTAGCACCAGCATAGAGAGAGAAACAGAGTGACAGAGAGAGAGATAGAATAATACAGAGAGGAGACAGAGAGAGACAGATACGGTGTCTTGTCGCCGAGGCTGCAGTGCAGTGGTATGATCTGGGCTCACTGCAACATCCACCTCCTAGATTGAAGCGATTCTCCTGCCTCAGCCTCCTAAGCAGCAGGAATTACAGACACCCGCCACCACACCCGACTAATTTTTGTATTTTTAGTAAAGACGGGGCTTCACCATGTTGGCCAGCCTGGTCTCGAACTCCTGACCTCAAGTGATCTGCCCACCCAGAAAGACTAATTTTATTATGAAGAATTGGCTCACAAAATTGTGGAGGCAAAAAATACCATGATCTGCAATGTGCAAGCTGGTCACTTAGGAAAGCCAGAGGTGTCATTCAATCTGAGTCTGAAGGCCTGGGAACCAGGGAAGCCAATGGTGTCAACCCCAGTTCAAGGGCAGGAGAAGATAAGATGGGATACTGTACTAGCTTAAGAAGTGAGGCAGGAACAAAAGGGTCAAACTCCTCTACCATCTGCCCTTTGTTCTATTCAGGAGCTACTGGGGAGAGAAATCTACTTTACAGAGACCAATTCAAGCTGACACATAAAATTTACCATCACACTTTCATTTTCTTACAGATTCTGGGGAGTTAGGCATTTTTACCATTTTTTCATGAATTCTAGATGTCTGATGGGTTGAATTTATTTAGAAAATGTATTTGCATATTATGCCCATTGTTTCGCTTCAAGTTTGCAAAATTAACTTTAAAGATCTGATTCTTTTTACTTCCAATTTAGAAGATACTGTAAGTCACATTTCCCACTAAGTGGTAGTAAGGCCTATAGCTCAGGCTAGATAGTGAGATGTACAAATGCAGTTGGGGCTTTGCTTGTGATTTTAAATACAGTGTTTTTAAATTTATTCAGCCCCTACTCTTTTTTAAGTCTTGCCCTCCTTGTGTGGGACACACAGATGAATGGTACAATTCTTGACTTCATGACACTCAGAGTTAAAGATGGTATTATTTGGTTTAAAAAGGGCAAGTACTGACAAATAGAAACTGAACTTCTGAGTTTGCTATTATAATAAAATATCATTGGTTAAAATAATGATCTCTTTGCTTTTCTGTTACCTCATCTATACATTCTTGAAGTGGAAATAAAATTAGAGTGCGATTAGGCCAGGCATGGTGGCTCATGCCTATAATCCTAGCACTTTGGGAGGCTGACTCTGGCAGATCACTTGAGGTCAGGGGTTCAAGACAAGCCTGGCCAACATGGTGAATCCTCCTCTCTACTAAAAATACAAAAATTACCCAGGTGCAGTGACACTGCCTGTAATCTCAGCTACTCGAGGCTGAGGCAAGAGAATTGCTTGAACCTTAGAGTCAGAGGGTGCAATGAGCCCAGATCATGCCACTGTGGGCCACCCTAGGTGACAGAGAGAGACTCCATCTCAAAACAAAACCAAAAATGAAACAAAAAAATTACAGTGAGATTAAATATAGGTAAAGGTTACACTTAATGCTTATAAAGTACCTATCTCACAGTAGATTTACAGAAAATGTTAGGTTGATTTTCACATTTTTTCTCCTTTATTCCTTTCACCATCCATATTTCTCCTTTACTTAATTCCAACAAAATCTTTAAGTAATGCATATGACATAACAAGATATATTACATTCAATAAATAAAAATTCAATGAATGATATTCGTCTGCAATGCATAAAGACCTGCACCCTTGCTAGAATTTGATCCCAACTTTGACCTAAGTACCAGAAATTTTAAAAAATAGTGTTGTTGATTCTATGGGTGTGTGTATATGTATGTGTGTGTATATATATGTATGTGTGTGTGTGTATGTATACACACTATATATATATTTGTACATAATAATGGGAGATCCTTGAATGCAATGCAATTGATAGAAAGTACAATACAATTTTTTAAATATAAAAATGTTTCTGCAAGGCAATTAAATCAAAATTTATCCTTGATAAAACAAGTATTAATTCAAAAAAGAAGTATTGGAAGTGGAAGTGATGTCCAGACAGAGGAAACAGCATACCTAAACACTTAAAGAGAAGAAGGCCATGATGCCTGTGGAGAAGCTACTTCTACAATTCTTTTGTTCTGGTCTTCTGTTACACACAACTCATGGAACCTGCTAAACACACTGAGATCCAGTTTAGAGGCATTCCTTGTTTACACATTTTAAAAATTTGCACCTTAAAATTCTGAAAAGATAGAGAGGTGCAGTACACTTTCAGACCATTTCCAAACCTCTAAAGAAAAACAGTGAAAAACTAGACTAACAAAATCAAAATTCATGAACAATATCTACAACAACACTGAGTGACAATGTACTCTACAAAAATCCCAAATATGAATACTCATAGACAAATCAGGTGCAACAGCAATATCCATGAGGAATCAGAATCCTTTCAGGATGAAGCAGAGAGGGTGAACAGAACATATGTAGATTTGAGAACTCCCCAAGTCAGCAACAAGGATTCTTTAGAAAGTGTGCAAGGTAATTAAAAAAGAGCTGCTGAAACTGAGTAGGGTGGGAGTTTGCATACATCAATAAGCAAGAGTGCAGGATAAGATAAAAAGAGGCTGGAACCATATGGTTTCTACAGCTCTTAAAATAACTAGGCCAAATTCTCTTCCAGGATCAAATTCCATACTGAGAAGAATATAATGGGAGTAAACTACATATTAAACAAGGCTGACACAATAGGATCAAAAAAAGCGAAGGCCCCAATAAAGTAAGTGGAGACAGAAGCAGAACCAGAACAGAGCAAAAAGTCAATGCTCTTATTATTGAATACATACCTCATGGAATCAACAGGAGAGCTCTAGAGTCGGGATGCTAGGAAAGCTATCTTGACCGATCTTTACCTTATAAAAGTTCAAGTTTTGTTCCATACAAATAGCATCAATAGGGAATGCTTTTATTGTTATTGTTCTTTGTTTCTTATTTTAGAAGAGGGCAGAGGGAAGAAAATGCCTTTCCAAAAATAGTATACCTTGATATGACTCTTCATGAAGTAACAACTAGCGTTCTTGAAAGAACCTTAGTGCCAGGGATACAGTGAGCTTATACTCTTTGGCTGCAATCTTGACAGAAGTGTCTCTGGGCAGTCCTCTTGGTTTCCAGCCCAGGAGAATCGCAGCCCCACCTCACTGGATCCAGCTCCATCACTGTGCCTGGCTACCTCTAGCTATTCCTGAAAGTCAATTTCTAGAGTATGTCCTGATCCTCTCCTCCACCAAGCACCACTCTTGGTCCCTGCAGTATCCCTCCAGGACCCTACCTAGAAGCCTTTTTGCCTGTCCTTGCTCCATAGCACCTCATCCAGGAATGTATTATAAGCCTGGTGTGGTGGCTCACACCTGTAATCCCAGCACTTTGGGTGCCCCAGGCAGACAGATCACTTGAGGTAAGAAGTTCGAGATCAGCCTAGCCAACAAGGTGAAACCCCCTCTCTACTAAAAATGCAGAGATTAGCAGAGTGTGGTGATGCATGCCTGTACTCCCAGCTACTTAGGGGGTTGAGGCATGCAAATAGCTTGAACCTGGGAGGCAAAATTTGAAGTGAGTGAGACAGCAGCACTGCACTCCAGCCTGAGCAATGGTGATGATGAGTGAGAAAAAAATACCATAGGTAGAGCTAGAGGTACATATCTACCTACATATCTATGTATCTATGTCTTTAGCTATATATAATATAGATGTATATTATACATATACATGAATATACATGTTATATATTGTTTAATATGTAGTTTACTTCCAGTATCATATATAATACATTACGTATGTGTATATATACATATTGCATATATGAGAGAGAGATCTGAAATGTATAGAATCCCTAATAACAAGCAGCTGCCACCCCCATCTTTCACAATGGCTAATTACTTGACTGTATGATTTCCTCTCAGATATGGTACTGCGGACCACGAGGTGTCTCCAGCAAATTAGCAGCAAATTCAAGTGCAAGTTTTTGGCTTTAGAAAATGTATCAATTAAGTCAGCTACACTTGGGAAAGGAGGTTAGGAATATGCACCCAAAGGGTTGATCTTAACTGTTCCTTATTACTAATGGGAAAATTCTGGAGATGAACGGATGTTTGGGGTGGCTGTCTTGCACTGACAGGAGTAGGGATGGGGGATGGATTTCTCCTCTATTCCTCTTGTGTTAATAATGGCAGGAGATTTTGGTTACTGGGAATAGTATCTACATGAGCTGGATAAAGTGCGAGCACTAAAGGTCTTGGGAGGGTAAAGAGAGGGGCTGCAGGGGCTGCAGGGACTGCAGGGAGGAGGAACTAAGGCTTTTTCAGAGAGTGTGCAGAGAGAAACAGTCAGCTTCTCTGTCCATCATCCACAGCTCCAGGATTAAAGAAAACTCTGCTTTCTCCCTGCACATTCTCTTTGTATCTGTAAGAGAAAGTGAATGGGTTAAATTAGTGATCTGAAATGATTATTTTCCAGAAAGACAATTGAACCACTACTGAAATATATAAAGGCAGCTGGGGCTTTGCGAGGCCACCCAACCCAACCTCCATATGGGGGAATGAAAGGGGACCCAGTTGTCCCCAATTCTGGAGCTTTTGGGTTAATCAGGAAAGTGCCAAGGAGGCAGTGGAGGGGTGGGGTTAAATAAAACACCTTCTGTAATCCATGTATTAATGGGCCAGGCTAGGAAAGAAAAACTGGTAAACATGAGTTGATAGAAGAAAAATAGGAGAGAAGGTTTTATTTTATTTTTAAAAATAATTTTCAGAAACCAAGTTCATATGAGTTTTATGGAAGAAGGGACTAGAAATAATAGGAATAAAAATATGTGTGTTTAGCAAAGGAAGTTCGTGGTCAGACAAAAAATGTAGTTAAAAGGATGTTGGTGGTGAGATGAAGAACATGGTTTGTGTAAACTGTTGGGTATGAAAGATTCCATTGAGTTGAAGAAAGACGGAAAGTTTCACAAATGAGTACAGAGAACATACTCATGTGGTCAGGAATATGCTTTGTTATGGACAAAGGAGATAGTACAAAAATCAAGTGAAGATATTGGGTCAATGTAGGTATTTAGTTTTATTTCAAAACAGTGGGAGTAAATAAAGTAGGTTTTAAAATTGAGAGAAAATAACAAAGATAAAGTGAGAACAAGAAAATGAAAGAGAGGAAATTAACATTGGAAGGCGATTGTCTGTTGAATAATGTCTCTGAGAATAGCATGGAAGTCAGCTTCTATGTGTAGGGCAAAGCCTTAGAAAAGAAGAAGCAAGTTGCACTAATGGGGTCAGGCTCTGGTTAGCAGGTGGTTTTTGAACTGCTAAAAGAAAAAATTTTGGAAAAGTCTTATGTCATTCTATGAAGTAATATTCGCTATTGTTTTGAGAATAAAGAATCAGCATGCAGGTAAAATATTTGAGAATAAAGAAACTAAACAGGTTTAGTAATGAAGCTTTTGTGTATTATAAGATAATTAATTATCAAATCATAAGTTACCATTTTTAACTCAAAGGTAGATACTTGAGGGCAAAGAGTTGAAGGCCAGATTTTGACTTCTGGTGCAAATGCATATATACATACATACATAGAAAAGAAGGAAAGAAAAGGAAGAAACAAAAGAGAAACCAGTCTCTAATTTTTGGTTCATTCATTGCAACAAATTGCTAAATACTTTAAGATAAAACAAGAAATAAAAAGGCATGAATAAAAGTAGACTATGTGTTCCAGTGATTTCATTATTACTTCAGGGTCATGTGAATCTACGGAGGAAGATGATCCATGCTGTGTATTGCAGAGTTTCTCATTTGCTTTATGAGGAAGAGGAGTGTCACTTGGAGAGACTGGAATAGGAAAGCAAAGAGAAGTAAAGACAGTGAAGACAGAATGAAATGAAAGGAGAAAGCCATAGGAGGAATGTATAAGAAACTGAAGGAAAGGTACCATAAACCAGACCTGGAGCTGCTCCAGATTAGGACTGAGAACAAGAGAGTCACTGGGAAAAATGACCTCATTCTCTTTGCCTTCTGTGATGTGTTCAGAATGATGCTTTCATGATGCTTGAAAGTGAATTGCTTGTCTAGTAACAAAAGAGACAAAGTCAGTTTTTCTTGATCCAGGAGCAAAACACAAACAAACAAAAACAGTAGAAAACACCCCAGAAAAAACTTTCCTTTCAAAATTCATTCAGTTGCTGAAAAACTGCAGTAAAAAAGTTTATTTGAAGCTTTTTGAATTTGTATTTAAATATATTTAGATATTTAGAAATTTGGGAATCCATCCAATATATTTCCTCAATGGCCATTTCCTGGATACCAGTTGGTATAAACTTTGGGCTCACCCATCCTTAGGAATCTAATAAATTAAGCCTTCGCTATGAATTTTGTGATGCATGCTAATACTTTCTCTCTTCTTTCTTACCTAATTTTAGAAATGTGTTAGAAAGGTAAATTTCTTCCTATATGCAAGTTTTGAGAACTGTAACAGTGATCAGTCTAATACTGAAGTGGGAACATAATTTATTATGAAAATGTACCCTCCTTCATAGTATATTTAGTCTTCCCATTTTCAAAAGGTAGAAAGGTTTTGTTTGTTAGGCAGGGCTATTATTGTCAAGGAACTACAGAGAAATCACATAGAGAAAATTACCATTTCCAATTTTAATTTTCAAAGTGTATAAAGAAATTGACATAATGGCCCCAAATTATGCCAGGACTTCTGGGGGAAAGGTAAGTATTTCTGACAGTGTATGGTGAAAGCAGGGTGTAAAGAAGCAAAAGGAAAGACCCTCAAGGATTTGGGGCTTCTGTAGGTAGGAGATGGCGGATTCCAACTTCAAATGGAAAGACTATAGGGTGCACTTAGGTAAGCTGGCTCTGAGGAAGCAGGATGCCTACCTCAGCTAAGCTTGTCAAGCCCCAGCTTGTGGTTACTGACACTCAGTATTACAGTGGTGTATAACAATACACAAAATACTTTGTATAATCATCCATGATATTAAAAACATTAGAGGAATATTTATAACAACAGCCACAAAGTAAACTGGCAACTAATTTCACTGGATTTATCCCTTTCTCAAGAGATACTCTGGCAGAGAATTCTCACAAAGAAATCTTTCAAAAGCGTATGTGGATTTTCTTTTACTTTATTATACCTATGCATGCCTCAGTGAAAAATCCATAAATCTGAGACAAAGTGGTTATTTAAAATAAGAGTTATTATTTACATTATTTTTCTGAGAATAAGAGCAAGCTGCTTTTGCTACTCACTTCGAATTATTAAAAATTCCACAAATTTAAATGTTCTAGGGAATGTGAGCTTAGCAATAATTTCTGTTCTTTATATATTCCAAAAAATATAGTAATTTTTCCCCATTTTTGTGGTTCAGGATTTGCTTGTTATGAATATGGAGTAACCCTTGAACATCAGTAAACTTCTCAAGTGTTCCTGCTGTCCTCCATATTTTCAGTGATAACCTGACATATGTAGACACTATGCAAAGCCCACATCCATTAGAAGTTTATGACACTATGTTTTCATGTGACTGTTTTCTTATTCCTGCAGCGCATATTTCCTGGGATAATAAAATAACCACTTGTTACATCCCCCTTGTTTGAAGTTCTGAGACAGCTACTCTTTGGTTCTGATGATCTCAACATCGCCCCAACTCCAACAGAATTTAAGTGTTTTCTTGATGGCAAGCCCTGCCATTCACTTTTGAAGATATTACTGAGAGGTGGATGTTGGGCAGTGTTGGAACTGGGCTGTTGGATTTTGCAACGATTCTTGGACAATGAGAAATGACATGCTGGTAAACTCCAAGGAATTTTTTCTACATTTTGTGTCAAGAAGGCTACTGGTGTCATCTCAAGACCTCTTCCCCACTATTACCTCAGTATACAGAAAGGCCTCTAGGCCAGATGGGGGTGTTTCTAGATTATGAATCTGGCATGGGAAGCTTTGTTAATGTGGCCAACAGTTTTCTCATTTGTAGCCTCTCAGGTTCTTTCCCTTACACTCTTGGACGTTTGTTTTGCTTTGCTTTGCACTCACAGAATCAGGGATAGGTCAGTAACATGACTAAAGGTATCAGAAACACTATCTTCTGAAAATGCTAACCTACTGACTACTTGATTTTCTTTATCTGTTTCTATGAAATTTGTACCATTTTTAAATTGTAGAGGTATACATTTGTTTCGATTTTTATTAAACTACTCTCTCTTAGAATATTGTGCATGTCTTTTCTTTTATGCTGTATCTTTTTTTCCCTTGATTTCCAAGCCAGCCCAGGTAAATGAATACCTGAGTGTGTTTATCCAAACTGATGGGTTAATGCAAGAGCACAGGTTTCTTCCCCCTGAACTGGAATTTTCTTTTCTCTATTCCACTTCTGCTAAGTCACATTTCATCAAGTGTAAGTTCCAACATTTCTTCAGGGAATTCTTTCTTTAGCTCCTGGGCTAGATTAGGCTATTTGTTTTAAAGACTCAGAAAACCTTATACTTTTCTTTGTAAAACTCACAATGTAATAGTAGGCTTCTTTTCTGCTTTTCAAATTACAAGAAAAGGATTGTGTTTGTACTACACACAGTTATATGTCAAGAAAGTAGACAATGGTTAAGATATAACTGATATTCAATAATTATCTGTTTGAATAAAGGAATAAATGCACAAATTAATTGATGAAAACATATGATACAACTATTTAAAAGGCTACCAAATTTACCCCTGTATTCCTATTGATTTTGGCTACTGAATGTAACCAAAATCAACAGGGATACTGAGAAATATTATTTAATAAAGATATAAATTGGATGCTTATCAAATTGATAGGCTCAGTCAATTTTCTTTAGCTCAGGAACAAACTATTGATGGATAGAGATCTTAACAGAATGACAATGATACAGATAAAAAGACTGAAACCCTGTTAGATTTTAGTAATTTCACCGATGGCATCCTACAGTTCCCTGGGAACATGTCATTACCAGAATAGAAAGTAAGACTCACTTTTTGCTTCAGAAAATACAGAATACTCAGAAGCCTCATTACACTTTAATAAAATTCCAAATTTATTAAGGTCTTTGAAATTTTTAAGATACATTTGCAGTAAAATATCCTTATTATCAGAAATACATATATTTTGGTCATGTTAACTTGGTATGAAGGCTTTCCTTAAGTATCGACTGGAAATTGATTCCAGGACTCCCCACAGATACCAAAATCTTGGATGCTAATAATCCTCGGATGTCCTTACATAAGATGGCGAAGTATTTGCATGTAGCCTAAGCACATCCTCCAATGTACTTTAATTATCTCTAGATCACTTAAAATACTTAATGCAATGTAAATGCTATGTAAGTAGTTGTTACACTATATGACTTAGGGAATAATGATAAGCAAAAAAAAGTCTGCACATGTTCAGTGAAAACGTAATCATTCAATTTTTTTTCCTGAAATTTTTTAATCCATGATGAGTTGAATCCATGGGTGCAGAACCCTATCATATGGAGGTCCAACTGTATGTCAAATATCATATTTAATGGTGCATTTTCTAGTATTTAATTTAATTACTGGCAATATGGCACACAACAAACATATCAAAAGTTTCTGATATGTGTTTTTTGAATTTATTTAAAGCAATAAAATAATGCCTCCTTTAATGAGGATTGCTGAAAACAAAGTCTAAAAAAGGCTGACTCCATCTATACGAAGTAACTCTGATCTAAAAGTTTAATGACAGAGAGGATCTCTGAGTTGTTAGTCCACTGGATGTGGGACATAATTGTCAACTTCCTGATCTGTGAAAACAGTCTCCAAGCCACACACGCATTGAATGGTAAAGGATAAAAATCTAACTAACTAGGAAGGCTTAGGCACAACTTTTCAAATACAGATTTAGGTAGAAATAGAGAAAAATAGATATGAATATTGCTGAGCTTCGTGTTTAGCTGAACTCATAGTAAATATTTATCATCATGAATATGTTCATCTCAGAAGCCAAAAGCATACCTACTGTCACAGGAAGTTTGCATATATATACATATATATGTGTGTGTATATATATATATGTATATATATAAAATACATATATTTCAAAGCAGTCATTCATATATATTTTTTTCAAGTAGTAAGCTAATTTTCCAAGGACTATTATTATATATACATAAAATATACATATATACATATATACATGTATTATATATATATATATATATATATATATAGTCCCAGCACTTTTAGAGGCTGAGGTGGGAGGATCACTTGAGCCAGGAGTTGGAGAGAAGCCTGGGCAACAGGGTCTCTCCAACAACAGCAACAACAAAGTTACTCAGGCATGACAATTCGGCCTGTAGTCCAGCTATTTGCAAGGCTGAGGTTGGAGGACTGCTTGATCTGGGGAGGTCGACTCTGCAGTGAGCTGTGATCTCACCACTGCACTCCAACCTGGGTGACAGAGTGAGAGCCTGTCTCAAAAACAAAACAAAACAAAACAAAACAAAAACAAAAAGCTGACTATATTTATCCATTCTTCCTTATTGCTCTAATAGCTGTATTCTAATATACAATGAGATTATATACAAGATGAGGATGGTTAAAAGAGTATAAAGAGTATAATGCTATTAAAATATAAATGACTACAGAATTGTATGTTTGCATTACTGCTGTCATTGGAATACAGATCCTGTCACCTTGGTAGTCAGCATAGTACCCAATAGGTAGTTTTTAAAAAATATATTATTATCATTTATTAATGTGGAGAATAGCCTTCCAAAGACAGCTCCAATGTCCTTGTCACACAGAGGCAGCAGTCATCAGGAATTCTGCTGACCAATGCTTTACGTGCCTGTTTACAAGGAAGACATTCTGAAAAAAAAAGTCAGGAAACTTCAGGAAAAAAAAAAACAAAACAAAAAGTATAATAATAATAAATTTTAAAAAAAAAGAATTTTCTCTAAAGAAAAAAAAAATCACCACCAACAAAAAAAACACCTTTTCTTCCAAAGTAAGTATTTTCTGACACTCTCACCTTCAGGCTGTTGCCCCTGTTGGAAGTGAGAGAGTGACTAGTTACTGGCAGTGTGACACCATGAGCACGCTCCTAGGCTAATGGAGCTGACGGAAGAGCTCCCTCCAAGACAGGCTCCCTGCAGCCCTCCCCTTTCTTTCTTCTGAAAATGTGTATCTTTCTTTTCAAGCCACGACTTAAAGTCTTATTTTGTTCCTACTCTTAGAAACAGTCAAAAAGAGCCCTATACCAGCCATTTTATGAATCAATGTAATTTTAAAGCAGAGGGATAGTAAGGCATTATTTGTCTCTCTGGTCTTGGTTCCTTTTCTGCATCCTGCAATCATTCAACTGCATCTTAACTCTACCATGTCCATGACACCACTTATGACTAGTGCCTAGAAGACTGAACATCACTTGTGCCTACGTGCAGATAGAGAGAAAGTTGTCTGGTCACATTACCACTTTGGTGGAGGGCACTCTTGAAAAATTCATGAGCCAGGTCTGCTATTATAAACACTGGGTCAAAACTTGGTTGACTTCAAAGTGTTCTCAGAAAGTTTGATAATACACTATTGAAAGATGGTTTTCCACCTCAAAACCTGACTGGTGGCAACCTTCAATTGGCCCCTGCATTTCCTCTGAGCTGAAGCAGCCAAGAGATGGAATCGTTTGCATGAGGAGTTCTTACTGCCACTATGGTTGTTAGAAAACATGGAATGATCCCTCTGCCCTCCAGGTGATTGAAAGCTATGCAAAACAAGGTTGTTTCTTTCTGAGAGGAAGGAAGGAATGGGTAAGAAAACTTTTAAGGCATAAATAATATAAAATGGCACACATTTTAAGACACATTCACATGACATTATACTACAAAAAAAAAAAAAAAAAAAAAGTGACTTTCTCTGATTTGAATCAAGGTCCTTCACACAGTTCACTCCCAGGCCTGTTTTGTGCAGTTAGTTACAGGATTGAAGTTGGAACATGACTGGTTGTTTGCACATCCTCCGGTTTCTTGGAGCTGCTGGAGGACCCCTGAGGGGCTGTGCAAAGGAAAACCAGGCGGAGGCCATGTTGTCTCTTCAGCACAGTCCTCTGAGATAGGTGGCAAAATAAGAGGATTCCAATGTAAAATGTTGCTGTCTGTTCCTGAATAGACACAGCTGTCTCCTCTGCTGAACTCTTCTGGATTTTCTGTGCAATCACAGCTGACATCGTTTCTATTATCCTGACAGCACTTTTTTCCTCCTCTGTAATAACACACTTTGTGGATGAACCAAAATCACCAAAAACTGCCACGGATACTGTTACAGGGCCACTCAAAATAATACCAACACTATTGTTGGCAATGGATTGGTAGAAACCCAAAAGAGAGAAGGTAAGAGAAAGCATTGTCAAAGTCCCCTGATGAAGCTTTGTATGTTCCATGTTTCTATCCTACTTTTTTCCATTATGCAACCATGAGCTATGAGTGGTCACAGGTCTGGCAGAGCAATGTAGTTCTACAGGCCCACCACGTTTCTGGACGGTAGACGTGGCTCAGAAGTAAAATAAGGTGCCAAGTCTGAACCCATGGAAGACAAGAGAATCATGACAGTAACATACAGAAGTGTCCATATGGATCCAACATTCACATGCAGAGCGCCAGATTACAGAAGCAGGCAAGGCAGGCTTCCAGAGAAAAACTCAAGCCTTGGTTCACTTTCCAAGGTACTAGAGTTCAGGGTAATCAGACGCATTCCTTAACCTTGACTCCTTCCTGCTTACTAAGACTTTGATCAGGGACAGTCTTCATGCTGTCCACAGGGGGTCTCCGAAACTGAGAGTAACAGTTGGCTTACATCTCCAGTGATTCAAGTCTGCAAGGTGTATATGATTGTGCTTCGGGGGGGAAAGCAGAGATGCCACTTTGTGCACTTACAATGGAGTTCACTTCAGTGCTAAAAGCACATCATAGCAGTTCTGCTTGTAATAAACTCCAAACTAGCAATCTGCCTTTGGGTTGAGCTGTTCTCCTACAAGATAAGCTGTTAAGTCATGCCTTGACTTTAGATCTCTCGGCCGGGAGGGCTAAGCATCCAGAGGTCCTGTGTGGCAGCCGGCTGGGAAAGCCACCCTCAGGTCCTTCCCACCGACGCCTGCGGCAGCGACTATGATGGCGGCTATGGTGACAGCGGCTGCGATCGATCTGAAGGGGCCCCTCCACGCACCACGCAGAGCAGAGGAGG
The DNA here is from genome assembly GCF_028885655.2 of Pongo abelii. Classification (NCBI taxonomy): domain Eukaryota; kingdom Metazoa; phylum Chordata; class Mammalia; order Primates; family Hominidae; genus Pongo; species Pongo abelii. Next base: position 23,085,507 of record NC_071997.2, on the reverse strand, counting down.
GCGCGGTGTCTTGCAGGCCGGGGCGCAGGCACTGGGTAGGTCAGGTGGGTGCTGGGTTCTTGTTCTTCTGGCATCTTGACGCTGAAGCTGGGCATCAGGGCTCAGCACTTCTCCAGGCAGAGCCGAGTGGGCATGTAACCGGGCGGGTTCATGGCTGCCAGGAGCATGCCAGGAGCAGGAGGAGGGATCCTGTGAGAGACAAGGGGGGCTGGCTGTAGATAGAGGTCACCCCCAATAAGTAGTTTTTTTAACCCATCTCTCTCCCTCCGCTCTCAAGTAGACCAGAGAGTCTATTTTTCCCATACTGATGTCTCTGTGTGTTCAATGCTTAGCTCCCAATTATAAGTGAGAACATACAGCATTTAATTTTCTGATCCTGCATTAATTTGCTTAGGATTACAGCCTCCAGCTCCATCCCCATTGCTGTAAGAGAGTTGGTGTGCCCAGAGTAAATCCCTCCATTTAAGCTCCCATTCACAACTACACTGACTCCATTGAGGATGGACCTTATGGTGAAGGTGGGAGCAGCCACTGCTGAAACCGCCGTTGCTCAGTAAGCCTCCATGAACATTTCCATTTATCTCATTTGCTCCTGAGAGAGTGGTGCATTACATCATCTGCCCGTTAATATCTGATCCTTGATAGAGGTATCCTGGAGGGTCATATTTATGATATTCTGCTGGTGATTCTTCCACAGGCACATTTCAGTGAAAACCATAAGAATGAGAGCAGCTCACCGGGCAGGAATGCCCTACCCTCAGCTAGGCCCCTGTGGTCCAGCCCAGAGCAGCAGGAGTCAGGACGCAGGAATCCTCTCCAACCAGTGCCAGGGCCCTGGAGTGGCTGCCTTCCTGACAGCTGTTCTTGGGGAAGTGCCAAGGAAAAAACCCAGGCCCAGGGCTTTTCATCAGACTCAGGGTTGGCTTTTGTTCTTTGTGGACTTGAAATGCCAGTGGTTCCTGCTGTGTGCACAAACCACGGAACAGGGCCTATCCTCCCCAGCTCCTGCCAGTGCCCAGGGGCTGTTGAAGGGACCAGAGGCTCTGCAGGTTTGAGTGGAGCAAGGGAATGAGGTTGAGGCATAGAGAAGATTCAACAGATCTAACTGGCCCTTTTGTTACCCCAGGAGGGCTTCTGGCACATTCTGAGTGGAGCAAACTTGGGTGCTTCGCCACACTCCTTCATGGGACTAGGCTCACTACAGGGCTGTGTCCTCTTGTGTCATGTTGTGGACCACACAGCACCTGCCTTCCCTGCATCTGAAGGAGCAGCCTTGAGGGCTTAGGGTTCTGGAACCCCATTTTCCTCTCTGTGCTTCACTGGCTATCCTTGCTGCTTATGGCCCCCACACCAGAGTGGACATACCATTACCCCGAGGGAATGCTAAGCATGGTATTTCCTTCTAACACCAACAGCTACTACTACTGTAATTTACTAAGTATTACTTAATGCCAGGAACTGTGGAGTGCCTTATACACAGCCCCACTTATCTTTCACAAAACCCAGTGAAGCCAGGGCTTTGCGGCAACTGGGCCGCAGAGGGTGCTCTGGGTCACCCATTTGCTGAGCAGCAGAACCACAATCTGAACTCAGGTCCATCTAACGCCTGAACCAGCATTCTCTTCACTACCCCATGGAGTAGCTCCAAAGCATGGACAACTGTAATAACTCCAAGGAAGCATTAGAATAAACTAGAAAATAAACTTAAAAAACAGTGTCAGTGTTAGGGGCCACTAGTGGACTGTTGAGAAGAAGCTTGACCCCAGTAATGAGATGTATGATTTTTAGGCCCACAGAGTGGGTAGGTAACTGAAAGAATGTAGAGGAAATCAAAGGCTGGGGTCATGGTGAATCCCATTGCTCTCCGACTGAACTCCTGCTAGGCTTGCAAAGCACAGACACAGAACACACTTGTGGCAAGAATGAGTGAGTCATCCATTTACACATTTTCTAAACTTGTTTTAAAATTCTTTCTATTTTTAGGCCTACCATATTTTATGTCATGTAGCGTTTCCTTTTATTTCTTCCAAACACCACTCCTTTGAACCTCCTGGAGTGTGCTGTGTCCGTGGTAATTTCTGTTCACTTTGTCCACATTCCCTGCACTTTAGAGATTTTGATCCCGTCTGCTCTGAGATTTTATTTCTTAAGTAGAATCACTTGCTCCAGTGAAGATGGCCTAGAGTCTTGAGAGAATGATTTTTTTGCTATTTGGGGTCTGGTACCCTTTCTTCCATAATGCAGAGAGACCATAGGGGTCACACAGCTGGGCTGGGAATCTGGTGGCCAAAGCCAGAACCCTGGCACATTCTCATACTGGCTGTGTGACCTTGTGCCAATCACTCAACTTCTCTCAGCCAAAGTTTCTATGTCTGAAGACTGAGACTAATAATGGTACTTCTCTTGTACGATATTAGGATGTTTAAGGCAGACAAAGTGTTTGGAGCACAGTGAGTGCTCAATAAATGTCAGTGGCTGAAAGTCAAACTAGCCACAAGAAAGATGGCAGAGAAGTGTTGCTCATGGACCTTGGTGAGGTGTCACAGTCATTATACCAGGGATACCGAGAGACAGAGAGAGGTCCCAAAAATGGCAGCGGGGCAAGGTGGCTGGGGAATGGGAGCAATGAGGACAACCTGATGAGGTGGTCTCTCAGGTGTGAATGAGCTGATTCCTTCCATCCTGGATCTGAGTGTGCACTCTCTGGGGCTCAGGAGTCTGCTCTTACCGTGTCCAAGACTACAGTCACAGACTAGAGCCTACTCCAGCAGCTCAATGGGCTGCCAAGTTCTACTGTCTGAGAACTCTCTGAGTTCTGAGAGAGTGTTCCATGCTACCAGGGACCTGCGGCTCTGGAGAGCAGAATCCAGAATAGAAGATACCATTCCCATGGCTTCCAGAGCCATGGCATCCCAGGCTCAGTTTCTCCATGAACCCAGGCGGTGGAGGTTGCTGTGAGCCAAGATAGTGTACCCCACAAAAAAAGATTGCTCTGTAATGAACTGTATGTATAAATATTTTCCTGGAGAGATGAGAAGTGACAAATGGAACTGTGGGAATACAGGTGGGGCACCTTTAGAATGAATATGGACAAGTTGGCTTCCCTTAAACCTAGTCTGTCTTGTCTTTTTGCAGCTTTTGAATATCCCTTTAAAGATTAAAGGTAAGCAGGTAGGGAAGTGTAAGAAGGGAGTACCTGGAGAGATTCCCCAGTCCAGGGCCATTGCCATTTTCCAGGCAGTGACCAAGGTGTACAGAAGCTTAGGATGTGCATCCTGACTGGGTAATGCTCCTGATCCTGAAAGCAGCCTTGACTGCCCACAGGTAACCAGGAAATAAAGAAAGGGTACACGTCGACCCCCGAGATCCTCAAGCCACTTTCACAGGTCAAATTAGGTGACTGAGTTCAGTCTTATGGTCTCTTGTTCAGGATTCAGGAGATAGCTGTACTGCCATGTTTGAAACTTAGTCTCTCCATTCTAGAGCCCAAGGAGCTGTGAGTTATGGAAAGCACCCTAGACTCAAAGTCAGAGAGACCGGGGTTCGTGATACCACCCTGCTCTGAGCAGTGACCTCAAATTCTTGGGTTTCTCACACTTAGTAAAACTATACATGTAACAGCCACATCTTATTAGCAGGGTGACGTGAAAATGATTTGTAAACTATTAAGAAATGGAGAAAAGTAAGGGATGAGGCAATTATGATGATCAATATAGTGCCGTGGTTTCCTCACCAGGACAGCCTTTTCTATTTTCCTGTCTTCCTCCCCTTTGATGTATTTAGCTGTACAAGCATTTACTGAGCATCTACTAAGTGCTGGACTATCTGCTAGGACCTGGGAACACGGTGGCGACTGAAACAAGAACCATGTCCTCATGGAACAAATAAACAGGTCCTAGTAGGGAGGTGTGCTTCGTGCTGTAATGTGGCTAGAGTGTAGAGGGGGAGGTGTGGGGAGCAGTGAGGGTACCCCACAGAGTCTTGGCTGTCCAGAAAAAGAGACCTCTAAGCAGAGACTAGAAAGAAGAGTTGGAATCCACCAGGCAAATGTGAGAATGTGAACGGTAAAGGTGGAATGTTCTGGTACTGGCAGAAAAAGGTCCAGAAGCCAGAGAGGGCCAGGTACATTTACGGAACTAAGTTCAGTGTAGTGGGAGATAAAGTACAGTAATAGAGTGCATGTTTGTATATGTGAGTGTGTGTGTGTGTGTGTGTGTGTATCTGTAGTGAGAGCTGAGAGATGGGTCTGGGAAAGTGTGCTGGGTTAGATCACAAAAATCTTTGTAGGCATGTTGAGAAATTTGGACTTTATACTAAAAAGCAAAGGGATCTTAGTTGGGGAAAGTGAAGGAACAAACGTGTTTTGGAAAGCTTTTTCTGGCTACAGTGTGGCGAACGGATTGGAGGAGGCCAGGTTGTAGGCAGGGTGGGGTGTTGGTGGGGCACCGTGTTCCCATAATTCTAAGGGATGATGGCAGCCCTGAGGATAGAGGGAAGTGGTGATGGGGATGGGTGGGGAAATATTGTCATAGTCAGCTTTTGACTCTCGATTCTATCCTTGACTGGTGGTGATGGGCTGCAGCCCTGTGAAGACCAGAATGAGTGTAAGCCCCATCCTGTCTTCCCATGTCCTTTGGTGAGCTTCAGCTTCCCCAAGCCCAGTAGTCACTGCAAGCAGATATGGCTCCTCCCACCTCAAAATCTTCCAGTGGCCCAGGGGAAGTTTCTGTCTGATGACAGTCAGATCAGAGAAGTGAGGAGGGGATGCTGGTCTAGGACCAATACTGCCATAGATGGGCTGATGAGATGCTTGATCCCTCACCTCCAAGTCTTGGCTCCAAGACAGCTTCTCAGGGAACTCTTCTCCAATCCCCCTATTGCAAACCAACGCTGCCTCCCCAACCGCGCCACCACTGGCTTTATCCCTTTCACTCTGCTTTATTTCTCTTCGCCATTTGACATATTGTCTACTTCACTTATTTATTTATCATCTGTCTCCCCCCAGTAGAAGGTAAGTTACATGAGGGCAGGAATTCTTGGTAGTTTTGTTTACTGCTGTATCCCCAGTGCCTAGAACAGTGTCTGGCACTGTTGTTTTACTGAGTAAATGCTCAGTAAAAGCTTGTGCTTACATGAGTGTTCGATGGAATGACTGAGTGGCAAGGGTTACACAATGGCCTCATTGTGATGGTGTGGTGCTGGGTGCTGGGCACACAGCAGTTAATAAGATAAACACTGGACTGAAGTCTTAGCCGTGCCTGCCCCTCTTTGGTTCTTGGCAGCTAGTGGCAGAAGCAGAAATTCAGTAGCCTTTTATTGTTTACCTGGGCATGCTGCCTGCCTCTCTCTTTTTTCTGGATTGCTGAGGACCCTCTGAGTAGAATATGGGTGAGAATTGGGCACAGGCCATGGGCAGGGTCAGGGAGTGACCTTCCCCAGATCCCAAGGGCAGTGGGAGACAGCCAGACCACTCTCCTCCTTGTCGGCACTCAGTCTCACCATGGAAGGCTCCAAATCTCTGGGGAAAGGTTATAGCACCTGCTGCCCAGGGAACATGTGACCACTTGAGCGCTGCTGGGTTGGAACAATCCACACAATCAGGCCATTGTACTAACCATGCAGGTCTCCTTACCAAGCCACACCTCATTCCGGCACTGCCAGACCCTTCTGGGGCCCTGATTTACAGGTGCCCCAAAGGGGGAGGTATTGTTCTAATGGCCTTGGGGGAGGATGAGGGCATTTCTGTGGGACTCACTTACTCTGGCCTGCTGTGAGATCCAGGGAGAAGAAGATGAGAGAAGGAGTAAATAACTGCATTCTAGCTTCAGGCCCTATGAGGAGTGGTAGACAAGATCATTACTGTTTGACTCCAGATGACATTGGCATTGACTATTGTCCTCCAACATGTGCTTTGCTTGGTGAAGACTGTTGGGCACTTGCTGATTTTTCAGAAGTCCAAAAGATTCCCTTCTGTCATGACTGGGTCCAGAAATTCCCATCAAGTCACTATCCATTCTTGAAGATCTTCCTTCCCAGAACTGGTTCTCAGCAGACCATTAGACAAGGATTTGGTGCTACTGAACTCTTGGTCTGTATAAGATTGTGTTTGTTATTGTCCTTCTAGGAGCAAGGAGTTCTACAGGGCTTGGTAACCTGTTGACACTCAGGCCAAGGTCACTGGTGGGTTTCACTCCACAGGACCATTCAGTGACTGCAAGGAAGTCCCTGCTTAGGCCGTTTATTTTTTTCGTTATTAGTAACCACACAGGAGATGGCATGATGAGGTAGAATCCAATTTGACTAAAGCAACCTTTTTTTTTTGAGACAGGGTCTCAGTCTGTCACCCAGGATGGAGTGCAGTGGTGTGATCACAGCTCACTGCAGTCTGAAGCCTCAACCTCCTGGGCTCAGGCAATCTGTCTGCCTTAGCCTCCTGAGTATCTGGGATCACTAGCGCACACCAGCATACCCAGCAAATTTATTTTATTTTATTTTAGTAGAAATGAGTCCCGTCATGTTGCCCAGGCGGGTCTCGAACTCCTGGGCTCAAGCCATCCTCCTGCCTTGGTCTCCCAAGTTGCTGGGATTACAGGTGTGAGCCACCGTGCCTGGTGTCCACAGGAACCTTGGTTCTAAAAGGCAAGTGAATAAGGATATACCTTTGCTTGGCACATTGCAAGATACTTGAGTGCCTGGCATGTAGTGAGTGCTAAAAAAAGGTGAATCCGAATCACAAGAAGCTTAAAGCCAACCAGGGCCATTTTGGGTTCTGGATACTAGTTACAGGTTCAGAGATATCAGTTCTGCTTTATCCCCAATCCTCATCATACCTTTCCACAAAGAGAGAGGAAGAGACTGCGCCAGCACTCACCCTTTCCCATCTTCACTTGCAGGAAAGACACTGGTTTAGAGGTCAGGACCCAGGCATCTGAGATGCCCTTGCCCCCGACCCTGGCTCTTGGGGCCCAGCAGGTGGTCTATGTGTCCCACATTTTTTCTCTCCAGAGTCATCCCCCAGGGGAACACACACACCCTGACCATGGGAAGGGAGGTCTGGCTAAAGGAGGAGGCCACTGCAATGACAGAACACCTACTTAGTGAGCAAGCACCAACTATGTGTCAGATGCTGTCCAAAGTGCGGCGTGTCCAACATTTTCACCATTCTTGGTACCCTTATCTCTAAGGAAAAAGGTCTGCAACCTTGAACTTCTGAGTTGGACTGTCTTGGAGACTCCTCTATGCAAGTTACTGTGGGACCTTAACAGGTGATTTAGCCCTTCTGGACCCCAAGTGACCTCGCCTGTGGAATGGGGATAATGAGAACACCTTCATTTCAAGAGTTGTGCGAGGATTAAATGAGATGATGAAGCGCATGGCACAGGGCTTGTTAAGGGCTCTGCAAATTTTAGTCATGCCAGTGATGATGAAGAAGAAATGTGAGTGCTCTAAAGGCTCCCCAAGGTGTTATCCTTGGTTTCACTGCTGCCTAGAATTTGCAGCAGGGCAGCAAGAAGGCCCTGATGCTGGCAGTCCTGGGAAGCCTGAGTGTTTCTCACTTGCCTAGTGGCCTGGGGACAATCACTTTCTCCTTCCGCACCTTCAGATCGGGGTCTGAGGGTTGAGTCCCCAGACACAATGTCAGAGTTGTTCCAAAAGACAGAAAGTCCCCTCTCCTCCAGGCGCCCAAGCCTCACCCTTAACTCCTCTGGGTCAGGCCACCTCCTGTCCCCTCTGCCTGCTGAAGGTGGGAGGAGTAGGGAGGAGGGGTGGGGTAGCAGAGGAGAAGGGCCTTGGAGGACCGGCGAGCCCCTCCAGGGCCAGGGTGTCTCTCCCCCTCCCCCCCAGAGCACAGCGGACTTTCTCTAGTTCTCTCCTCTCAGCAGCTGGGTCTCCAGGTGCGTTCCTTTAATTAAAAGTATTAGCCTTCCGCTACACTGGCCTTCATTTGCATGGGATCCTTCTTTTTATGCAGCCTCAGTATCAGAATGAGCCAGGAAGTTAACGGAGCGTCGTCGTGCAGCGTCCCGGGACACCAGGGCCCAGCGCGCGCTCTGCTTCCCCGCGCTGCCCTCTGGGACTCCGCAGGTGGCGGCTGTCACAGGGCGGGAGCTGTCAGGTTTCCAGCCCCTCCGCCCCGCAGGGCTGGGCCTCTCTGCGCAAGGAGAGGCGCCGCAGCTTCCCCATCCTCCCCTGGCAAAGCGCGTTCACAGCCCGCGTCTCCGTGGGCTGAACGAAGGAGGAAGACAGCTGTTTTCTGATCACCTACGTGTGCCAGACACTGGACTGAGTTCCGTGGCTATTCCAGGGAAGGACAGTCACAACTCCTGCCTGGAACTCATAGCTCCTCAGGAGGAATCTGTATTGGTGACTACACAAGGAACTATGACATCAGGTAGCAGGTGGTTAAAAACTGCAGGAATGTTTCACCCGAAGTGGCACTGATTGTTAGAGAAAAGCAGGACAGGAACTGTCAGCGGCAGACCCTTACAAATGTTTTTTGTTTGTTTTCTTAGATGAACATTCTGATGCTTAAGATAATCAGGCAAATTCACCAAGGCCATGTAGATGGTGGCAGGTGGGCCTGGGGTTTAAACCCCAGCCAGCTGGTCTCCCAGGTCCATCTTTTCCCATTCAGGAGAAGAAGCTGACTGCTTGAGACCAGACTCCTTTCCCTCCACGTACTTGTGCTCTGATGGAGGCTCAGACACAGACCTGGGAGACTCCAGATCATGGTGTTTGTTTCTGACTCCAGTCGCCTCTGTCTCATGTTCTGGCTTCCTCAACTGACCTGGGGTTTTGTCTGTAAACTGCTCCTGGCCTGCTCACTGTCCCACTCCAGTCCCTCTCCATCCCTGGGCCAACATCCACCCCTTCCAGCTGCCGCAGGGTCTTAGGGACCAAGGGACAAGAGCAGGAAGGAGGCCTGATTCTTACAGATAAGGAAAGGGAGATGCAGGACGGGCTTCTCCAGTTCTGCTTAAGTTTTTACTCCTTATCCCAGACTGACTCAGGAGTCCAACCCGCTTCACTTCTGTAAGCTAGTTCGGATGGTCCTTTTCTACAAATTTCTCTTCCTTGGACTAGGAGACAGGCATCATGGAGGTGGGGTGTGGTAATGGGGGTTGCTGTGTTTCATTTCCATGCAGAGTGTCTGATGCAGTGTAGACAACCAATACATAGTGAATGAATGAATGGATGGGTCATAGATTGGGCTCAGCAGTAGACGTAGATGCCCATGTAAAAGACAGAGGAGGAAACAATGTGGACAAAAAGGTGGAAGGGGTGTGGAATCCCTTAGCCACCAGCATTCTGTCGTCTTCCAGAGAGTAGACACCAGGGGTGATGCCACAGCCCCTCCCATGATACTCCTGAGGAAAGCAGGCAACATTTCCTCTCACTTTGCTCTGTGGAGCCTCTGGAACTGGGAGCCTAATGGATCACCACTGCTGTCTGGAGTCACCCCAAAAAGACAGTCAGTTAATACTATTCTAGGTCCAGGGTAGACCTAGGTCCAGGGACAAGAAAGGGAATGATGAGCTTAGGATTTATTTTAGAGGTGTGTTTTCAGCACGTTTTTAGTCACTCCTTCTCCTTCCCTGCCCACTGGTGAAGGACCTAAAAGATGAAAATGTTTCATTAGCACTTTCTCAGCCATGCACCCAGAGTGGGCTGAGCTCTCCTGTCTCACATCTCCTTTGCCACGGGTGCTGTGCTGAGTTGGGGGAAGGTGGAGAGACTGCTTGAAATAATGGCAGCATTCATATCCCAGAGTAATTTAATAGCATTATCTCATATCATTTTCATGAGCAATTGATGAGGTTACTGTTGATCTGTTTTATGGATGAGCAAAGTGAAGCTCTGATGAGCTAAACACCATACTCAAGGTCAGGTCATTTAATGACTGTGTGCAGAAATCAGGACTTGGACCCAGGCCTTCCAATTCCAGAGTCTGTCTCTGGGACTAGGGAACACCATCAGGAAGGGAAATGGAATCTGGACAAGATCCTTGAATCCCCAGGCTTTGCCCAGGAAAAGTGGAATCTTCATGAAGAGGTCACTTAGAAGAACAAGTCAAGCATCTTGCTTGAAATGACACTCAATAGGTCAGGTCTCTTCTCTATTTCAGGCACTATGACTTTAGAGATGTGTTAAAACACAAATATTTTTGTTGGGAGTAGTGTGATGATATTAAGCCAAAGGCTCAGCAGAGTTATTAGCAGACACTGGACCATTCAGTGAGCTTGCCATCACTCAGAAACCAGAGAGCAAGACCCTCAGGGAATAGATCTTTAGGGCAGGTGCAATTTGATGGAGGTGCAGGCAGGCTGGGAATGGGAAGGGGATGAGGACAAGTATCTGAGCAGTGAGCTCTGTGAGTGGTGGGATTCTGAAGCTGCAAGGAGGGCATTCTTAGAAGCTCTCTGAGGCCAGAACCTGGGACTGCCTTGTCCTGTCTGTGTCCCCACTGACCTACAGAGCTCCTGGTACACGTAGGTTCTCAATATTGAGAAGCAGTAAGTAGTAATTGAGTGTTCCAAGAAGAAATAGTTGAGAGAGAAGGTGTGGAAGTAGGAGAGCAGACTGGAAGGCAGCTTTCATGTAGGTGAATCCACTTTAGGGTTGGAGCTGTGTGGGAGGGAGTGAGGTGGTGTGAACACGTCAGTGTGAGCTGAAGCTCCAGTTTTCTCACAGTGCTTTCTTCACCCCAAAACGGGCATTTCCAAAAAGTTTTTAAAAGGTTTTGTTGATTTTATTGTTGAATATAAAATTGGGCTCACCCTGGAGTGGGCTGTGCTAGGGGTGGGAAAGATGCTGGCTTAATGGAGTGCAGACAGTTCCTCAACTGATTTAGCTGAAAAGAAAGGTCTTGATGGGTCTAGAGGCCCAAGGAATAAATACCAACCCTGCACAAGGGAGGCTTGTTTCCACCCAGTGCAGACATAATAGCACGAGCAGTGCCAAAGGTCTTCTGGAAATTGTGTTCTATTCACTGACACTCTTTAGTTGAAAAATGGCAAACAATTAGGCCCGATTAGGCAAAAAATATAGGAGATGGGCTATAGAGATGCAGAGATGGGTTATGGAACCCAAGGTCAATGATGCAGCTCAGTTTCAGAAATGACCAGAACCAGGACCCAGAAGGTCACTCACTGGGCTGCTGGCCATCTGTTTCCCTCCCTCTCTCTCTCTTTCTTTCTTTCTTTCATTCTCTCTCTCTTTCTCTCTCTCTCTCTGTCTCTTCCCCCTCCCCCCCCCCCCATTTCTATTGGAGCATTGGCTTCTCTTTCTGTATCTCTGCAGGGAAGTTCTCTTTGCCATCAGGCAAAAGGCAGGTCCTGAGTTTACCCATTAGATCCTCATGAAGAGAGTGACCACTCTTTCATCAAAGAGAATCTCCTCATCCCAGCCTGTGTTGCTTGACACCCTGGTCCAGTCCACTCTCACTGAGGCTATTGGGGGTTCATTTCTGTGAATAAAGATTGCAGTTCTCAGAGAATAGGAAGTCAAGATCTTTTGGGCTGCTTAGACATCTCGAAGATACTCATTGAGGGTACTTTCTCAGATGGCTTGGGAGTTTTCTAAATATCTATTTGTCATAATTTACCTATCCAGTGTGCTGGGACTGACTGAAAGGTTGCTATATTCTTAGGTGGGACCAATAGGAAAAGCACATCCAAGATAAAAGTGCTATATTTCCTCTATACTTCTTTGAGTTGCACCACACTTGGGTTAATAGCTCCATTCTAAGCATTACCTACAAAGAAGGAGACTGAGAAAGAGAAACAGAGAGGACTAGGAACCATGAGAACAGTGTAAACCATGCCCACTGAGGATGAACTATAGGAACGAAGGATGTTTTGCCTAAAAAATAGAAGACTGAAGGTGAAATAAAAGTCCTTTTTAGAAAACTAGACAGTGGTTATGAGGAGAGAGAATCCATATGCTTGGTGAGCAATGTGTGAACATTGTGGACAAGCCAGTTTTGCTTAAGTCTGAGTAGCACGTTTGAGGCAGTTGATCTGCCCACACTGTAATGGGCATTGCCTTAAGAGGGAGTTAATGGCCTATTGCTATGCTACAAGTCTTCTTTAAAAAAAAAAAAATTCAATAGGTTTTTGGGGAACAGGTGGTGTTTGGTTACATGACTAAGTTCTTTAGTGGTGATTTCTGAGATTCTGGTGCCCCCATTACCCAAGGAGTGTACGCTGTACCCATTGTGTAGTCTTATCCCTCACCCCTCCTCCCACCCTTTCCCCCGAGTCCCAAGGTCCATTGTATCGTTCTTATGCCTTAGCATCCTCATAGCTTAGTTTCCACTTATGAATGAGAACATATGATGTTTGTTTTTTTATTCCTGAGATACTTCACTTAGAATAATGATCTCCAGTTCTATCCAGGTTGCTGTGAATGCCATTACTTCATTCCTTTTCATGGCTGAGTAGTATTCCATGGTATATACATACACCACAATTTGCTAAGAGTCTTCTTTAAGAGGAGGGTTGATGCTGAGGATGCTAAGCAGAGGAGACTGGCGTTGGGGATTTCCAAACCTGATTGATCATGCACTTGCCTAGAGGAGTTTAAAAAGTCATAGACTCTTGAGTTGGGTTGGGGAAGAATCTCCCACAGGTGATTCTAATGGTCATCTGGACTTGGAAACCATTGAATCGGAAGACCTTTGAAGTATGTTCAAATTCTAAATTTTGACAAAGTTATCTACAGCAAGTGTGGCCCCCAGACTAGCAGCATCAGCATTATCTGGAAACTTACTTGAAATTCCAGTTCTTCAACCCCACCCAAGACCTACTGAATCAGTAACTCTAGGGGTAGATTCTAGCTATCTGTGTATTGCTAAATACACAGGTGATTCTGATGCCTGCTCAAATCTGAGCACCACCAAGCTTCAGTATTTATTAGTAATTCTATTTTTATTCTATATATTGGAGTCATGAGTTCCATTGCATTTACCACCTACTATGTTGTAGCCAGCCTTAAAGGTGGCCACTAGAGAATCCCAAAGGCAAAGCATTCCCTGCCTCCCACTATTTAGGCCCTTGTGTATTTCTTTCTCACATGTTATCAGGGTTAGTCTATACGACCACTAGAGTACAGCAGATTGATGGTATATCAATCCTGAGGCTAGATTTTGAAAGACAAGGCTTCTGTCCTGCTCTTTCTTGGATCACATGTCCACTGCCATGTCATGAGAACACTCAGGTATCCCCATGGAGAAGCCCATGTGGAGAGAAACCGAAGCTTCCTGCCAACAGCCATTAGGAACCCAAGGCCTCCAGTCAGAAATTAGGCAACATTGCGGATGTGGATCCTTCAGCCTGAGTCAAGATTTCATATGACTGTAGGACTGGTTGACAGCTTGACTGTAACCTCATGAAAAACCCTGAGCCAGAATCGCCCAGCTATGCAGCTCTTGGATTGCTGACCCTCAGGAATAGATGTCTGAGATAATAAATGTTTGTTGTTCTAAACTTCTAAGTTTGGGGTAATTTGTTACATGGCAATAGAGAACTAACACTAAACTCTTATTCTCACATCTGCTCTGATAAATTCCACTCTTGGTCATATAGGTGTTCTGACAGGAGACTCCTCAGAGAATATTTTCACAGCTAGAGAATAAAGTGGAATTTCTTCTTCTTCTTCTTTTTTTTTTTTTTTAACGGACTTCATTTGAGCTATAAATCTGCCTCTAGCACTGACACTGAAATTTGGAGACACATCGATTCATTCTTGGCATTTTAAATGTGTCTATGATAAAATACCCTCAGGGAATCCTTTCAGAACCCAGTGGGGAGATATCAGGGGCACTCCTTTAGGTCCAGTAGATGCTTTATTCTGCTTTGGCTGGACATTCTGGCTGGGACAATGGGTCAGCCTGAGGGAGAGGTCACATGGCCTTTTCTAGAGACAAGTCAGAAAGAATGGCAGTTGCAAGGGATGGGGAGTAGTAGTTGAGGCTGGTGATACTTCCCTTCCTATAAAAGAAACACAGAGAGAGGCTAATTGGGTCTTAGTCTTTGCATTGTGTATATGTATATGTATGTGCATGCATGTGGGTTGTTCTTTCCATTTACCATCTTGGAAGTCTTCAAAGACTTAGCGTCCAGGACCACTGGTCAAACATTATACCTTTTGTTCCTTGCTTTCCCCCGGTTGGTATTTTCTTGTATGGAAAGGGAGCTACAGAGGAGGGATCACAGAACTGGAGAGAGGGGCAGCAAACATTCTGAGTCTCTGAGGACTAAGGTTAGTCCATGAGAAGCTGGCCTGGGTCTGTGAAGGAGGCCTCAGGCCTCAGCTCTTAAAAGATTTTCTTCTGGGATTCCAAGACAGTGTCCTCTGCTGCTTCTTTCCACTGGCTGGACTCTGCCTGTAATTCAGGCAGGAGCCACCAGGTAGAGAAATGTGTAGATGACATCGTGGGGACACACACACACACAGGTTCATTCATAACAAACATTGTACATTTATGAAAGTTAGTTACCATTAATTCTCTCCCGGCCTTTGTTGCCTCATCTTTAAAGTGAAAAGATTAAGGAAAGTGTTGTGTAATGTCTGCTCTGAATTTCTAGGATTCTATAGTATTGCAGTTATAACAAGGCTTCTTTTACTTTTTAAAAACGTATTGCAGGTCCTTAAGGTTTTGGGGTCATAGCCATGTTCCCCATTCCTTCCTTTCCCACAGTTTACTTGAGATCTCTCTGAACATCACCTACCACTCAAAGTCAGTTTCCTCAACTTCTTTTTGTTTTAAAAATGTCTCTATATTTTCACTTAACTGTTTTTCTTTTTTTTTCTCTCTCTCTCTTAATTTTGGACACAAACTTTGTGTGCTTTCTTGGATTTCCTCAACTGCCTCTATTTTCTCTTGTTGGGTGCCCAGACAATTCTGAGTTGTTCCTCCTTTTCCAGGCTTGATCACACCATGGGATTTGGTGTTGTGGTGAATGGGGACTGGATGATGCAATCCAGAAGCCCAGGGGGATTTGCTCACTGTTGGGTAAATCTTGATTGGTGGGAAATGGGAGACTGGAGGAAGATGGTCAGATAAATCCTCCTCCTCCTTCCTGTGAATACTTTAAGGTATGATTTCTCCTTGCAAAACCTACAGAGAAGCCCAGCTTGTCAAGCAAGCATGTCTCATGAGTGACCTGCTATATGTCTGTGATGGTTAATTTTATGTATCAACTTGACTAGACCATGGGGTGCCCAGGTGTCTGGCTAAACATTATTTCTCGGGTGTTTCTGTGGGTGTGTTATTGGATGAGATATGCATTTGAATCAGCTGACTGAATAAAGTAGATTGCCCTCCCTAATGTAGAAGTTCCAATCTATTGAGGGCCTGAATAGAACAAAAAGGCAGAGGAAAAGTGAATTTGCCCTCTGTCTAACTGCTTGAGCTGGGACATCAGTCTTCTACCTTTGAACTGGAACTTACAGCATTGGAATTCCTAGTGGTCAGGCCTTTGGACTTGGATTGTAGAATTATATTGCTGGCTTTCCCGGTTCTTCAGCTTGCAGATGGCAGATCTTGGGAATTCTCAGCTCCACAATCACATGAACAAACCCCTTATAATAAATCTGTCTCTCAGTGTGTCTCTCTCTGTGCCCCTGCCCCCCCCCTCTGTTCCTCTCTCTCTCTCCATGTATAGATATATAGGTCTGTATGTGAGAGATCTATCTCTATATCTATGTATATATCTCCATCTCTATGTTGTATTAATTCTGTTTCTCTGGAGAACTCTGACTAATACAGCATCTTCGCAGCTTGGTGTGAAGTTGCCCCTAGGATAGCAATGCGTTTCATCACAGGGTCTTCCATCTGCTTCCATTTATTCCTCACTTTCATTGTCCTGAACTTGCACCCTTCCCCCACATAAAATGTCAGCACTTCAATCCTTGCGTCAACCTCTCTCTCTCTCTCTCGATTCTTTCCTCTTAGTCTGTAAACATTCTCAAGTATGTCCATGAAAAGCAAACATTCTCTTTATTAAAAGCATTTAACTCCATCTCTTCATGAACACATTTCTTTTAAAAGTGCCCTTACTGGCTGTATTAGTTTTCTAGGGGTGCCATAACTAAGTCCCACAAATTGGGTTGCTTCAGACAACAGAAATTCATTCTCTTGCAATCTTGGAGACCTGGCTTACAAAATCAAGATGTGGCAGGGCCTTGCTCCCTCTGAAGGCTCTAGGGGAGGATACTTCTTTGTCTGTTCCAGCTTTTGGTAACCCAGGAGTTCCTTGACTTGCAGCTGTATCACTTCAGCCTCCACCTCCATCTTCTGTCTTCTCTCTGTATGTCTGTGTCTTCACTTGGCATCTTTCTCTCTCTTACAAGGACACAAGTCATACTGGCTTAAGGACCAATCCTAGTGACCTCATCTTAACTTGATTACACCTGAAAAGACTTCATTTTCAAATGAGATTCTATTTCTAGGTACAGGGATGAGAATTTTGACATATTTTTGGTGTGTATGATTTAACCCATAAGACTGCCTTAATGTCCTTACTGCTAACTAATTCCTTGGCTTTGTGTAGTAGGTTTCATTCCACAGGTTTCTCCTTGTATGGTTCCCATGAAGGTCATCAATGCCAAGCTCAATGGCTTTTACTCATTCCCCGTCTTTGTGACTGTGCTGCAGTGTTGGTCATGATTGCCTTTTCCCTCCTTCCTGAAGCTCTCTACTAACCTCACATCCCGGTTACTGTGCACACCTGTGGCTCTTCCTGTCTTTCAGATTGCTCCACGTGTGCCCTCTTCTCTGACTTTCTCTTCATTCCTCATCTCCAATTCAAGGTTCATTTTTAATGCTGGGGGCTTGGTCACATTCTCTTCTTTCAACACACTGTTCTCTGGCCTCCTCTCGACCTTCATGTGTCAGTGCTCTCTTCTAAGTAGGGAACAGATATATCTCTCTGGCCTGACTGTCTCCTGAGCTCAGGGCAAGCATTGCCACCGAAGAGCCTCAAAAACAATATATCCCCATGTATCCCAAGCACAAGACATCCTCTTTACTTACACACACACACGCACACCCCACCCCCAACCCCATACTACCATCTATCCATTTTCTATTTTGCGTGTGTCTATGTCAGTCTTTGTGATACTGCTCAGAGACTTCTACAGTACTTTGAATGTGGATAGACCCCTGAAGGAGAAGGTGAGATTAATCCGGTGAATTGTGGCTTATTGCCATTATTGTGACCCAATCTTTAGATTCACCCTATTGAGGCCTAGAGACGTTTGATCTACACTCGAGTCTGTCATCTGAGATCCTCAAAGCAGCACCAGAACAAGCATACATATGCAGACAACTTAGGGGTATTAGTTTTGTGGACTGCATATTTGTGTACTCCCAAATGTGTATGTTGAAACCCTAACTACCAGTGGGGTGGTATTTGGAGATGGGGCCTTTGGGAGGCTATTGGGTCATGAGGATGGAGCCCTCATGATGGGATTAGTGCACTTATAAGATAAAATATGAAACTGCTTGCTTCCTCTCATTCTCATTCTCTCTCTCTCTCTCTCTCTCTGCCATGTGATGACACAGCAAGAAGATGGCCACCTCCAAGCCAGGAAGAGGGCCCTCACCATGCTCCTGACCATGGTTGTTCCCTTCAGCAGCATGTGAAATAGATGTTTGTTGTTTAAGCCACCCAGTCTATAGTATTTTTGTTATAGAAGCCTGAACTGACTTGACAATTAGGTAGCTCCAGGCCTAGTTTTAGATCAAATGAGGCCTAGGGGCATCCTTGGATATCTTTTCTCTCATAGGTAAATATGTGATCTTTACAGTAATTCTGCATTTTTTTTCCCAAAGCCTCTGGTAGAGAGCCTCCCAAATAGCCAGCTTCCTGTAAATGTAGCTGAATGGTGGAATTTGCCTGGCTGCTTCTCTTAGTCAGGAAGCCTGAAAAACTGGCACTAGAGGATCTGTAAATGGGAAGCTGCTGCAGCTTTCTGCAACTCGGCTCCCAGATCCTTCATTCCCTGCCTAGCCAGATAGCATCCTAAGGGTGATGTTTAGGATTCAGCATTGAGGTCAACTCAGGGATGAGCTGCTTTGAATCTTTCATTTCACTGATGGAGGCAGATGTTCTGAGACATTAAGGAACATCCCCACAGTCCCCCAAGGTCTTCTTATATGGCACCGGCCCTTATTTACTTTCTTTTTAGAAAAGATCGCATCATTCTTAGATGGCCATTCCTGGGATGGGCAGAGGGGGCACTCTGTGTGCCCTTTGCCTGCCGTGTGTTGGTGGGAGATACAGTCCCATGGCACATTTTCATCCTGTGACTTTCACCCACAGCTCTGTGGAGATGCTGCCTGGAAGAAAAGCATATCAGGGTACCTTTGGAGAGGTTGTCCTGGGTGGATCCTTGGGGTCTAGAGGTCTCAGCAGAGAGACGAGGGAAAGAAGGAGTGTTTAGGGGTAGTCATGTATTGAGAAATCCAAGCCTCTGTGTGGGTATCTCCTGTGTTCATATGGAAGCCAAGAATTCTCAACTATTCTCGAGGACTCTGCTCGGACCTTGTAAGGATCCGTGTCTTCCTGGATAGCTGAAAATCGGTGTCAGTCACATTTTCAACAGCTTTTATCGGGTACCTGCCTCTGCGTCTTGTATTGTCATAGCACTTTACACACAGCAAGCCAGACCAGGAGTGAAGAATTTATGTCATTTGTTATTTTCTTTTATTTGTGAATATGTGTGGGGTTGGGAGACTGGGTGCTAGACATGGGCTGAGGTCCAGGCTAGGCACAGGGAGCTGACAGCTGCAGGACATGCTAATTGTTCTGGGATGGCCTTTGGAATCTAGGAAATTGGCTTTCCGAGCTGAGGCGGGGTCCAGGCAAGGAGGCAACAGGATGCAGGCATCACAAAGGGACCGGGGACCTCCATGTACCCAATATCTACGTCTCATCACTCGGAGAAAGATTCTCAGCTCTTGGTGACCTTGTCCTCCCTCAACACGATACTCACTGCATATGGACTCATTTGACAATTGCCACAAAGGCGTTGGCCTCAGAGGCACTTTAAGGATATAACAGTAGGAAAGGGAGGCTTGGGGAGCCAGAGAGTCACCCACACAAAACCCCACACGTGTTCCTAGCAGAACCAGGATACGCACCCAGGCTTCCTGAGGCCACATGTCCTCCCTGTGGCTGCCTGGTCATTCCCCTTCACCTAGCAGCTGTCTTGCTCCCATGTAGAACAGCAGGGCCCAGCGGCCACCTGCACCACACCATTTCCTCCGGCTCTGTGCTAGAAATGATGCAAGCAGGAAAATCATTTGTGGACCTACTATGTGTCAGGCACCTGCTGAACAGTAGCATTTGATGCTCTCGATGGCCTTAACAGGTCGGCACTGATCTGTTGATGCTGCAGTTGAGGAGCTTTAGCTTAGAGATGTTAAATAGCTTCCTCAAAGTCACCCAGGTCATGCTGTGCTGCTGGAGGGGCTGGGATGCAGCGTGGGAGTGTGACCTCCTGAGCACGGACCGCATGGGCCACCTCGCAGCCGGCATGGTGAGGTGAGATGAGGTGAGGTAAGCTCGCAGCTCCTTGGTGCCAGCCCTCCCACAACCAGAGCTGGGCTGCAGCAGGCTCTTCCCCAGCTTACCTGGGCAAGAGAGTGAGGACTGCATGGCTGCCGAGTGATACATGGAGAGCGTTGCTGCCTGCCTGACAGGCAGAAGATAAACAGCTCCCCGTTAAATCCCACTTAATGCTGATATTTATAAATTTATTCAGCTTGTGTTTCCTGAATCGAGAGAATGCCTAATAACATAGTGTGCTTCATCTCACATGTTCCTACTAATGAGAATGCAAGTATTGCTTAATTTTTTTTTAACATTTCATTTGCTTTCCACTCACTCCACCCTGTTCTGTTGTTGTTGGCTTAGAGTTTAATCTGTTGCTAAACACTGGGAAGTTTGGGCTTCTCGGGTGTCAGTGAGGAGAGAGCCAAGGTGGGTCTGGGGCAGTGGCTGGACCAAGGCCTCCAAACCGTGCCCTGTCCCACATGCAGTGCTTGGTGGCCATGGAGTTGGCATACCCAAAGGATGGGCCACACTGAGGGAAAATGAAAGTCCTGGTGTCCTCTGCTGTATTTTGGGGTGGCTTCGTGCATTGGGTCAGAGTTGCAGTATTTGGGGGCTTCGGGACAAAAATTTAGAGTAGAGAAGTGTCCTTGGCTTTGGACAGACAGGAGGATGGACAGAATGACCAAGGAAACCTAAGCAACATTTGTGGGGTGTGGTATAGCTGTGTGTGAGGATGAGTGTGTGTGTGAGAGGGGTGGAGGGCTCCATCTCTACCTTCATTTAATCTGCTTACTGAGTTATTGTTGTTGTTTTTGTTTTGTTTTGTTTTGTTTTAAGAAAGCCTTTACCTGGCTGCTTATCGCCCCAAGGTCAGCTGTGCTGGCTGCTGCAGGTGCAGTTCTGGGGTACCCAGGGCAGTCTTCACCAGGCAGGAGGAGCCCTCGGAGTAGGGCAGGGAGAGATGGCAAAGAGATCAGCAAAGCTCATGAGGGTGTTTGGAAATGCATTTGGTAAAGAAGTGAGGGTGGAGTGAGCTGAGATTGTCTGTGCTGGGCTTCCTTGGGTGAGGTGGATGGGAGAGGGGAATGAGGGTGCCTGGCCTCAGAGGCCAGGTGGACAATGAGTCGAGTGGGGTTGGGGAGCACCAGGTAGAATTCTGGAGCAGGGAGGAGGAAGGCTGCGGAGAGGCTGTCCAGTGAGGCAGGACCAGGATGGGGGCACACAGGGGATGGGAGAATGGAGGGAGACTAAGTCTGATTCAGGGAAACAAAAACAGAATCTGGGACGAAGCAGTGGAGGAACTGAGATGGGATGCAGGCCTTCCACAACCTTTCCTTCCCCATCCCACCACGTCCTCTGTTTTCCCAGCTCCAATCCTCATACTCTATATCCATCCAGCACTAGATTTTCTTTTTGATGTCTTCTTTTTCTTCTCCCCTCCAACTAACCATATTGTGGGACTGAAGCATTCTTTCCAGTTCTAAAAAACATACAACCTTAAATATAAAAGCTGGGTAGAACAATTCATACTTCCCATCAAATGCCCTGACATATCCAAACTTACAGATAAGCTATAAATGCTTTCTTATAATTCAGCTGATGGTCCACCTACCCATGCCTGTGTCCCGTCCTTGTGTGCTGGCTGGAGGAGAGACTGTGACAAGCGAGACCAGAGTTCCTGCCCTGACCCCTCAACCTTGGATGAGCTATGGGCTTCCTGAGGCCTCATGACCAAAAGCTCCTGGGCTTCTAGCCCTGCTCTGGAGGGCAGCACACTGTGGTCTGGGCATCTTCTGCTTGGCTGGCAGAGCAGGAGGCAGACCAGACTGCAGAAAGTGGCAGCTCTAGGGCAGTGCTCTCTGCCTTTATCTGGTTTGAGAGGCAGGACAAAGCTGTCTTCTATGGGGCCTGGCATCTTAGGAAAGGGACTCATGCCTTTTGACATTATCCAAGAAGCTGGGATAGGCCTGGGTAGGGCAAGGATGGAGGCTCCAGCCAAACACCAGAGACTCAAACTCTTTGTGAGAGTGGCCCTGCCTCAGCAGTAACTTCATGCTTTTTGGGTAGGTCCAGCCTTGTATATTCCAAACCAGACCATCAATGACTGAGAGATGTAGTGTGTTTCCTGCTTTCCTCTCTCTCTCCACCTTTTGCCCTCTGCACAGTGCTGGGCACTCGGAAAGATCCCAATGCAGCGGTATGGTAAGGATTGACTGCTAACATCTGCAAGAGGCACTCAAGCAGTTCTCAGCCCTGCTGCCCACTGGAATTTCCTGGAGAGGCTTAAAAGATACCCAGAAATTTTGCCCTAATTGGTATAGGCTGTGGCATCAGGTAAAGAAACATTTATTTATATCCTTAGAAAATGAGCCAACTCAGACTTATTCCTGAGCACAGCCCCTTCCTTGGGGGAGAAATACAGTATATTTCAAGGCAGTCTTGATACTCTTAAATATAGTATTCTTTATTACAGCCTTACTCTAAGTAATGATTGAAGTTTAAGGATAGCTTTTTTTAAATTAATTATATCGAGGCATAGTTTGCACGTACTACAATATCCCCATTGAAAGGGTACAGTTCATGAGTTTCAACAAATGTGTACATTTATGTAACCACCACCCCAGTGAAGATGTAGAATAATCCACCATCCCACAAAGTTCTCTTGTGGGCATGGGATTTTCAAAGCTCCCCAGGTGATTCTATGGTGCAGCAGACTCTGAGTACCATGGAGGCTCACTCTTAACAATCTCTGCTTCAGAATCTCAGAGAGGTTGTTCAGGACAGCACTTCTCCCACTTTAGCATGCATCTCCTTGGATCTGGCTGAATGCCCACTCCATCTCAGAGTGGGGCCCGGAACCCTGCATTCCTAACAAGCCTAAACCACACTTTGAGGCTCTGCTACAAGTCTCTCATTTTGGAGGTGAAGGAAACGGAGGCTGAGAGTGTTGATGTGAGTGGCTTGCAAATCCTGATTTTGAAGCTCCTGGACTAATGACAATCGTATCCCTTGCCCGTCAATCTCTTTTTCGATCGCCACCCTAACCCGGAATCCTAAACAAGATGCGTGGCCATGATAGTATCTCTCTCCTATTTCCCTTCTGAGTGTTGTCCATTGTTTCTAGCCTATTCCCATCTTTCTTGTCCTGACCCAAGTCACCTTCCTGGGGAAGGGTCCCCTCCTCCGCCTGTTTCTGAACCAGCACCTACCTTTTCCCTATCAACAGCTCCCTTTCCTGGTTCATTCCATTCCTTAATATGTATCAACTCAATTTAATAAGCAAGTGTTTATTTAGCAATAGAACTGGGTCAGACCCTATCATGCCCTTGAGGAGGAAGGCAAACTAGAAGCTGTGATTAAGTTAACAGATAAGACAATTAAATAACAGGATATGTAAGTGAGGAGAGACCTTAGTGACTGCCCAGCTCAGTTCCTCATTTTATAGGTAATGTTTAAGAGAAATGACCCTCTCCTACTTTCAGCAAGGAGGTGCACATAGCATAGACCCATAGAAGAGGAGGGATCTGAGAAGGAGTTTGAAAAAAGCATTGGAGAGGCTGTGAGAAAACAAGGCAGGTGTCCTGGCTGAGGGCAGGAAGGAGACATTGTGATGGAAATTGGGCCCCATTTTCTTGGAGGATTGGGAAGAGGACCTGTGGACTGGGCGGCCCGCACAACTGCCGTAAACTCAGGCAGTTTTCAAGCAGATTGACCTTCCTGCTGGAACACGGCAGATGAGGTGAGGTTCTCCTCTATCCAGGTCTGTCCTTAGCACCTTATGCAGGGTTTAACCCCCATGGGCATAAACAGGGTGTGTATCTGGGGTGGTTTGGGGATTAGGTCTCGTGAACACTGGGACCTGGAGATGCTTGGTCTAGAGAAGGGAAGGTGTTTGGTCTGGGAAACATGGGGGTCATGTTTAATATTAGATAGGCAGTCACATGGGATATTTAATTAGCACTGTGGAATTTAGAGAGAGGCAGGTTTCACTTCACCTTTGGGAAGTACTAGGTTCTAACACACCTCCCTCGCCTGGAAAAAGATTGAACTACCACAGACTGAATCCCTTGGGAGGAAGGAATTTCAGTCCCTGAAAGTGGACAGCTGAGGCTGGATGAGAACAGAGAGATGTCAGATGTCCAAGCTTCTGTGTGCACTCCCTGAGAGTCCACTAGGGGAAGCCAGTCATCATGGTAGCCTCATGTTCATCTTCATGTCTGAGGTTCAGCCCCAGAGCAATTTCCCTGTGGCCATCTGGCTGGGAGACATGTTTCATTTTCCTTCCAGAGGAACAGGCACCTCATTTGCCTCCCAGAATAGATCCACATCCAGAAGAATGTAATGGAGACAGGCAAGAACACAGAAAATTGCATAGGTTTAGGAAAGAAGAAGGCAACAAGGTTCTGTTGGGTTGCATCTGAGGAATCTTAGGTACCTAAAAAAATAGGTCTGGAATTAAAATAAGATGTTAGTGTTGAAGGTATAGAAATGGGAGTTAAAATGATGGCATGAAGCTTATCTAGGGAGATCACGCAGCTCCAGGTGATTGTGGACTGAATGTCTTGTAGGGTTTTGGGGAGGATGAAATGTGAGTGGAATTTGGCCATGATCAGCCCTTAGAGTCGGCCTGAGCCCTGCCCTGGCCGGCTGTGTGTCCTTGGGTATGCCAAGGTGAAGTTTCCTCTTCTGCATAACGGTGAGATTGTCCACAAGATATTTAAGGTTCTCCTAGCTTAGACACTGTAGAATTTACATTTTAACGTTTTAGGGATTCAATTCTAATTCCAACCCAGAAGCAGACATCAGGGCTGATCTGGACCACCTCAGGAGAATAGCAGGGTCAGTGTGCAGAGGGGCTGGTCATGGTGGGAAGGTCTTGAGGAAGGGAGACAGAAGAGAAGGATAAATGTGATTTGAGGTGGGAAAGAAAAAATTGGACTGTCCTCAGTCCCTTCAGTCAGGCATTGCAGAAGCTGTGTCTGCCTGCCAATTGTCTGCCAATCAGACTGAGAATGTCCCCACAGGACCTCACGGGGGTTGCCTGGTCCATGTTGCACAAAGCAGGAACAACTGCTGGTTAATTATGCAGACACAAGGTGAGGAGTGCAGCTGTCTCTGGAGTTAACTCTCAAGGAGCTGCAACTTTTACAGTTAGCTCCCAACCAAATGTGGGGGACAGGCTTTTCATGGTCCTAGGAGAAATAGGTCTACTGGGCTTGTCCAACCCAAACCCGGTTGCCTCTATCGCCCCCAGGGTTGCTTGGCTTTGCCTCCGCCATGCCTGACACTGGCTCTCTGCTGGGAGGAAAAAGCTTGCTCTGTTGCTGGCTGTGTGGAACAGAGAGGGAAGTGGCAGACAGTCTGGGCCCAGCACTTGGGTATTGTGCTGTAGCCATGTGACTCATCTCTCCAGTTCAGACTCACCCCTGGAAAAAAGAGCCCAGACCTCATCACGAATGCATTCCTAGGAGAAAATGAACAGCTGGAGAATGCTCCTGATCAGTAGGCCTGAAGGATGTCGCGATGCAGCCTTCAAGATGGAGCAGCCAGGATGCCAAGTATCTGTCTTGCCCAGATCCTAAGGCACTTTTCCTACTGATCCATATTGGCCTCAGGAGATGTCTCAACACAGCACCCCAGCCAATGGAGTTGCCACATAAGATGAACTTGTGATCATCTCTAAACTAAAGAGTTAAACTCAGCACTAGCAAATGACTTCGGGTTTATGCATATGTCATGTTTTCTCTGGCAACTGCACAGAACCATCTCTAAACATCACATCTACGGTTGGCAGGAGTGGCATGTATAATACAAAATGTCTGGTGGCCCTATTGTCACAAAACCTGTATAAAAGTAAATTCACAAATGGCTTTTTAGAACTGATGACAAAAAGTTGCTCGTTATCACTTTTCTATTTAATTTCCTAAAAGGGCAATTTGAAATCACACTGGGATTCTCACAATTTTGGTTGACAGTCAAGTAAACTGCAGCTACTTATCAAGCACTTTTGAATGAATACACGAAGAATGAATAAAATGAAAGCTCTCATGTTGCCCTCAGCATCACCAGTGTTCTGTGTTTCTTCCTGAAACCTTTCCATTGGTTTAAAAACCTTTCTCAAGTGAAAGCAATCTCTTTAAAAACTGCAACATACTACGATGAGTTTTCACCGTGGAAACATTCTCTATGCCTGCAAACCAAATCACCCTTTCTCTTTTCCTGGGAAGCACATCTTTCTCGGAGCAGAGCTTTGCAAAAAGGGGAAACCAAAGCTTCCACCAGGTGATAGTTACAGCTGCTCTCTCTTCCTGTTGCCCCAGGTGCCGAGGTGCAGAGGGGGCAAGGCAGCAAGGCCTAGCCTGGGCAGAACTTGTCGATCATTAACTTTGCAAACTGACTTTCTGAACAACTGTGGTTTATTTCACTTTGATGTATATCTACTCAACTCCTCTCTAGTACGTTTTCCTTCCTAACTGTGTTTGCTGTGACTTATGGTAAGATCTGAGTGTAGCTCCTGAGATGCTCTATAGGGTCAACAATGGGGTGTGTTGTGATGCTTGATATAAATGCATAACCAGGCAGCACGTGGCATGGTGCACACTCAGACCTGCCTGTGAAGGCTTGGCATTTAGGTAAGCAGCATTCATACATCCTCCTGAAAAGAGCCACCAGTGTGGGCTTATTGTTGTCCAAGGGTACCAGGGACTCTAGGTGACCTTTGGTTTGCTAGTAATCCTGTCCCTTCCTTTTCTGCCTCCTGCTTGGGTTGCAAAGCCATCACTCCCCACCACCCCTGCCCCTGGCCCCCAACAGGAGAGAAGGGTGGAGCTAGCAAGTTGGTGTAACGAATTCATGCTGAAGTCTGAGATTGAGGAGTCGGGTGGAGGAGGAGAAACACTTTCCGAAGAAGCCACCAGGCATCACAGAATTCTACATGCCTGAGATGGAAGGAGCACTAAAGAGCATCCAGCCCAACTGCCTCATTTCAATGAAGACAAAACAAGAGTCAGAGGGGGGAGGTGGCTTATAAAGTTCACAGAGCTCGTTTTTGAGAAAACTAGGACTGTGCAGTTTGGGTCTTCTGACGTCCAATCTCCTGTATGTCCATGTCGCATGCTGCTCCAGGGTGGACCGTGAACATTAGTCAGACGGTCCCCTGAGAGCATCAGTAGTCCATGAACCCAGAGTCTCAAGGCTGAGAAGCTGGTGGAAGTAGCCTTGGGTTTCTGGGTAAACACACTTTTATCCCCACCTTTTCTAGGCTCTGCATTCCCATTGAACTGGAAGATTTTATGCATTTCAAGATAGTTTAAAAATATTTATCATGTCATTTAATTCTAAAACCAATTATGGGGTAGGACTATTATTTCCATTTTATAGATAAGAAAACTGAAGCCCATCCAGAGATGGTGAGTAGCTTATTTAAAGTCATAGTAGAGCTGAGAGTTGTACGTGGCTTGTAAGAACCCCATGGCTGGGTTCTTGGGCTTCTCTTGCTGGCTGTCCAGCTGGGCCGTGCTGCACTTGTTAGTTACATGAGACAGTCTGCATAGATGGTTAGGGACAGCTTTGCAGTAGGAGAAGGGACTAAGTGCTAGAATCTGTTTTAAACTATAAGAACTTATCTCATTTGGATGTTTACTGGTCTGAAGTATGCATCCTGCTTCTTCCAGGGAATTTTAGAGTTTGAGCCATTGAATTCCTAACAAGGGATTTCATCCTGTGCACTGAAAATGACAGTCTTGTTGTCATACAACCTCGGGTCTGAGCCCAGCTCTATCACTTAAAAGCTGCATGACCTAGGGAAAGCTACTTAATTTCTCTGAGCCTCTGTTTCTTCATAGGGAAATAAGCGTGCAGGAAGTTTATTGTGGAGTGTTTCTGGGAGCAGAATCTGCTGGGGAAGAGAAGGAAGTAGAGTTGGAAAGAGGAAGAAACTGAGCAGCAATGTAGGTGATGCAGAGCCCTGAAGCTGGATGGTTCTGCAGAGTGGTACTGACTTGGGGTGAGGGGGACCAGGCCTTTAGAGCCCCATAATGACCATCATTGGATATGGGGCTTGACCTTGGGTGAGTTGGCTCTCTTTATAAAGGGTAGTTCAGAGAGGTCCAAGAGCTGGGAAATGAGTCCTTTAATCTTGATGGGGGATCAGGGTGAAGCAGGACAGCATCCACTGTAGTATTTGCAGTGCTGTTTTAGGATTAAGTGAAATGATTGGAATGCACATACAGCACAGAGACTAAGGCAGAGAACGTGCCTAGTTGACAGTAGGGCACGTTCCTACTGTCA
Source organism: Pongo abelii (assembly GCF_028885655.2). Classification (NCBI taxonomy): domain Eukaryota; kingdom Metazoa; phylum Chordata; class Mammalia; order Primates; family Hominidae; genus Pongo; species Pongo abelii. The sequence continues at coordinate 23,057,653 of NC_071997.2, read as the reverse complement.
GTGTGGCCTTCTCTCCGCTTGTCACTCCACTTCTTATTCTCTGGTAAGGAAACTCTGCTCGATCTTTCAGATAAATCTACAGGGGCCACAATCCACAGACCTCACAGAGAGCTCAGAGGACCAAAGGGAAGAAAACCCCACCAGAGAATTTGCCTCCATTCGACAACCTAGCCTGCCCATCTTGCTGCAGGGGCATGGAATTGTGTGTTTTGCCGGGGGTGGTGAGAGGGGTTTGGGGGTCTCTGCCAAATCACTTACGAGCTTTTTCAGACAGAAACCATGTCTAATATTCCATTCTCATTTCCCAAATTGTACTTTGGCTTAGTGTTACAGGTCACAATGGATATTTGTTAACCTGATTTAAACCTAACCATATGGAAGAGATTATTTTGTGTCTGTGAGGCTGACACAGTAGTAGTCATAGTTCCCTTGTGCCAGGTGCCCTGCACACAATTTTCTGTAATCCTGAGAATGCTTCATGGTAACTGCTGCTCCTGTCTACCTTTTACAGATTAGAAACCTGTGGCTCAGAGCAGCCAGGTCACAAGGCCAAGCTGATCCCGCTGATAAGTGGCAAAGCTGGAACCCCCTCCCAGGAGTCTGACTTGTGCCATTCCTATGCCCCAATGCCTTGCTCTGTGTCCTGTAGTTCTCTCTTTTCAGGAAAAAAAAGGTAGACCTGGGTGTCCTGTGTTAGAAGAAAAAGCAGAATTATGAAATTCATACGGCTTGCTAGTCTACAAAGGAACTATAGGGGATAGTGACCCAACCTGTTCATCTTAAGGGGGTGGTGGGAGATTGGCAGCAGAGGGGAAGCCTCAGCCTGGAAGAAGGAGAGGAGCTGAAATGAATTTGTGAAGAAGCTTGTGGATCTTCCTCCCCCGAGACCACTACAAATAGGACACAGCAGCCATCAGTGGCAATAATCAGTGGTTTGCTGCTCATCAGAAACCAAGGTGGGCTGATAAAATATCGGCTAGGGTCAGCCCAGCTGTCCCACTTCAGGAAGACCTGCTTTGGGAGAACACGAGCTTGCAGGCCAGGACAGGTGGGGTGGCTCCTTATTTAGTTGTCTTAAATTGGCTCCCTATTTAGTTGTCTTAAATTTCTTTATTCTTCTTGGAGACCTTTTAACAAGTGCATTTCCCTGGTGCATTGAAAGTTGGACTTGGTCCATGTGTAATATATAACATTGCAAAGCCCCACCTACTGCCTAAGGTGTGAGTGCTCACATGCTCTGCAAGTGATTGCTCCATTTCTGGCACTTTGGTGTCCCTGTTGCCTTGAAATCCATGACATGTCTGAACAGGTGTGCATCGTGGAGCCCTAACCTTCCCCAAGGACCCTATCTTGAGTCTTGGACCTGGGGATGCCTGCTCTTACTGCTCTTCTTTTCAGGCCCATTGCTCTGCTCCCTCTCCCCTTACCCCTCTGATTGGATCTGGGTTTCTCTAGGGCTCACCTTGCTTTCTGTATGCATCTCACACTTGCAATTTGGGTTTTGTCTACTGTGTATAAAGTGACTCCTTGGATCAGGAACCCAGACACACTCATGTCAGCTCCTAGGACCGAGAATGGACAGGGGATGCAGGGGCTTAGAGGAGGGCTGCCAGAGATGTTCAGACCTCAGCTTCCTGACCCAGTCTCTGTCATTTAGCTTGAATCCTCTCATCTGCAAGTTGTTTGGCAGTGTTTGCAAAATGTGTGGCACACACTTGGAGATGCTCCATGAAAGACGGCTGTTGTTGTTGCTGCTGCTGTGATTTTTATGATCTTATGACTGCAGACCCCCTTGATGGCTGGATGGTGAGAGAGGAAAAGCACAGCTGTACCAGAAAGACAGGCAGAAAGAGGTCCCAGGCACAGCAGATCCCTTCAGGGTGGTGGAAATGGAGTTCTGCAAAGTATTGCTGCTGTTGCTGCTGCAGACTTTGCATGAATCTCATTTACCCTGGATCCTGGGGCCCATGCTGCTGAGAGCTTGTTCCAGGTCAAATGTCTGGGAGTTCCATCTAGATCCTAAAGCAAAGACCTGGCATTCTCAGGCCATTGCCAACATTCTTTAAAATTTGGGTGGTCTTATCTCCAATGGAAAGATCTTTCTCCATGATTACCAGATTGCTTGCAACTCTCAGAAGCGAGGATAAAAATTACAAAGGACCTCAGGAGTCCACACCTTTTGCATAGAAATAATAATATAAATGGTACTTAGATTTCCCTAATCAGCCACTCACAGTATAGCTAAGAACCTGCACATCTGTGCATTCAATGAGATGAACAAGCATATAATATTGTTGCTGTGTGAGTAATTAAACAACGCATCTGAAAATTGAATATACTAGTTTTTGCATGTACCCTGAATGCTGACCTCTTGAAGAAAGAGAATCAATTAAGGGATGTTGAAGGGGTAGACTTTTGAGGGGACTCTGGAGAAGGATGTGGCATGTTCAAGGACTTTTTAGGTTGGTGGCACCATTTCTTTACGACAACTAATTCCACATTCCTTCTCATTGATTCAGACAGATCACTTGAGAACTGCTCTTGCATTTATCAGTCATTATTAAGGTCAATTTTTGGCTCACAAATAGAATGGATAGAGAGAGAAGATGGTGAGAGAGAAAGAGAGAAGAATAATGAGAGAGGAAGGGTAAAGTGAGAGGGAAGGAAGAAAATGCACAGATTTCTTTAAAGATACTAACTAGTAGCTGGTTTATTGACCAATTAACATAGGTTAATGATGATTGTTTTTATGAAATTTGGTGGGTCACCCTCTGGACAGCCAGCTGAACAATGTCATCCCAGTCTTAATCATAGATCATAAAATGTTAGCTCTGGAAGGGTCTCAGAAGCCACGTAGTCCAACCCTCTCGGTTAACAGAAGAGAAAACTGAGGACTGGAGAGGCTAAATCCTGGATTCAAATGGCCAGCAGGATTGGGAGAGACATGGAAACACCCAGAAGAACAGGCATTTCTCTTAAATAATTCCATGAAGAAGCTCTGATCTCTTTCCATAACCACAGAACTTAGGCCTTCCAAATGCTAGGTGCAAAGATGATGCTGTGATGGGATTTCTAAGGCCACCTTGAGGAAGCGGATATTTTAAAGGCTAGATGACCTCTAAAATTTTGATCAACTTTGACATTCATCGTAGGGCATTATGTGTATGAAATACAGGACATTATACTATAATACTTGTTTGTTTAAATTATTTCTCCTGGAAAAAAAAAACTCCTTAAAGAAAGAAACTGTGTGACCCGTCTTTGTTTCTCCTGTAGCCTTGCACATAGCATGTTCTTGATAAAGGATCCTCTGACTGAGTGAACGGCTGGAGAGTTTTTGGAAGCCTGTGATGAAGAGTAACCAGGTCATTGACACAGAGGGCAGAGTGAGTTTCAGAGCAGAGGAGACTGTCATGTGGTCAGCGACACTTAAGGAAAGATCAGATGTATGTGGAGAGGGAGAAGGATTTGTGTTGAATAGAAATAACGAGAGCTGCATTCTAAGATTTTTTCTAGAAAAAAAAAAACAACTTTCCAAATCCCATTTAGAAAGTCTATATAGACAAACTGCGACATGGTACCCCTTGAGCAGGAAAAATAGATTTTACAGATTAGGACAAGGTCAGGCAAACAAATAGCCCAAAGCCATGCCATCAGCTGGAAGCAGCTCTGCCCCAGCCTGCTGCTCTTCCTGGGCCTGGCTCACCCCTGCACGTGGGACAAATCCTTACCCTGCTACAAAGAAACCAGCATGAGAATCCGAGGTCCACTATGTCTCAGAAAAAGGAAGAGGAATGTGAGAATACGTTTCCATTTGGTTCACACTTTGGTAGACTGCATTTTTCCTGCCCCATATGCAAGGCGCAAAGCCCCTGGGCCTCCCAGCCATCACCATGTGTCTGCCACCTGGCGGTTGTGTTCTCACCTGGAAGCTGCAGTTGCACCTGGGCCAGAGGACCCTGGCTGCTGGCACTTCCTCTCTGCCTGCAACCTCCTTCTCTGAAAGGAGGTAGTGGTGCTGATGGATTTTTTTAAATTTTACTGGATCCTGCTCAAGGTTGGTGATCTGAGGCATCTTAATCATCCTAATGAGTTTGCAGCTGTTACTTCTCATTGGAAACACATATTCAGTGCTATCCATAAAGTGTTGGTTTCCACACAGGGTGCTTAGGAGGCAGGGGCTCTATCCCCAGGGTGATAATAGAAAATTAAATCTGTTCCCAGGGCCCCTTGGTGGCACTACAAGAGCACGGAGAAGAGCCCCTGCATTTATAGGGGATTTCTTCCACCTACGGGCATTGTCCTTAATGCTCCTCCCTTCACTTCTTCCTTCCATTCTCCCTCCCATCTTCCTTCCAGCCTTTCTTCCTCTCTTCCCCTCCTCTATCTCCTCTTTTCTTCTTCCTTTCTCTCTTTCCCTTCCTTCTTTCTTCCCCTCCTCAAACATTTATTGAGCACCTACTTAGTATGAGGCATGACATTAGGGGGATGTTGCGGAGGGAGGGGATACAAAAGTTGATAGAATCTGGCCTCTTTTCAGGAGGAATTCACCAAATTGAGTCATAAATAGAGAAAGCAAAGTTGTGCACAAAATTTAACTGTCCCAAACTCCCATAGAAAATCCACTAAGTGTCACAAAGTGAGTCCAGGGAAACTGTGGTGTTTCCTCAGAAGCTCAAGTGCAGTTGGGGGATCAGAGAAGCTGTCCTGATGGGCATAGCATTTGAGCTGATGGGTGCATCCCTGGATTCTCCACATTCAGAAATGGATTTTTCCTTCCCTAACGTCCACAACACTACATCTCCTCCTCCAATGACATCTGCGTGGCTCTGGCGTCTCTGTGGGTGTCTTTCCTCTCCTCCCAAAGGCAGCCCTGGCTGCCCCCTCCTGCTATGGCCTCTGGGCCTTGATATCCTGAGACTCACACAGAACTGAGATCCCTACCTCTAGGGGTTTCAAATGCAATACAATATGGCTGGCATGGACTTTTATATTCAGGAAACACAGACAAGATAGTATACATTTTGAAAATGGACTTTAAAATGTCAGCCATATATATTACATCAACAGAGAGAGAGAGAGGTGCAGTTTTTAAAAGGAGGTAAAAATACCTCATGCATATAGCTTCCAAAGAGGAATGGTGCCCTTTGGGAGGATTTGGGAAGCAGCCTTTTGGGTGGGGACAATCCAAATGATTGGCCTCATGAGCCTAGAAGCGGCTCTGCCCACGTAGCACCCCTGTGACTTTGGGCCGGTCCCCTCCCCTCGTCTGCATTCCCTCTTCCTCATGTGGTCTGGCTCCCTGGGATCCCATGGTGGTGATAAGGTCAGAACACAGTGCAGTGGGTGACTTGGGGGCAGGAAAAGGAGGCTGTGGTCATCACTGAAGGAGGACAAAACAAGGACATGCGCCAAGGAACTGACACTGGGACCATCGAGAGAGAGGTGACAAGCTATGAAGTCTGACAACTGATTCATTTTTCAAGAGTCGAGACTAAAATAAGAGGAGATAACAACAGTAGCCATGTATTGGGTATTTAATATGTCCCTAGTGCTACATATACATTGTCTATCTGGTAAGACAGGAATGTTACATATACATTATCTACCTGATAAGACAGCTATTATTATTATCCCACTTTATAGATGGGGAAACTGAGGCTTAGAGAGGTAAAATGATTGTTCAAAGTTAACACTGTTAGTAAGTGGAAGAGCTAAAAATTGGAGACTTGATTTTTTACTCTTGCTAGAGCTCTTAGCCATTGCTTTATTCTGTCTCCCATAAGTAGATTCACTCGTGAGGCTTTATTTGGATTTTAAATGGCGACATATCATGGTTCTTCATGAAGCAAAGGTGGACAGGCACCTGCAGTGCTCAGGGTACATTGTGCGGGCAGAGCAAGAACCTTGGGAAGGAGAGCTGGGGATCTGCCATCAGAAGAAAGTGAAAGGAGGCTTTCTCATTTGTAAAGAACTTTCACAGCTTTTGCCTTAATCCATTCTCATGACAGCCTTGGGATTTAGGCATAGATTTTTTTAAAAATTCCCATTTTCCAGTTGAGAAACTGAGTCCTGGAGAGGTGAAAGAATTGCCCAGAGTCATCTAGCTGGTACATGGCAGGAGAGCGGAACCTAGTTCTCTTTTCCCTGGGCTCTGCTGCTTGTCAGGGTTGGACATGAGGTCCCCAGAGGAAGCCCATGTTGCTGGAGGGTTAGACAGGAGGGGGGCAGAGCAGGTATGGCTGGGGTCCTAAGAGCTGAGGTGAGAGAAGTTCCGAGGCACGTGACGTCATCTTCAAAGTCCCAAGTAGGGCAGGGGGCCGGGGCTGAGGGTCTGAGAGTGGCATAGCCTGAAGTCCAGAGCTAGAGGACAATGCCAATGGCAAGAGCCCAGAAATGAATAGGCCACCTCAAATGGAGTGCTCTGTGGGGTGCCCTCTCCAGAATCTAGGGGGAAGGAGAAGGTCCAGCAGGAATCACGGGTTTGGGTCTCTGCCATTCCTAACACCCTGGTGCCTCAGGTGTCGACGGGCAGGATGTCTGGAGGCCATGGGCTGCAGCAGAAGGAACACATGCTTTGGGGACAGATTGCTCTGGATTCAATCCCTGATTTGATCACTTCCTGCCTGTGATTTTGTGCTTCAGTTGCCCTTTCCATAAAATGGAATAACAGCTTTTTCTTAGTCATAAGGTGTGAATAAGTGAATGCATATTCACAATATCAAATGACTCATTCATTTCATGAGCTCAACATGTGCCAGCACTGTGCTAGGATAGTTCTGTGGGCCATGCAGACAAGGTCCCTGTCCTCATGCAGTTTACTTTGGTGCCCAGCACAACATAGGCCCCTACAAGCACCACTTCATTCCTCCCATCTGTAAAGTTACCTGATTTCTGTCCTGCAGTGCCTGGCTCCATGCCAGTAATCAGGAAGGAGAAAGGGGTGAATCAGAGAAGCAGAACCTCAAACTTTTTTCTGAGCCCACAGTTCCTGAGCTAAGCAGGAGCCAGAGGTCAGCAGGGTGAGGCTGGGGGCTGGGGACCAAAGAGGAGGGTTGACACGTCTTATTCCTCCTTATCTGACTGCCCTTGCACCAGAGCCCGGAGAGTTTGACAATGATGATCTCACTAGTGTTCAAAGCTTCCCGAGGGAGGCCAACAGCAAAGCAGAAAGCACTGGAGTGTGCTTGTGTTGACAGTTGCCAGATCAGAGGGCCTGGCTTGGGATCACAGGCTGCGGGGGTGGTGAAGCAGTGCGCAGATTCTGAAGCCTGGCACCCCCACCCAGGGCCCCAGGAGCCAGGTTCACCCACACAGAAACCCAAGGGAGGCTGTGTTTCCTAATCAACGGCCTGCACCGTGTGGTAGATGCTTTTCCGGTGGGTCGTCTCTTTCAATTCTCCCAAGTCTGCAAAGAGAGATTATTGTTCCCATTTTCTAGATCAGAAAACTGAGGCTCAGAAGAGTGAAGTAGCCTGCTTAACGACGCATGTCTTCATCATAATAGTTGGTATGCAGGTTCCCCTCTCTGTCTCCATCACACACACACACACACACACACACACACACACTGCAATGACTGTCTCTCTAGGCTGGCTAACAGTGGACCAAGATGACCCCATCCTTACCTGCATCCTGCATCAGTCCACCGGGAGCAGACAGCAGGGATAAGGATGGGGAGGACAGGGTCAAGGAGTCAGACTACAGGCACCCCTGTGGCTCAGGGCATAGAGGGGGCTCAGGACACATGGAGCACCCCCTCGCCCACGTTCCTTTTCCAGGTCTGCCTCTCTACCAGACCTCTCTCCTTCCTCCTTTTTCGCATCCTCTTTGGATTCATTTTCTCCTCTCCTTTTATTTCCCCTTCTCTGCTTCGTGATTCACCCTTTGCTATCTTTTCCAGTCTTCTCCGTTCCTCTCTTCAGTCTCTCCCTCTCCCTTTGCTTCCTTTCCCTGGACTCCCCTGGCTCCTTCTCCCTTTCTCATCCTCCCTCGTGTTTTCCTCTCTTTGTCTCTTCCATCTCCTTCCCTCCTTTTCCGTTTGTCTCTCCCTGGCCTGCGCCCCTCCCCGCCGCTGGCACCCTCCCGCGCGCTCCTCCATCTGCGCCGCCAACCCTCCCTCCGCCCCCTCGGCCCCGCCCTCCCCTCGCCAGTCCCTTCCCTCTCCGCTCTCGCTCTCCGTGATTTATTACTTGCCGTGTTGCTTCTGACAAACTATTTGTAGGAAAATGAGATTTGGTCCGCGCTGGATAGCTCCTCTGGGAGGCAGGCTTGGGGGTCGGGGGTCGGAGGCCCCGTGTGTCCCCCCCCCACCCCCCACCAGAGCCCAGGGCGCTTACGGAGCTCTTTAAGATAAATGAGCAAAATTAAGAGACTCACTGGGGGAAGAGAACACTGGATGGGAACGAGCGAGAGCGGATGGTACTTGGTTTCCTCCCAGAAATGCATCCACGTGCGCCCCACTGGGGCCTTCCCCATCTGCTGCAGACTCCAGGGAACTTCCTCCCCTCAAAGAAGAACTTCCAGCCCTGGAGCATGTTTCTTCCTTCCCTGGGATGTGGCGCCGAAAAGGGCCGAAACCTCTAGTAAGGCACAAGCAACAGATTGGGGGTGGAGCAGCAGGTCTCTTGGGAGGTGGCCTGGGTGAAACTGGACAGAGAGGATGGAAGGGGAGAAACAGAAGAGTGTGACGAGGTGGGTGTCCAAGGGCAGTGGGACAGGCTGTCCGTGTGGGAGAGTGGACTTGAGGAAGTAGCTGCAGGCCCAGACTACTTCAGGCGCACCCTGATCCCCTGGGACCCTCAGGGCACAGGAGGCAGTGCTGGCTCCAACCTCAGTCCAAGGAGCTGTGGAAGCCTCAGAGGCCCTTGGCAGAGGTGAGCCCTCGTTTCTCACCTCAAAGGCAGGGATTGAAGTTTTCTCTTGTCTGGCTGGCAGAACTATAAGTTGTCAGAAGGCAGGTAGTGGGTCTTTGGTTTTTCTGCAGTACCACAGGGCTAGCTTACCTTAGGCCATAAGTATTATTTGTTGAGATGCATGAATACAAGAATGTCTTATAAGCTCTAGGCTCAATTTTCAACTCCCACAGATGTGCAATGAAAACAATTTTCCAGACTACCTTTTTTCCCTTTTATTTTGAAAGCAATACACTTATTTTTTCCATCAAACATTAAGACAACAGAGATAAGCAACATAGAAGAAAATAATAATCACCTGTTATTCTACTATAAACAATTTGGAATTTATCCTAAATCTCAAAATATGTATGTATTATACATTGTTTTGACCTGCTTTATTTCATTCAATGTTAAATTGCAAATACCTTTTTATATCATATTAAATATTTCTTCTAAAAATTTTAAGTTGTTACAGTGTTTTATTATAGGTTTGTATGCTCTGTGGATTTTTTTTTAACAAGGCACATATTTTTGTTCATTTTTATTGTTTCTAAATTTTTGCTATTATCAAGATTTCCTAACTTTTGCATTATTCAGAGTTTTTTTTTTTTTTTTTTTTTTTGACAGAGTCTCGCACTGTTGCCCAGGCTGGAGTGCAGTGGTGCAATCACCTCTCACTGCAAGCTCTACCTCCCGGGTTCATGCCATTCTCCTGCCTCAGCCTCCTGAGTAGCTGGGACCACAGGTGCCTGCCACCACACCCAGCTAAAGTTTTGTATTTTTAGTAGAGACGGGGTTTCACTGTGTTAGCTAGGATGGTCTTGATCTCCTTACCTCATGATCCGCCAGCCTTGGCCTCCCAAAGTGCTGGGATTACAGGTGTGAGCCACTGTACCCAGCCCAGATCATCCCATTTTTATCATAGTCAGTGTCTTAGTCTGTTTTGTGTTGCTATAACAGAATACCACAGCCTAAGTAATTTATAAAGAAAAGATTTTTTTGTTCTTACTGTTCTGGAGGCTGGGAAATCCAAGGCTGGGGGGCTGCATCTGGTGAGGACCTTCTTGCTGCATCATCCTACGAGGGAAAGAGGAAGGGGAAAAGAGCAGGAAGGAGCAAGAGAGAAAGCAGGGCAGACTCATCCCTTTTATCAGAAACCTGCTCCATCAATAACTAACTCCCATGAGAACACCATTAATCCATTAATGAGGACAGAGCCCAATAACCCTGAAATATCCATCCTCTTAACACTGTTGCATTGGAGATTAAGTTACCAACATTTGAACTCTGGGGGACACATTCAGACCATAGCAGTCAGTTATAAAAGTGTGATTTATGCTTTTTCCTAGTTTCATAAGCATAAGATGTGACATATTTTAATAGTTGACAAATCTACAGGGCCTGATCTGAGTTCCTAGCCCGGATCAGCCTTTCTAGAACTTTGTAGATTTTCAAAGACCACCAGTGCTGCAAGCCAGGGTAATCTGGAATGTTCTGGAAGCAAAGGAAGTGGATATGGCTTCAGCCATAAGAATAAAAAAAAATGGTATTTAAAGAAAAAGATTATTCAGTTCAAATCTTCCTAAAACATTTACAAAACAAATGTACGTCAAGTTATAATACTGGGTGAAGTTACCTCTGATTGGTGTTAACTATGTTATGTGAGGATACCAATTTCAAAGTATATTAAAATGTAAAACTTGAAAATGGTGGAGTCATCCTAAGTATTATTTCATAAAATACCAGTAGAGAAAAAAAAGAGGATTTGACATATAAAGATACCAGAGAAAAACATTCAAAATTATGTGACCTCACACAGGTAACCCTTTCAAGTGACAGGGCACTTTTCAAGTGGAAGCTTTCCTCCCTGCCTTGAAAACAAGGATGTGTGACTGGTGTCCATTTGTATGTCTGTCTGTCAGTCTGGAGTGTGTAGTCTCAGGAAGGCTGGAGGGTGATGCGAAACACTTTGATGATTTGGTCTTTGCGTTTGTGCTGCTATTAGCACTTGCATATGCTGTACTGAGACTTCTACTGACACGACCCCTCCAATCAATGTATTTCTTGGAGGACACCTTACTCACTTATTCTAAACTTCAGTGTCCTGGGTCTCTTGAGTGGCTCTCTAGGGCAGTAATGGTGGGAGGGCAGAATTCACAAACTATGTTCAATATTTGGAAAGGACTGATTACCTACAGTAAAGTGACTTGGCTAGTAAAATGTCAGGTTTCTTTGCTTTGGGTTGATTTATAACAACTCAATTTGGGAATACATACTATCTCTATAGATTGCTCTGACTGGCATTTTTCTAGATCTTTGATTTATAAATGAAAGGGAGAACTGATTATTCAATAAATACCGTCTATTTTTCCTGATTATGTAGGAAATCATATCTTTGTAATAAAAGGAGTGTTTGATAGAATGAGCTCATGAAGAAGAGTGTAATGTTCAACTATAGTTCTCTCTACTCCCCAGATGCCATTGGGGTAAAAGTTACCCAAACGAGAGAAGATTCTATTGACCCTGAAGTTGAAGTATGGTGGAAATTTTCTAGAAAAATCCATTCAAATCTTTTTCTCTCCCAGATCGTGAAGGAAAGAGGAGGCATCTACTGAATGTAAGGTGGAGCCAAAGGCATCTATTGATGACTGAAGAAGAGGCATGAATATGACAAAAACAGGAACCTAGGCCAAAAAAAATGATTCATAGATGATTCAACCTGGAGGCCCCCACCTTATTTTATTAGTAAAAAAAGATGTGGTGGCGAGTGTATGGGGAGAGAAAAGAAATTAAAACACCATGATCCTTTTAATACAGTCCAAGATTTACTCTGCATAATCCAGTCATATTTTTGACAGTTCATACCTCCTCTGTCCCCAGTAACAGAAAAGTGATCTTTATGGGGCCAGTGTGAGGAAGCTGGCAGGCACTGCCCCCGTCACATTAAACTGTCTCAGTGAAGAGGCAATTTGTTTGATATTAAGAGTTATAAAAATATCAGCACAGAGCGGTTATGCCATGGATATTGCACAAGCCAATCTGAATTTTAATGTAGTGTGAGCGATAAGCACCGCATTCCTGAGCTCCTGCCACACTCCCTCTGCAAATATTTGAAGAGAAAAAGACAGAGGTTTTGAGTGTCTTGCTCTTTTCCACTTGTGCCTCATGCAGGCTTGCTCCTCACCAGATGCGTGGGAGCTGGCAAGGGTTTCCAGGTGCCTGGAAGGGGGGTTCTCAGGGAGCCCCACACAGGAGATCCAATGGCATCCCTGGCATCGTGTGCAGAGAGAATGGGGTCGGCTTCCTAGCACCTCTGTTCGTGTCCCTCACTCACAGAAGAAGTCATCCAGCAGCCAGGACTCAGCTCCTCCACCCAGTGTCTCCTGATTTTCATCCCAAGTATTCTTTAGTGTCTTAGTCCAATGGAATGCCATTGCCCAAGCATCCCACTCCCCTCCCCATCCTCTAAGTCCACCATAAAATGCCCTTCTTATCTTCTTACTGTGCCCCCATCACACCCCGTCTCTTTAGCCCATAGGTGTACACTCTGACCTCTCCCCTCAGGCCCCTTCCATCAGTTTTCTCATTATTTCCCTTTACCATTCCTCTCCCTTCACCTCCCAGTCACCTCTTCCCAGCCTCTTCTCCCCTAAATGTCCATTTAACCTTACAGATAGATCTTTCTGAAACATGCTAACCAATTAATTTCACTTCCACAGAGTGCCTACTCTGTGTCAGGTGTTGCACTAGTGGCTGAAGGAGACACAAACATGAACAAGACCTGGTGGTCTCTGCTCTTCAGGGACTCACAGTCCAGTTGGGAGGGGGAAGAGGGGGTGCCAGAGGTGGTGGGGGTGCCAGACAAGGATTCTGGTCATTTTTACTCTGAGGGCAGAGTGAGATAAGATGCCCAGGAGAGGTCCAAACACAGGCAGTAAAGGGCCTAAGAAGGAGAGATGTGTCTGAAGAGGGGAAAGAGAGAACATATCACGGTGGCTACGGGCTATGCCTTCAAGAAGGGGCACAGTTGGCAGGTGGCAGTTGGAGAACTGGGCAGAGAAGAGTCTATCTTAGGCAGAGCAGAGAAATGCTCTGATGGAGGAATTCATGGGGAATTGTTAAGAAATAGTGAGTCATCCAGCTTGTCTGACAGGGCTCAGAGAAGTTCAGGGACATGCCCAAGCTAATGAAAAGGTGAGTCCGATATAGCATGCTGTTTGTCTGATTCCCGGCACAGAACGCTCTTCGTTACACCCCAGCAGTAATTCTCAAGGTGTTAGCCTGAGGCTCCTGGACTCCTTGAGATCCTTTCAGGGTGTCTGAGAGGTCAATGCTGTTTCAAGGTCATTTGCCTTTGCTTTCTTATTTACCTCCAGGTGTACAGTGAGGCTTTTTACTGTGCATTTCGAAGATCTTTGTAACTCAGTGAACCAACATTTTCCAAGTGACCAGTGCATGATGTTACAAGTCACGCATGGGTGAATCATCCGCTCAAGGCCTCTCTCTCTCTCTTCCTCTCTCCGTGTGTGTGTGTCTCTCTCTCTCTTTCCTGGCTGTTGCTCTCTTCTCAGGCTTTTCTTTGAATCCTTTCATCTGGAAGTTTCCTTCCTTCCCCTTTCACCCAACTTCCTTTCTGCAGTACCTTCCACTGTACTCCCTCACTCCCTTCCTTCCCAGATTCCAGATCTAGGCTACTTACATTTCTCAAGCCAGCCTCCATTTCTCCATCTTCTGTTATCCCTCAGACTCCCTCTCTAATGTTTCATAATTCTTTCACAGGCATGGTCTCCGTTTCTTCTAGAGTTTTTGGAGGCTATCTATGCTTCTCAACTTTGGTCACCAGCTTCTCAAAAGTTCTTATTTGCTGCTGCAATGATAGATAAGTGTTCACATTTGTGAATTATGCTCATCACTTTTGAAGTTATGAGAGACTCTTCTGAACCTCCCAGCCCAGCCCTGGGTCCAACTTCGTGCAAAGGAGGAGGGGTGTCCTGGCTCTGATGGAGGGAGCACAGTTTTGGAGACAGGCAGACCTGTTGCAGAGCCAGCTTTGCCACAGTCTAACAATGTCGGTTTAACCAAGTCACTCCATCTCCCTGAGCATTAGGCCCTGTTTTTATTGAGTGAAGATAATAATACTCACCCTGCAAAGTTCTTATGAAAATTCAATCAGAATTTACACATATGGCAGAGATTAAGTGCTCATGTGGATTCACTATTATTATCAGAAAGAGACATGATGGCAATCAGTGAATGTGAGTGTTTCTTACAAGGCAGTTAATTATTTGTCTTAATTATTACAAATTAAACTATAACCTAAAGCACTAGTTCTCCAACTTTCACACACAGCAGAATCACTTGGGCAGCTTGTTGAATATAAGGAGGCCCCAGAAATTCTGATTCAGTAGTTTATGAGTAGAGTCTTCACATCTATAATTTTAATGAACTGATGTACACCAAACACTGGCCCATATATTTTCTGAGTTTTCTGGAATCTTAAATTTTCCCACTATTTAATGAGATTATTCAGTTCTTGAAAACCTACACAGCTTGTGTTTGATGATCTTTATTAATATCTGACAGGTTTTCATTCATTCTTTCATTCATTCATTCACATGCGTTCTTTGTATTGAACTAATGGTTGCAATATCTCACCAAGCTGTCCTCTGCATAACCCACTAGCCCCTGCCTCCCACGCTTTCCGTCTTTCACAGAGCATGGTGTGCAGTGGAGCCAAAAGACCTTGGGCACTTTCTTTAATATTATCAAACCTCCTATTTCTCTGCTTTTGCAGTGAGGACAGCACAATCTCATGGGGACATTGTGAGAATCATCCAGGCTAACATGTGTGGGGGCCTTCTGTGATGTGCCACCCAAATGCTACTTCTAACCATTTTCTTTTGTGGAAAGCCCAGGTGCTTATTCATGTAAAAGAGGGATTGGACTTGCCAGTCTCTGAGGCTTCCAGTGTTTTTGTACTTACTCGAACCCTCCATCACTCCAAGGACAGTGCTGGCTGAGGACGGGCTGAGTGGACACCAAAGTCTGGCCTCTCCTCCCCCTCCCATTCAATCCTGACCAAACAGCACCTGCACTGTCTATACTCAGCTTTTGCAAATATGCTCAATGCTTTGCAAGCCTGTTGTCTTTTTTATTCTTCCTACATAATTGTTTGGACTTGCTTAATGTACCTTGAATGGAGGACTCTTTATATAATCTAAATGCTTCTTCACCTCACTACCTGTGGGTACAATGAGGTCACAAGGGACTGTATGTTTGGCTCCTGGGACTGGAGAGTTGCGGCTAGGAGCTTGACGCCACCACCCTCTGCCATCCTCCCGTGGCTCCTCCTAGCCATCTCAGGTGGTACTCTGGGGTTACCATGATGCTTTCATGAATCTCTGCTGTGCCTCTTGCTTCTTGTCTGTGTCACCATCATCACTCTGCTCAGGCTGCCCCTTGAAGGGTGGCCACCACCACTTTCTCTGGACAGCTATTAGCTGAACATCTACAGAATGGGAAGGGAAAGGCTTCTCTCTTCCTTTGTGAGTCCTTTACAGGGATGCCTGAGCTCCAAGATGTTCCAGCTTTTTTCACTTTGCATATACACAACCTTTTCTCTGCAAGGAGCCTCAAGCAGTGTTAGCCTCATCCTGTGCAGAAACATTTCCATTTACTGCTCAGGTCCTGTTTCCAGATTGGTTCATAATGGTGGCTTCTTTCCCTTGGGATCTGTCTCCTGAGGTTCCTCACTGCAATTTGGCTTTCATGAAGGCATTGCCAATGTCATCAGACATGTCTTTTTATGTCCAAATCCCAAATTGTGCCCTGCATAAATCAGGTGGCACAAATAGACTGAGGAGTGTGTGGTGCAGGGAGCTCAAAAGCTTATCAGGGACATAGAATTATACCCAGAAAGCATGCTAAGGTGGGCAAAATCCTCTCTGCCATTCTTCATGTGAGAAGCACCTATAGGTAGGATCAGGTAATTAGAGTTTGCAATGGAGGTGGATGGTGAAGAAAATGGCCTCCCCTGCCTATGTGAAGAGTTATTGTTTCTTTCTTTGTCATTTATTTATTTGGGAAATAGCACCATAGGGTCAGCACTGAGAGAACAGGAAGCTTTGAAGTGTTTTCCAGAGAGTGATGAAGGAGAAGCCAGGGAGCACAGAATCAGGAGAAGCCAGTAGGTGGATGAGGCCAGGACCCTCTGCCTCCTGCAGGCAGGCTGTGGAGCTCAGCAGTGATTCCTGTCATGAGCGCTTCCCCGGCTGTTGTGTGGAAGCCACTCAGTGAACGGCTGTGGCCCAGAATCAGGAGAAAGGGAGAAGGAGTGAGGGTGTAAAGGTAGTGGAGGGGGGTAAAATTTCTAGATTGGTTTCGGGGATGCAATAAACTTGATGAATTGAGAAGAGCCTCCAGTCTGTCCTCAGAATTATTGTATTAATTGCGAAGGTACGATAGACACAGAGGATCCTTCTCCTCAAGGAAAAGGAAATGTGGCATCCTTTACTCATCTGTCATCCCACACTCACTGAGTGCTCTCTGTGACATTCACTTTCAAGGCCCTCTCTCTCAGGGGACTGGCAGGACCTGCACTTGACTGGTGTTGGTGCAAAGTGGGAAGGAAGACTGCCCACTGGTGCTTCCAGTGCAGAGTCCAAGCCTGGATCAGGAACTGCTGTGATAAAAGAGAGTACAGAGACTGGGAGACCTTGCTGAGAAAGAACAGACAGGAGTCAAAGAGGGAGTGAACGCCAAGCAAAGAGAAAAATGAAGAGCAATGACCGCGTGATCCTAAGGCTAATTGTGCTGCTAGCAATAACTGGGAAGTTGGGAATGGGCTCTAGCTTGGAAGGAAATATAACAAGCTCTGCTTCAGACAAGTTTTGTTGCAGGGGTTGGAAGGCCAACCAAATAGAGATCTTTCATAGGCAATAAGAAATATGGGATAGGAGAAGGACAAGGGGGCAGTGTTTGAGAGTAGGCTGAGCAGCTGTCAGATAATGAGAGCAATGCCGGGTTGGTGAGATAATTCATTTGTCTACTTAAGAAATATTCATTGAGTGCCTACTGTGTGCCAAGCATGGATCTGAGCCCTGGGAATACTGCAGTAAATCAGACAGGGAAGGAATCTTGAATGATTTGTACAGAGGAAGAGAATAAGTGCTGTCAAGTCACGAATGGGGCTGGGGGAAGGAGAGAGCATCAGTGTGGGAGGTCAGCCCGGGATGCAGGAGGTCAGCCTGGGATGCAGGAGGCCAGGAGAGGAATAATAGCATGATGGATCAGCTGGGGCCTGAGCAGACCTACATATAACAGAAAATCCAAACAGTGGAAGCCTAAACACAGCAGGGCTCTATAAGGATTTCACAAAGCAAGAGATGTGGAGACCATCCAGCTCTGGTTCAGGAATGCCATCAAGTAGAGGACCAGGCAATCTGCCCCCCCAGAGCTGCATAGGCAACTGCCTGCATCGTGTGATCAGAGAGTCAACCATGGTCCCCCTGTCCCCAACTTCAGAACCTTGCATTTCTTCCTTCTCTGGTTTGAGGTTGTGGTTTTCAAAGTGTACTTTGTGGTGCCCTAAGGAACTGTGGAGATATTTCAGGGGTAGCCATGGGGACCAAAAGGCCAGCCAAGGGGGCTGGTCCTCAGGCACAGTTGGCCACATTTTAAACAGAGACTTTATCATAGTTATATTATATATGATTATATGCATATATTAACCCCAATTGCTCTTTCTCAGAAGAGTCCCTAAAAATGAATGTTTCCTAGAGGAACAGGTTACAGGTTGCCTGAATAGCTTTCTAGAGTGAGCAGGGGCTCATTTGTGAAGACTACCCACTGCTGCCAGAGGTGTGGTCTACCAAGGCACTGGATAATGTGTACATATGTGTTTGTATGCGTGCGCATGTTGTGTGCATGTGCTGCATATGCACTCATCTGTGTGTCTTTCAGTGCCATGTACATTTCCTCCCCTCAGTGACCTGAGCCCTTCCCTCCCTAACGATGTTTGCATCCTATCCCCCAAAACATCCCTTATCCATTCCAAATCTGGGGTCTTCTTTCCAATTCTTGTCCTAAAGCACAGTACCATGTTGTAAATTTATTTTAGAATTTGTAGCTTTGGGGCATTTGAGGCGGGGAGAGAGGAGAAGAAACAGGTAGGGAGAAAGGGAGTTCCTAGAGAAGACGCACAGGATGCTAAGTCATGCTTGCTTCCAGGGAGGAAGCCTGGGCTGCTGAAATTACAGTTGTGAGACCATGCATTGTCAGGTCTCCAAGTCAGTGCCATCACTCTCCTAGACTTGGGAAGGGACCTCACATTTGGTAAGAGTAAACTGTGTGCCTGACATTGTCCTAGGGGCTCTCCTATAATCATTTACTCTTCATACCAACCCTGCAAGACAGGCAATTTTACCCTCATTTTATAGATGAGGAAGACTTCCTTCATTTATATTTGAAGGCTGCTGTGAAGGCCAAAAGAAAATGTGTGGAAGAAAAATTTAAAACAGGGGAGGTGTTGTCCACGTGCATGAGTTGATATCCCTGGCTAACTTTCCACTTGACCCATAGGCCAATTTAGTACCAAAGAAAATTCATCTACTCTCTTTCTGTCCCTAGCCAACCGATGACAAAAATGGAACATAGAAGGAGAAGGTCCAGGAAGATTCTGTATTTCAAGGGAATAAGATACAAGTCCTGCCATAAAAGCCTCCAGAGAAGCAGGTAGAAAAATAGCCAGTCTTGTGGGTGAACTGAAGGTGCATGATATAAGCTCTGGCTGGTGACTTTATCTCTCCAAGCCTTAGTTTCTTTATCGGTATAATGGGATCAATAATAGGACCTGCCTCATCAGGCTGCCATGAGGAGTGAGTAAGTGAATACACATAAAGAAATTGGCAGTGTCTGCCGTGGTGATGGCTTACTAGCTGTTAGCTTCAGTTATTGCGGTTTACAGATGAGGAAACTGAGGGACACTTTCCCTAAATCCCAAGCCAGGAGAGTTCAGACTGATCTCTCTCTCCCACTCCTGCTCAGAGCCTGGCTCCCTGGAGCCCTTTCTGTTGTTTACACATGTGTGTGGGAAGTGCTGCTGGGGAGGGTGTGTGAACAAGGCTTTATGGCTGAGGAGGGATTGGAGTCGTGTTTCCCTGTGGGTCTCATTTCCCGATCTGGCAAGGCTTATTCAACTCCCCACTTTCCTCACTGCCCTTCCCTGCCGTCCTCCCTGTCGCTCCCTTTGTGAAGGGCATGTTTCGACTCCTGGCTAGGAGAGTAGCAACTGGGAATCCCTTCTTATTCCAAATTTCTAATTTTATTATAGTCGTTTATAACTGTCTCAAGAGTCATCCTCAGGGACGATATTTCCCCTATTTTGTCACAGACTCAAACTAAGATTCTTAACAGTCTCTTTAACTTTGAAACAAGATCCATGGAATTATTTTAAAGGAAGGCGAGTATGAATGAGAAAATGTGAAAGAAAGAGTTAGGGATGGGGAGAGAGAGACAGAAGTTTCTACACTGGTTGATGTAAGATCAACAAGACCCTATGGAATTGAGCCATCTGCGGAGACCCTCAGGAGGGAGAGATGGTCCAGGACAGTGCAGGAAGTGTGGGGTAGGTGGGGTGTGTGACCGGGGTCCTAGGTCTTCCAGTAGTTTGACCCTGGTACTTTCCACAGAACTGAAATGTGGGTGTCTCAGGAACATTCTAATATGAAGGGTTTGAGTGGAAATCTCCTGCCATAGTGGCTTCAGAAGGCTCCAGGGAAAGGTAACCCATTTACTCACAGCAGCCATTAACGTTCAGACCCAGAGGAGTTTAGCAGATTAGCTCTAGATTTATAAGACCCAGGAAAGTGGATACTGGGCTGACCAGGAAGGGATGGGGCTGAGGGAAAAGAGGAGACCAAGCCTGCTGGACTGGATTTGGAGGCACCAGTGACCCAGTGACCTGGGAGAGAGGCCGATTTTGTAGGGTCTTCATTCTCTTCTGGGGCCAGTCCAATTATCTTGGGTGGTGGGCCTGCTGATGGAGATGGGTTGGCTTGTGGAGGACACGAGAAGGGAGACAGATCAGGATATTTTATTTAGGGAATTATGTTAAAGGGTAAACTCTAGAAGCCATAGTCTGAAAGAGTTTATATTTAGTGGGGGAAAATCAAAGGATGCAGAAAAGAAAACAAGACAAGGAAATTCTGGCTGTGACTAAATCCCAGGAACAGGTGCTCAGACCTAAAGAGCTGCTGCCAAACCGAGCTCTTGGTGGACTGACTGATGGCAAGGTGTCCGACTTCTCAGGGTCTCTTGAAATCCCTTTCTTTGGATGCCACACAGAGGCTCTAAGGGAGGAGGTCCTTGTTCTGACACCCTGAGGGTGGGCTTTGAACTCTCCCTCCCCTTCATCATCTCATCCTTGGGAGCACCCCAGGATTCCTGGACTCTCAGGGGGTAAAGCCAAGATTCCCAGGTGGGACCTCTCATCTTTGGGGAATGCCTGTCCCACACACTGAGCCTGAACTTAGAGCACACAGCTGTAGGGTATCATGAGTTGATCTAAGGTATGAGCATCTGCCAGGGTTATTTTATTAATTCTCCTGGCCTGAATGATTACTCTCTGTATTTAAACAAACATAAAAAGGTAAAACAAAAATAACAAAACAATGTATTCTCAGTCTTGCATCTCACCAGTCTGTAGGTTCAGATAATGACATTTGAATCATAGCTTTGAGCCTTGCTACCTTTGAGCTCCCACCTGCTTCACAGTGTCTTACTGAGTTCCCTCCTCCCAAACATTCTTGGACTACCCGTGGGGTAGTTGCTGCAGTCTGAGCTACCATTTGATGCTGGCTTCTGTTACTTTGGCCTGTCACCTCTACTATTGAGCAAGAGTCTTTGTTTGTCCCAGGATTGCCACGATAAGGGGCTCGCTCTGTCATCCCAAATTGCTGCCAACTGGCTCCACCACTGATGTTCATAGGAAGTGAGAACACTGTGTCCCCAGTGCTTCATTGAGGAAGATCTCAAAATAGGGTATCTCAAAGGGTCACAATTTAGTGGGACAAAATTTAGTCAATTTACAAACACACAGACATTTCTTCTCTTTGTGACTTTATGATAGCTGAATTGGGACAAGTTCCTAATGTTACTCAAATGCTGCACACAGAGCCACCATCACTCTAAGCCCCAGTCCTGCTGCTGCATCTGGTTCACCTTGGCAGACTTTCTTACCTTTGGTGAATTATCTCACAGGGCTCACATCATTCCTTTCTGCAAATGGGCTTCCATAAGGAAACACCAAGTAGCTCACCAGACATGTCTATTTATGTGCAAACTCCTATAGAATCAGTTTAAGATATTTTTGGAGCGATATTTCATTTCTGCTGTAATCAAGGGATCACATAGATTTTTGAGAGAAAGGTATTTTCCAGCTCCATCTAGCAGAGTGTTCCAGGGGCTCCCTTCTGGCCCAGCTGGGACACCTAGTTATTCCAATTAGCAGCAATACCTAGGCAGAACTTTCCTGAGGACTGAATCTGCCAAGAGTTAGTCCAACACCTCCACTACCACCACAAAGCTCAGGACCACCTTCCCACCCCACTATGGCTGAATAAACCGTACTCCTGGGGCAAGACATGCTCCCAGATCCCTGCACTGAATTATCTCATCACGCAGGACCTCCACTATTTTGGGAAATAGTTACTGTCTTCTGTCTTACTCAACAGGGCACACTAAGGACCCAGAAGGGAGAGAACATTTACTTTAATTAGTATGGACTATAATGCAGAGAACCTGTAGCCATGAATCAAGTGTATTCAGACCAGAGTGGATGTGTCTGAGGGAAGGCAAAGATCTCCTTTTTCAGACTCATGAAGCTTCAAGAAGTGTCTTTTCTTGGACACTTATTATCTATGGGCCAGGTGAATGTGCCTTATTGGATCCTTGTCATAACACCTCCACTGCCCATAATATCTTCTCCCTTTTCTTTCCTTCGTTTCTTTTCTGTATCCCTTCCTCCTTTCCTCCCTTTCCTTCTGTACCTTCCCTCTCTCCTTCCTTCTTCCTATACACCTCACACGCTGCTGGGTAGTAGAGGGATGAGGGATGGGTAAGACGTTGTCCTTGCCCTTGAAGGGCAAGCACATCATATGATGGGGAAGGCAGACGTGTACACAATTAACTATAATAAAATATGGTGAGCAATATAATGGAGATCTGCCCAAAGTGTCCTGGGAGCATGGAGGAGGGAGCAAAGAAGCTGCCTTAGAGGTCATCAGGAAAAGCTCCACTGAGAAGGTGATTTCTGAGCTGCCTTTTGAAGACCAAATAGGAAAGTCCAGGTGCATAAAAATGGGAAGGGCTTTCCAGGCAGGGAAACTGTGAAAATAGTGCATGGCATATAGTCTGATTTGGCCAGCGGATAGAGTAAGGAATGCAGGAATATTTGAACAGATAGCTCAGGATCAGTATGGGCTGGGATCTGAGTGTCACGCTTAGGAACTGGCATTTTGTTCAGTATATGATGGAGAGCCACACACAGAATTTTTCTTTGGGCAACACTTCTTGACTGGCAAGGCTCACACGGCAGTACTCAAGGTGGGCAGTGAAACTTGTGTGTAACTGTGTTTAATCAATCAACAGATCGAGTTTTTATTAATGGCCAGTGTTTGCAAGGTCCTGTGTTAGCTACAGTGAGATTGCAAACGATGCGTTATGATTCGTATACTATAGGAGGTCAGATTCATCCTCACTTAGAAAAAGTTAAGGGTAGAGAGGGGGAGTACAGTACAAGATGGTGTGGTTGAAGGGCTGAGTGAAGATAGGAGAGAGGAGAGGAGTCTGAGTAGGTCTCCCGGAGGAGGGGGTCTGAAGGATTAGCAAGAGGCCATTTTTCATAGGGAAGCCACGTGGGCAAAGACTTGCATGGAGTGTGTGTGGACAGTGAGGAATCTGGCCTTCCTGGACATACACTGGGATGCTGGGGATAAAGAGGAATACAGAGGGATGGCTAGATGAAGGAAGGTCTTGAAGCGAGGTGCAGCATCACAGGACCTCTGGGTGGGGAGGAACTTTAAAACCCTTCTAGAAAAACTATGTATGCCTCACCAGTCCTACATGTGGGTATCCTCTGTAATATCCCTACACGTGATCGTCAATCTTTGTTGGGAAATATTTCAAGATGGGAAAGATAATTTCACCTTTAGATGTCGCTGTTGGAAAGCCCTGTGGAGCCTAGCTCATGGTTTCTGCTGTTCACTGATTTCAGGTATCTCTCTCTGTGTCATCAGCTTCTCTCCCTGTTTGCTGCAGAGCAGCTCTTCTGATTTTCTAAACAAGCTCAGCAACCTTTTAACTTCCCCTTTTCCAGGTTGGAAACTCAGTTTCTCCAACTGTTGTTCCACAGGTTCAGCTGGTGAAGGTGCTCCCTTTGATTCTCCTTTGAAGTAGGATCTGCTCAGGGCTGTGTAGTCTGGACACAGTTCAGTGGGTGGTGACTAGCCTCTGTAAAATGATGCATTTTAAATGGTATTTTGTGAAAATGAGGTTGGACTCAGAGTTCAGGATAGACTGGGATGATTCAACTGCAGGAAGGTAAAATTTGGGGGACCTTGGCAGAAGTTTAGGCCTAGGACTTGGATCAGGGGTGATGGGGGTCAGGGGATAAGCAGGAAAGATGGAAGCCACAGGTCATTTCAAAATTTTAATAAAAGAAAAGCGAGACAATGATGACTTTAAGTTTTCTAATCTGAAAGCCATGGCAATAGCATGGGCAGAAGTGGGGTGGTGGGGAAGGGAGTTGACTGGGGAACAGTTCTGAATTTGCTGCTAGAGGAGGCTGTGGACATACTCTGGGAGCCCAGGTTCATGGTTAGATTGGAGACATGGGCTTTGGATTCATGAAAAACAGGGAACCTGTGTAGGGAGTGAAAATATACAAAGGAGAGAGCCATCAAGAAAGACTCCTGTAGGAAATCCTCAGTGCGCAGACTAGAAGAGCCCAAGACCCCCACAAAGGAGATAGGGACTCACTGAGTTTTCTGGAGAGCAGCATCGAGGACGCCTAAGTAGAGGGCTTCCAAAAAGAGAGAGTGGTTAGTGATAGCAAACGCTCAGGAGGATAAAGAAAGTGAGGCCACTGGGTTTACCTAGGGGGAAGACAGTTTCAGTGGACTCAAGGGGACCAAAGCGACCCTGGTGGAGATTCAGAAGGGACTGTGTGTCTGGATACCCCCTCCCAACACCCCCACAGCAGGAGAGCTACATTTCCCCCTCTCCCCTCAGCCCACTGGTCCCTCCCATTGTCCACCTTCCTGCCTTCACTCCCAATTCCTCAGTGCTGACCACCAGTTGGTGGTCTCCTTGGTGGCATGGCTGAATCACTTTTCCCCAGGGGAGAAGGTGGGGTAGTCTCTCAGCAGGGTGCAGCTCCTCAGCAGAGGCCAGGCCAACCCAGGCTGGACAGCCCACTGTGAGAGCAGCCTGCACTGACAATGCATCTGCCTGGGACATGCAGGAGAACCAAGGTGCTGCTCTGGCAATGACAGCCTCACAGGCCCCTAAGGTTGCTGCTGAACTAGGGAAATATATTTTACTTGACATCTGAATGCTATGGTTCCCAGGGGGCAGAGGGCGAGCTGGGAAAAGCTCCACCCCTCCCTCTCCCTGGCCAGCCCTTTCTCCACAGGAAAACCCCAGCACCCTGCTGCATCCTATGAACTCCCTGTTTCTATCTCCCTCAGCACCGAGCAGTCTGCTTTCCCCTGGCCATCAGCTTCTTACTGCCCAGGAGCTCACTCTGGTCTACGCCAAGGGCAAATGTGTCTGCTAAAGTTAAGGGCGATTTCCAAGCTTCTTCGGCAGAGACCCCAGAATTCTAGCAATGAGGGAGACAGGTTATGCCAAACCTGCTTCTCCCAGGATGCACTGGGAGGCTGGGAACCAGGAGGGAGGGAGGAGGCTCAGCTGAGGAGCTCAGGATTTCATTCTATGCAACATTAAGTAGTCCTCTGAAAGTAGTGTCCCCCTGTACATCATCCATGCTTAGTAAACAGCACGCTGACATTACATTAGCGGCTGGAAAAGAATTTTCTCTTTTATAGGGAAATGGAGAATCCACCAAGAAGAAAGAAAGAAAGAAGAAAAAAACCTCAAAACCTATTATCTAGGCATTTATGAGTTCCACCCCGGTCCCTCTCTCTCTCCTCTCTCACTCAGATGCAAAGAAGCATTTAATATTTAATATATTAAGAAAAGAAAGAAACTTGGATAGATTATGTGGAATCTGACGTTAATTGTCTCTGCCCCTCCTTACTTCCTCATTCTCCTCTCCTGAAAACCCTTCGCCTGGTTCTAGCTGACATTTAAATGGATTAAGGTGTTCAGATTTCCTTAATAGTGTTGAGATTTTGGAAATATTTCTGGCTTTTTTTTCTCTCTCTCCTCTAAATAATAATAATAAATAAATATTGGAATGGATCTTCCCCCTCCCACTGGAAGGCATGCTCCAGCCCTGTCCTACTCTAGCACTGAGGCAATTTACATTTTCCCTTCTTATTTACAAGATTAAGGACAAAGATAAGTCAAAGTCCTCCTTGGGAGATAGTGGGCTGAGTGTGGGAGCGGGGGTGCAACTGGTCAGATGGAATTCTGCTGCTCGCTTATTTCCCAGACCTGCAGCCCCTTCCTCTCATATTCAGGGTTTAGCATGGGGGAATCTGTCTGCCTGTCCCAGGTCCTGCACTGTGCCTCCACCCTGGCTCCGTGGATCTTCCTTCTTGTCACAGGTACCGTCCTTCCTCTTTGTAATGTGGTCGGGCTCCTTTGAAGACTTGCCCTCACTTACCAGACAGACCCGCCTGGGAGTTCCCCTTCCCTTTACAACTATAGCCCTGTAGTGTAATAAGGAACCCAGAGAAAAGAGGTGCATTTGATTCTGTCTATTCACTCGTCTCCCTAGAATTTGAATAGCCTTTCTTGCACTGAGCAGTGGTGTGTTCCCATACCTAGATGCCAAGGCCCTTGAGTGGTCCATGTCTTTTTAATCTCCGTGTCCCAGCTCACAGCACAACACTTGGTACATAGTAGGTGCCTATGAATGTTTAAGGCAGGCAGGAAGGAAGGAAGGAAGGAAAAAGGAAAGGGAAAGAAGAGGAAAAGAAGACAGACCCCCTGCGGTTGCAAGTCTTCATTTGTTGGCGAACATTCTCAAATTCCTGATGCTCTATGTGGCCTCCAAACAAAATTAATCAGCAGATGAACAAAGTAGCATGATGCCCATCTCTGTGCTGAGTCCTGCCCACGAGCTTCCTGGAGTTTAATGGTTGTCGTTATTGTTGTTTGCAGAAATAATTGACAATATGTATAGAGAACCCAGTGTTCCCGAGAGCACATCCTTCTTCATGAATATCAACTAGAAGGAGATGGAATCAGATGGCCTTGGAGAATAATCTCAGTGCCCTTATTTAGTATGGGCTACTTGATTGCTCAGGACTCAGTTTTCTGATACAGAAAGTGGGGTTGATAACAATCCTGACCTGAGGGCACTACTGTGACTATTATGAGGATAACACACATTCGCTGATTAAGACGGTGACCACACCATGAGTAGTCAACAAGTTGTACCTGCTTTGTGTTGTAATGTTAGTTAGGCGTTTAATCCAATAGCTGAACAATAATGGTTTTCACTAACCAGGCTAAACTGGTCAACATTTGAGAATATTCCCAAAAAGAAGAAGAAAAGAAATCATCGGAACCAATTATGAGTTCTAACCTGATGTCTTCCTCAAGTTCTGTTTTTATATTCAGATGCAAGGAAGCATTTGATGTACGACAAAGTAAAGCAACTTTGAGAGATTTTTGGAAGAGGAGTTTCCAGAAGTATCTGTTAGAAGAATTTCCACTGGGTTTTGGCCACTTTGGCAGAATTAGTACAGGTTCAGTGCAGACACTGAGTGGCCTGAGTGATAACAGGCGTGATTCATTCCGACGCCCACACTTCTCTGCGGGTGGGTCCCCACCCTCTGCCATTACCTCCTTGTGTTTCTGCACCTACCCCTGGCCTTGCCACCTTGCCACCTGCCTGCTCCTTTCAGTATGCGATGATGCGAGTGTTTTCTAGGGACAAATGCCCCAATTTTTAAAAATCTGGATTGCCCCATTTCCACAAAGTTGACTTTTATTCTGTCTTCCAAAGATATTCCAGCCCAAACTTCATGGAACCACCTTCTCCCTTGGGCTGTGTGTGGCCTGCAAGGGTGTTATGTGCATCAGACTTGCTTGGCTTAGCAGGGGACTCAGCAAGACTTCAGGGCTTGGTTTAAATTGCTTTTTTATATCTTAGTCGTAATCAGCCTGGAGTCTACTTTGTATTTTTGCCCTTTCTTTTCATTTTGAGATCCCTACTCTTTTAATCTATTAATACTTGCATTTTGAGTCATTGACTTTAGATTCACTGCTTTTCATGGTCTGTGACTTAGTGTCTGTTAGATTCAAAAGAAGTGTCCAGCACATATGATTTGCCAAGCACTGTAAGACATGCAGGATTAACCGATGACTAAGACACATTTTTCCTGCATCAAGCTTACGGCCTAGAAGGGCTTAGAAGGGCATCGAGCTTGCAAACCAGTAAACAGTGTCTACAGTTGAAGAGCATTCAAAGGGCTAAATTGGCATAGATCGGGGAGCAGGGGTCAGGGAAAAGGCAGGAGGGAGTCAAGAAAGAAGAGGGCATTCTCCAGGCAGACTGGTGAGGGTGGGGTTAGTGGAGAGGTTGTGCAGAATGCAGAATTCACACACTCGCATTCTTCTTTTCATTTAATAAAGAAAGATTTACTCACTCTTGTCTCCCAGGCTGGAGTGCAATGACACGATCTCGGCTCACTTCAACCTCCACCTCCCGACTTCAAGCAATTCTCCTGCCTCAGCCACCTGAGTAGCTAGGATTACAGGTGCCTGCCACCATGCCCGGCTAATTTTTGTATTTTTAGTAGAGAAAGGGTTTCACCATGTTGGCCAGGCTGGCCTTGAACTCCTGACCTCAGGCGATCCACTTGCCTTGGCTTCCCAAAGTGCTGGGATTACAGGCATGAGTCACAATGCCCGGCCTAATTAGGCTTATGTTGGATTAGATGACCCTAAATCTATCTGGTTGAGTGCATTCAGAAGATAAGAGAAAGAAAGTCCTGGTTGCAGACCTCAGGTCTTAGCTTCTGCTCTTTTGCTTTCTTCCGTCAGTTGCCCCAAGAGCTTCTATTAATTGTGTTCATGTTATATAGGCTTTGAGCTGGTCACCGATTTTTTCTGATTACTGGTGAGGGTGAAAGGATTTTTGTATGTTTATTGGAAACTCGTGTTTCCTCTTCTGTAAAATGATTATTCATGATTTTTTTGACTTTTTCTTTCTGTTGTTGTTAAGCTGTTTGCCTTTTTCTTACTGATTTGCAGAAATTCTGTCCTGAAAACCTGTGGTTGATTATATGTGTTGCAAATATTTTCTCCCAGATTGTGCCTAGTCTTTTCAATTTTTATAGTGTATATTGATGAACCCACATTCTTGATTTCAACATAGTCAAAGTTAACAATCTTTTCTTTATGAGTTTTATTTTTTATATTGTGTTTTAAAACAAAAGTATTTCCTATCTTAAAGTCAAAGATATTCCCTCATATTGTCTTCTAAAGTTTTAAATTTTACCCTACATATTTAAGTTATTAAGCCACCTAGAATAGATTTTATGTATGCTGTGAAGTCGAATTCCAATTTAGTTGGTTTGTATGGTTAAATAGTTGTTGCAGTGAGATTTGTTGAATAGTCTGTTCTTTCCTTGTTGACCTGCACTGTCAGTTGTGTTTATATTAAGTGGTGTTCAAACATATATGGATCTATTTCTGGGTTCTGTGATCCTTTCCACTGGATAATTTCTCTATCTCAGCCCTGCTGACAGAGTAGCATATTCGATGAAGCTCTTGAGTCCAAATAGTTACAGAAGGAGCTCAAAATAATTCCTTTGGTTCACAGAGACCCTTCTTTATAGGGGTGGTTTAATGGTGGTATATAGGGGTGGACTTGAAAAAAAGGATTAAAATCTCAGCTGTGGCACATATATATGTGACTTTCGGCACCTTTTTCAATTTTTCTGAGCCTCAGACTCTTCATCTGTTAACTGAGAATAGTAGTTTCAACCCAAGAAGCTGCTTTGAGGATTAGATTAAATTTTGTATTGTAAAGGATGGGAAAGTGCCTGGCATTATAATGGGCCTGGTAGGTGGAGTTTTGCAGCTCTCCTAAACTAAGGCTACGTGGACATTTTCTGATAGCTTCAGCCCAAAGTGAGTCAGGTCTTGGAATTACCCCACAAGAAAATGAGACATAAGCCCCCAAATGAATTATTTGTTTCAGATCACCGAGCTGTCTTCCCAAACCTGCTGACTTAGTTCCAAACTCATTCTAGAGGGCATGGGGCTGTGAAGTTTCTCTGCTAAAAATGATTGAGGATAACTGGGAAAAGGAAACTTGCTATGTATTACTGAATTAGGAATAGCAGATGAGGGAAAAAGTCATGCAGGGAAAGTCATTGTCAAATGCTTGAACTCTAGGTTCTGAAGTCCAACTTAAAGAGAGGCTCTTTTACTACTTATTGGCAATATAATAATTTAAAAAGCACTTTATAATTCATAAAGTCCTACTATGTAATTTGGTCCATTTTATTCTTTTTACACCGTGAGATGGTCTGAGATTTGAAGTTGGCTCTGAGAGTCTGAGACATGCTCAAGTTTTCAGAGCAAGGAGGTGAGGTTGGCAGGTCTCAAACTTAGGCTGAGCAATTCAAACTCCCTAGTTACACACAAATGGTGACTCTAACTTTATGTACTGAGATAATTTCAAACATGTTTTCCACCATTCTCGCATGTACTCTTGTAGGTCAGCTCACACTCTTCATAAAACATTAATTATCACTAGCTGGGCCAAGATTTCTAGTAGAACTGGGGTTGGGCATTCTTCCAGGCAACCGCCAAACTCAACTCCCAAAAAAGCAAGCAGTTTTTAAAGTATTGTTTGTACACAAATGGAAATGCTTTCTAATGCACTTCCCCTCATGTATTTGTTATGAAGTTCCATCTAGGGCCAAGATTGTCCAGCATATATTGGTCTTGAGACAATGTGAGGCTAGTAGATACCTGTTTACATGCCAGCATGGCACCAGGAGCTCCAGGCCAGGTTTTACCAACCTCAAAAATGTGGCCAGCGTCTTTGGGCACTTGGTCCTACCCTGGCAACACTTTGAGAGCAGCATCCTGGGAGCTAAAGGAGTTTGACAGTTGCCTGAAAGAACTCCAAGTTTAGTTTCTGGGTTTCCTTGCCTGTCCCAGGCCATCCTTCACACACACACACACACACACACACACACACACACACACACACACACACACACAGAGTGCTTCCCCTTCACCAATCTTAGGTACTCAAAACAAGAGCACCAAGGACTTCCTTACCATCTCTAAGTTTTGATGCCTTCAGCTTCTTTTTCCAGTACCTCTCATTATTTAATTGAGATGCTTTTTAATTGAAATGCTTCTTCCCACTTCCCTAGCAGATAGAAAATTTCTCTGATGTCACTCAAGGCTCAGGCCATGGCCTTCTGCTTCTCTCTCTTGTTCCCCACACTCAAGGAGTCATATGTCTCTCCTTATAGATGACCTCTGAATCTCATCCCTTAGACCTGATCACTAATGAGAACATCAGACTGTGTCTCCAGGTATCTATGCATATCTCCCTGTGTTCTCTTAAGCTCTCCTCTCCTCATTAACTGTGACTCTTCTAATTATTATTTATCCCTCAATGTTGCTATGATTTCATTGATGATCAAGACTCATCCTTGACTTCTGTCTTGTCCTTCATTCTCTACATCTTATTCGTAATCAAATCAATTTATTCTCCCTTTCATAACATCTCTTCCCATCATTATTACCAGAACCCTGGTTTAGGCCTTCACATCATGTTTCATTAGCCTCCTAACCTAATTTCTCATGGACAGTTTCAATGCCATGTTGACTCATCATGCCCCTTTCTCCACACCAGATTTTACAAAGGCTTCCTTTGCCAACCCTTATGGGAGAGCTTTACAGCCCTTTTAGTAAAAGGACTTGTCTTCAGCCAAACACATTCACTAACATTAGGGTTTCTTAATTTTTGTAGCTACTCTCACCACCATGCTTATACATGTGTGAAATTCTGGGCTCAGCACTCCCCAGAAACCTTCTTAGATCACCCCCTTCCACCAAGTCCCCTTTCTTTCCTATGGGTCTCTGTGCAGGCATGTCATTCTTTGGTAACATCCTGCCCAGCATGACCTTCATCCTGATTCATGTACGTCTTATACCTTGTACCCTGTGTCTGGCCACACAAAACTCCTGCTCCTGCTCTGAGTCACCCACTGTTTCTCTGATGCACTGTGGCATTCATTAAATTCAGTGGGATTAATGGATGGTGTATTGTTTCTCCAGACACAGGAGAAGGTTGGGGTTGGCCCCCTTTAAATTAGTGCAGACTTAGGCTATCTTCCTTGATGCTCTTGATGTTGCCAGACCAACTCTCTATTTCTCATTGACCCCTTTTCTAAACAATGCACTCAAGTTTCCCAGATCTCCTTAGCTCCTAATTTCTCTCAACAATCCACTTCTCTTGGTTCCCTTTTGGGACATGGTCTTGATTCACATCTTACTGAGCTCTCTGGGACACAGTGTAATAGGCTATAGTCATAGACTCAGGAAAAGGGACAAGAAATCAGAAAATTGTATTCCTTTTATAGCACTGGGGAAATCACTTACCTTCTTTGACTCTCCATTGTCTTCCATGGTAAACTACAAATAGTAATATTTCCCTTCTCAGGATTGGTGTGTGATCCAATGAGATAATGAACATGGAAAACCTTTGCACACCATGAAGCACTATGTGAGGGGTATTATCAGCCCTCCTTCTCTGCACCTTCAGATATCGCTATCTCTACCCACAAAGTGCTTCCTTTACCTTTCATCTCACCTGTTGCCTCCATCTGACTCTGGCTGCAGCAACTTCAGTCTTTCCCTCTTCGTGCATTCTTTCCTCTCTATTGACAATCCTTTCCCTGCCTTACTAATCATCCCCACTTTCCTGGCATATAAACAACCTCTTACTTGATCCTTCTGTGTGTTCCACCTCCCACCAGCCACTGTCTTCTTCCCTTTCCTTTTGTAACCAGAGAGGACAACAAGTAGTCCCTTCTGCTGGCTCATTGTCTACTCTTTCCATAGCTCCTGCATTTCTTCCCAATGACTCTCCCTAAGCCAGCAGATCTGTTTAAGTTCTCAGTTCCTGTTCTTCTTAAACTCATTGTTTAGTCTTGTTTTCTGATTCAGTATCACCCCCATCCTTTTACAGTGGGCTTTTCTCCAGGCCTAGTCTTCTTGCCATCTGCTCTACCCTGACACAGGGAACCATCATGCACTGCATTCTCTTATTTTACTCCATTCAGATTGAGTCATACTGGGAGTACTGTGTTTACTTCTAGGTTTCACCTTCAGTGAGAATTATGACCAACTCAGGGATATTCAATAAAGAGAACCAAGATGGTAAGGGCACTAGAATTATCTCCTCTTATGGAGCACTTGATAGAATGGATGTATTTAACCTACAGAAGAGAAAATTCAGAGGAAATGTACACTTTGCTGTCTTAACACATTTGAAAAGATGCAAAAAAGTTTCTGTTTACTGATTTTAATTCCTACAGAAAATAGAATTAGAAATTACAGACAGGTAGATATGGAATCACTAGCAAGCAATACATGTCAGTCTTGTGAAGGCTCTGCCATCAGATGACATGGGTTCAAATCCCAGATCCACCACTTCTGTATGACCTTGAGCAAGCTATATCATTTCTCTGTGCCTTCATTTTGTCATCTGCAAAGCGAGGATAGATAATTATAGTGCCTACCTTATAGTGTTATTTTGAGGATTAAATAAGACAGTGCATGTACAGCCTAGAAGAATGCCCAGTACAAGGAGACTGCTCAATACATGTTAGTTGTCCCCTTCTCCTGCTCCTCTTTGTATCATCATCATCATCATCATCATCATCATCATCATCATCCTCGTCATTATCACCACCCGCATTTAGAGCTGTCCAGTAATGGAGCCAACTCTTCACAAAGCAGTAGACTTCATGTTTCTAGAAGAATACTCAACCCAAATGGTACTGGGGACATAGCAGAAGTGTCTGCTTTGGCGAGGTAGGTAGGACTGGATGCCATCAAAGGTCCCTTTCTGTATTTGCTCTTCACCACCACTGTCCCTGAGCATCTCCCATTCTGGGTACTCTGGGTCTATCAGTGGTGGTGCAATGCTGTCTGGCACTCAGGCCTAAATCATCCCTTTAGTTCCTTGGCTCCCTCTTACACGTTTCACCTGGCAGACAGAGAGGCTTCCTGAGGGCAGGCCCTTACAAAAGGAATCCATGTCCATAAGCCTCCATTCCCACACAGAGTCTCATGCCTCCTCACATCACTAATGCCAGTATCTTTGTCCCTGCCCTCCTAATATTTGGCTATCCTGTGGAATCAATTTGGCATCTAGCTTAAACCAATTTCTTTTTCTTTTTTTTTTTTTTTTTTGAGAGGGAGTCTCGCTTTGTCGCCTAGGCTGGAATGCAGTGGCGTGATCTCGGCTTACTGCAAGCTCCACCTCTCGGGTTGACGCCATTCTTCTGCCTCAGCCTCCCCAGTAGCTGGGACTACAGGCGCCTGCCACTATGCCCGGCTAATTTTTTGTATTTTTAGTAGAGACGGGGTTTGACCGTGTTAGCCAGGATGGTCTCGATCTCCTGACCTCCTGATCCGCCCACCTCGGCCTCCCAAAGTGCTGGGATTACAGGTGTGAGCCACCGCGCCGTGCCGCTTAAACCAATTTCTAAATCTGTTTCCTTGGTAGAATTCGGGACCTTGGATCCACCCACTTTCTCCCCAAGCTGGCTCCAGCTTTGTACAAGCATCTCTCACCAAGATCATCAAACTAAAGGCTCAGCCAAAACACCCATCTTTTTAGTCCTCAATCACAGGGTCTGTGATTCTTTCATTGCTGAGTCTCCTGCATCCATCTGATCATTTCTATTTCCTTTGTTCCCACCTTTACTCAGGCCATAATCTTCCCTCCTCTATTTCATAATTCATAAAACACTCTTGGCTGGGTGCGGTGGCTCACGCCTGTAATCCCAGCACTTTGGGAGGCCGAGGTGGGCAGATCACGAGGTCAGGAGATCAAGACCATCCTGGCTAACAAGGACAAACCCGGTTTCTACTAAAAATACAAAAAATTAGCTGGGCATGGTGGCGGGCACCTGTAGTCCCAGCTACTCAGGAGGCTGAGGCAGGAGAATGGCATGAACCCGGGAGGCAGAGCTTGCAGTGAGCCGCGATCACGCCACTACACTCCAGCTTGGGTGACAAAGCGAGACTCCTTCTCAAGAAAAAAAAAAAAAAACACTCTTATACTCAGCTTCTTCTCTCCAACACCATCCATTTCTCTCTTCTTCAAACATTTTAATGCTTCTATAGCCAATGATAGAGTTCAAACATCTTAAGTTGCACCCAAAATCCTTCACATTCTGGCCAATTTTCTTCTGTAGCTTTCCTGAAGTATAATTTTATGCAATAACATTCATCCATTTTAAATATACTGTTTGGTGAGTGTGAGAATATGAACACAGCTGTGCAACTTTCACCACAATCAGGATTAGTTCATTTCTATTACTTCCCTGTGTCCTCAGGAACAAATAATGTTCCCATTGTTTCAACCCACTTCCTGCCATCTGTTGTCCCATACAGCCACTAGTCTGCTTTCTGTCACTACAGTTTTTCATTTTCTAGAATTTCATATAAATAGAATCTAACAGTATACAGTTTTTATGTCTGGCTCTTTTACTTAGCATGATGCCTTTGAGATTAATCTATGTTGTTGCATATGCCAGTACTTCATTCCTTTTTATTGCTGAGTAGTATTCCATTGTATTGATGTAGACATTTGAGTTGTTTCCAGTTTTTGGCAATTATGAATAAGGCTCACATGAACATTCATGTACAAGTCTTTGTATGAACATACAGACAATAACTCCACTTATCCCACAAGCAATACAGGACATGCCCACTTTACATTTCCTCCCATTCAAGTCATTGTAATAAAGATTTACTATTCCTTGTGCTAGACATTGTATAGGAATACAGACAGTTAAGCCCCATGGAAATTACAATACAGTGGGAGAAATAGATGCACACACGGGTCATTCACATGCAAAGCAGATCACTGAGATAGAGGAACCAACAACGAGGGGACAGGGAGAGAGCACACTGACTAAGGGGGTGGGGGAAATCAGGAAGGATTGCTTAGAGGAGGCAGAAGCAGTGTGAATAAAGACCTGGATGAAAGAAGGCAGGACTTGTTTGAGGGCTGACAAATACTCACGTTAAATTCTATCTCACTTGGGCAGCCATCCCTGTAAAGCCATCGTAAGTGCTTGTCCTCCTCGAAACTTCTGCAGTGTACTCTTCATACTGCCAATCAGCTTTCCTTGTCAGGAGAGGGAGTCTTTCAGCCTACTTTGTAAATAAAGCTATATCCCAACAGGGTCTGAGCCCAAGAGCCAAGCATTTGATCCAAGGGGTGGTTGGTGGTATCCTCAAATGTGGCTCAAAGAGAGGCTAGGATACTGGACAACATGTCTACACTAATTGGAAAGCCAGCCAAAGGGAGGAGCAGGTCCAGAACAGGCAGGAGCAGTCCTCAACCTGGGCAGCTGGTGCACATGTACACAGGTGTCTCTTCAAAGTCATTGTCTATGGCAAAGCGATGTCAACTCCTCATGGATGAATGAATGAATGAATATATGTCACCAGTAGGCTCTCATATGTGTTCCAGTATATTATACACTCAATCTGGATCAATCAGATGTACAGACACTTGAACAACCTACAGTTCTCTGTTGCTGCTTTCTGGTTAAGTGCTCAGCCGTCCACATGCAGAGTTGAATGTCTAAGAAATAATTTCTTTGCATTCTGATGCTGT
This sequence comes from Pongo abelii, assembly GCF_028885655.2. Taxonomy (NCBI): domain Eukaryota; kingdom Metazoa; phylum Chordata; class Mammalia; order Primates; family Hominidae; genus Pongo; species Pongo abelii. Next base: position 23,021,665 of record NC_071997.2, on the reverse strand, counting down.
AAAATATTGTTTGGATTAAAAGGGCAGGAACAAATTGATGGATCTGAAATTTTTTTTTTCTTTTGGCTTGGAGATGACAGGGTAACCCATCAGACAACTTCCTTGGCTCCCTGTGACATTTCAAGCTCAAATGTTAGAGCTTTCTTATCTTTTCTTTTCTCTCTTTTTTTTTCACCCCCAGCTCTCTATTGAACTGTGCCTCCAGGAAATGCATCCTGTTGATGTGAGTTCTATGACACTTGTCATACAGGAGGCACTCGGTAGAGGCTTGTGGAATAATGGTTGGGAGTACTCAGGTTAGCTTAGCAGGTTGTGCCAAAGATGAGGTAACTGCTTAACCCACCTATGATGCTGCCTCATCTGTGCCCTAGAGTATGCGACAAAGAGTTCTTTCAAAATACAGCAGGCTCCAGACAATGTTCAAGGATGCAGCTGCCCACAGAATGTGCTTTCAGCATCTGGATTATACGCAGAGAGAAAACACGAGAAGTCAGAATGCTTGGCCCTTCACCTGGATCTGCCACCATGCATAATGTGAATTTGGAAATGCTACTTAACTTCTCCAAGACACAGCTTATCCACCTTTGAGCCAGAGAAAATAAGTAAGTATAAGAATCAAATGAGGTAATGACTGTGGATATAGTGTAAAAATGCAGAAAGTAATTGGAAATGAAATACACCCTCTGTAGTAGTTATCTGTTGATGTATAACAAACAACCCCAAACCTGGGTGAATTAAAACAGCAATCACTTATTAATTATCTCATAGTATAATGGGTCAGAAATCTGGGAGTGGTGTAACTGGGAGTCTGCTCACAGGCTCTCAAGACGTTTGCTGGAACCACATCATCTGAAGGTTTGACTGGGGCTGGAGAATCATCTCCTAAGATGGGTCACTCATGTGGCTGTTGGCAGAAAGTCTTAGTTCCTTGCTGACTGTGGTCAGGAGGCTGCAGTTACTCTCCATGGAAGCTTCTTCCTAAGACTGTTTGAGTGTCCTCACCACAGGGAAGCTGGCTTCCCACAGAGTGAGTGATCCAAGGCAGATGTCATCATGTGCTTTATGACACAGGTGCAGAAGTCAAACACTGATCACCTCAATACCCTATTGGTTCCCCAGGTCACACCTATTAAGTCTGGGAGGAGACTACACAAGGATATGATTTCCAGGAGGTGGGGATCACTGGGAGCCATGCTGGAGGCTAACCTCCACATCCTCTCTCAGTTTAAATGGTTCCGCTGAGAAATAAGGGATATAGATGATTACCTCTGAGGTCCTCCCCTTTTAACCACATCCCTGCTTGCTCCAATTAGCTCTCCCTCAAGCCTGCTAAGTGTTGCTCTCCTTTCCCTTCTTGCTGAAAATTCCTGCTGTCATTGTCAGTCCCTTGTTTCATACTAAAAATTCAGTTTTAGTCTCTAACGGGTCTCTGTGGAAATGGCTGTGCATAGCATCTGAAGGAAGTCTCTGGTGCTCTCGTCTTATGATGCCAGCCTCATTGGCTTGTCATTCTCTTGCTGGTGCAGCCCATTGCAATTTGCATGGTGCCGTCACCTGCTCATGTGAGATAGGGTCCCTCCTTTGAGAGTCAATAACGAGGTGACCAATGTTGGCAGTGAGTGAGCGTGCTCTGGTCTCCATCTTCCTCACATTTGTTATTTTCCAATGTGTGTTTGTGTCTGGGTTCTCACCTGACTCCGGCAGCCCAGGCAGACAGAGCAGGCATTGCTCCCTCCATTTTGTGGGTTGAAAAACTAAGGCCAGAAAGTCCTAACTGAGGCATTTTCTGGAATTGGGAACACAGGAAGGAAGCATATTGGGTGGTTAAAACATGGAGTTTGGCTTTAAACCTCTTGCACTTGAGGTGTCTGTGGCGTATTCAGTGAAGTTAATGTGCAGCCTTGAATACAGCTTCCAGATGATTAACTAGGCATGGAACGAGATCTCATATCCTGATTATTTTGCTTTATCTGTACATTTCTCCACTCCTTCCAGCTGTTGTACTGTGTTGTGTCTTCTTGGTCCCAGATGTCCTGGCTTGGTTTTTCTCAAGGCCATCCTCCTTAGCCTCACCGACCTCATTGGCCTGGTTGCACACAGCTTCGAGTGCCCACAGACCAAGTGAAGGGGAGTTGCTGTCTGCTGGGGAGGGTTCTGGTGGAGGAGTCTGTAGGTCCCTGTGAAGAGAGGCTGGGAGAGGGTGCAACAGCATACAGGCTTTACCATCCATTAGGAAAAGCAGAGGCTTTTAAAACACAGTCCATCCATCCAAATGGACCTTCATGTCTATTTCCATAAGGTCCAGGCCCACATGTGGGCCCAGGCCCACCTTTACCACTAGTTAGCTGAGAAGTACTAGGGCTGAAGGTACTGATATGGTGCTTGCTGGAGCCTGCCACACTGTCCCCACCCTACCTATGTCAGCTTAGTCCGCAACCCCAGTCAACTCTGCTTTCTTCCACCTTGAAAGCTCTTTGAAAGAGCACAAGAAGTGGGGGTCCCTGAGGGCCAGGCACCCCTCATGATCAGGCCCACAGGCCATTTAGGCAGCTGCTTCTCCAACCTTATCTTCCTTCTGCCTCCATGGAAACCTGAGAAAGATGGAAAGGGGGAAGCGGCTGTGGTTTCCCAACACAAATAACCCCACAGAGCTTTCTCAGCAACCCTTAGCCTGTTGCGTCAGCCTCAGGCTGAGGGAGGAAGGAAATAGAACTTCTATTGAGTATTTTTCTTCCCCTGTCAAGAAGATCAGAGGAACTAAGAGGGAAAGAAAAGGAGTCAAAAGCACCCTGTGGCCTCCTCCTGCAGGATTTGTGTTGCTCTTCCCCTCCCCTCTTGAACTCTAAGTAAACAAACTCCCCAGCCAAGGTAGGTCCCAGGCCCAACTCCAAGCAGGCCATAAATAAGAGCCCTTCAGCCTTTCACTCTCCAGCAAGTTGGGAAGGCCCTTCTGAGTGGAACATTTGATAGCGGGGGAGGGCTGGGGGGAGAGTCCTCGTGTTAATTGAATCCCAATTTCTTCTCCCAGGCCCACTCTTATCTTTTTAATTATACGAAGCCTTTAATCTTCCCAGGACCTGTCTCTGTCATTAATGCGTGATCCTATTAGAGATAGGGGTTTGCCCAGGGGTAATGGGAACCGCAAGCAGAGGTCTTTGGCAACTTTTTTGCTTTCTTTTTATTATTATTATTATTATTATTATTATTATTATCATACTTTAAGATTTAGGGTACATGTGCACAGTGTGCGGGTTAGTTACATATGTATACATGTGCCATGCTGGTGTGCTGCACCCATTAACTTGTCATTTAGCATTAGGGGGAAGGGATAACTTTTTTGCTTTCTAAAGCATCCAGAGTTACCTGGGGCTGAGGCAGGGAGACATTTTGGGCTCCCGTCAGCTCTCAGATGGTGTTCCTTGGGCCATCTGTGTTTAAACCGTGTCTGAGATTAGACTCTTATGGTCAGTATCTGTTGTGGCCCTGAAACTGCAGAGTAGCTCAGTCTAGCAGCTAAGGGGCAGAGGAGTTCAGGCAACCTGCTTAGGAAAAAAAATCAGACAAATTGTACTCTCGGGATGCTGGGTGCCCAGGTGGGATTCCAGAAGGAGTTGAGCATTGTGCATTTCCTAAACGTTAGCGCATACCTTTGGTGCTTGTGAATAAAGCTTATGTTCTCACGGGCTTTCCCTAACACTGCAGAGATGCATTACCTCCAGGTGACGATGGCTTGGGACACTCCAGGGTTACATTTCTCTTCAACCCCAGCTGCCTTGTCAAAGGGCTAATGAGCAGTAAACCAATACTTAGGAATGCAAAGGCCACACCCTACTTGAAGGGGTTTGGCTCATATTAAGTGTTCAATAAATGTTTGCTAAATAACTTTTAAAACAAGAGTTCCAAGAGCCATTCACTTTAGAATATGAATTTGCAGGTATTTATTGCAATTACAGCTTCTCATTTATGGCTCAATTCTACTGGACTTTTTTTTTTCTGGGCTACAAGGTGGCCTGTAGAGTCCCTTCAGCAAGGTAGTCTGATATTTCACACATCCCTTGGTATATAGAAAGATGGGTAAAGCTGAGTCCCTGCAAGAGGCCTCATGCTCAGTTAGGAAGATAAATTTTGTTAGTTTTCAATACATAAATATATTTGTATATATGTATACATGTGTATCAGTCAATATATAGATATATATAGTATACAACTGTATATACAATTACATATGCATGTATATGTGTGTGTATATTTGTGAATTGTCTTCAGAGACTTCAGCTATGATTTCGACTATGTATGTATATGTACACACATATATACTATACATATACACACATATATGTACTTATATACATACGTTTATATAGTGTGTATATACAACTATACACACACAAATATGTATAGTTGAAATCACAGCTGGCTTCTCTGAAGATGGGAGTCCACACACAGAACATCATCAGCAAACTATATACCTGAATGAATAAATATTCAGGTTCTGCATTGAACATCGTGTCTTGTCATCTCCCTGACCCACTACGCACAACCACTTTAGAGTCTGTAGCAGAGATGCTGTCGCCGACAAAGGTCGCATATCTAGAAGGTGTGAGAGTCTGGATTCTAACCCAGGTCTGATCACAAAGCCCAGCCCTCGACCCCAGAGCTCCACAGCCAAAATGTTTCTCTTTGCTCGCAGCCACAGTGTCTGCTCCTGAAAGTGTGTAGGACACAGGCTCTTGTGAAGGCATAAAGATCCTGGACATGGTCCGGAGAAGAGCAATTAAAACACTCAAGGGGAAGAAAAGGCTTCTGTTTGAGGACAGATTTTTAAAAAGCAGTAAAACCTGGAAAAAGGCAGAGTGAGCAGGACATGATGGAAATCTCCAGGATGTGGAGAGAACAAAGAGGGAGACAGCGTGCCTGCCAAGGGGGCCCTCACTGAAGCTTACAACCAGCAGTTTTAGGACAACGACAAGAAAGTTCTATTTACCACGTTCCGTAAGTTTGCTGCCTGCTGTGTGGTCCCAAGAGGTGGCACAGGCTGACAATAGAAATAGAATCCCAACCTATGAACATATTGCTGTGAGCTCCCTACAGAATGCCTGGCTTCTCATTGTCAAATTCAAGCTCTCAGTTTCTAATGGTTGAAACCAGGAGTGAGCAAACATTTTCTGTAAAAGATCAGAGTAAATATTTCTGGCTTTGTGGATCAACGCTGCCCCAAATGCTCGACTCTGCCATTTAGTGCAAAAGTAGCCATAGACAGTACCTATGAATAAGCATGTCTGGGCTCTATTAACATGCTATTTACACAATTAGCAAGGCCCAGATTTGACCAGCAAGCTGTAGTTTGCCAACCCTTGGTCTACACCAATTCACAGTTGAGTTGAATCATACAATTTAAAACTGGGAGGCATCTTGATGATCGCACCTTTATTTTATAGAGCAGGAGGGTGACATCCAGAGACGTCAGATGAATTCCCCAAGGTCATATAGCTGGAGACCCATAGTGGGTATTAGGGCTGTCTGGGGAAAATATTTAGATGCTCTGAAGATAGTTTTATGAAGGATGGGAGCCAAGTGTCCCATGCTGGGCATTTCTGACTCTCTTAAATATTTATTGATGCTCACCAGGCGCGGTGGCTCATGCCTGTAATCCCAGCACTTTGGGTGGCCGAGGCAGGTGGATCACGAGGTCAGGAGATCGAGACCATCCTGGCTAATATGGTGAAACCCCGTCTCTACTAAAAATACAAAAAAAATTTCCAGGTGTGGTGGTGGGCGCCTGTAGTCCCAGCTACTTGGGAGGCTGAGGAAGGAGAATGACGTGAACCCGGGAGGCAGAGCTTGCAGTGAGCCGAGATCACACCACTGCACTCCAGCCTGGGTGACAGAATGAGACTCTGTCTCAAAAAAAAAAAATGTATATATATATATGCTCAAAGACTACCTTTTCTTAGAAAATATATCTGTTTAGGAAGGATTTGGAAATACAGCTTATTTTTAAAAAAAACTGAGGGCTGTTTAAAAATCCCTGAAAATCAGAAAACAAGAAACATACTTCTCCCTCAAGTCCCTCACCCCTACCCCTAGTTCTGAGATGGGGGAAAATTTTATTTCTTGACAGGCTGTGCAAGGGGCATTTGCCCTCAGAGCTGATGGCCCTGTGTCTGTCAATGCAGGTTGTACATCTACCTCCCTTAGGTAGGAAGGTGCTCCTTAGGAGCTTGGTGTTGGGCCTGTCCACTGAGAACATTCATCTTCCACATTTGGGCAAGACTTTGCTGAAAACAATTGCTTGCAATATTCTGTTGGCTAAAGCCAGGAACAGTTCAAATTTTTTGGTGCTCAGAGTCTTTACCAGGAAGGTGAGTGTGTGTGTGTTTGTGTATGTGTGTGTGTGTGTGTGCAGCTGGTGTGGGGAGGGAGGGAGAGGAGCAGCAGCTGACAGCTCATGAATGCATCAGTTCTCAGAAGTTTCTAAGAACGATGACGTCGATGGCTTGTTTTTTTCTGGGACCCACTGAAGATCCCTCATAAAAATAAAAACTTGCTTATTCAAGTAACCCTCTAGAAGTCTAAAATCTTAGTAGGAGACAGATGTGTCACTGTTGCAGGTTTGGTGTCTGAAGCCCTCGATGGTATCCCCAGTTCACCCTGTTCCTCTGAACTTCCTTGATAGAGTCAGTATTGTTGTCTGGAACAGAGAGGTGAGCCATGTGCTCTTTGGCACCTTAGCAAAATGGCTAAGGTGAGGAAGACAGTAAAGGTGTGGGGAGAGTATAGGCTATCTTAAACCTAGATGGCTTATTTTCCTCTGGAGGTAGGTTTGAGCTTCTGGAATAGAAGGGACTCCATCCTAAAGGCTTAAAAAGGAGTCTATCAGCTGGAGCTTTGGCCCACATAACAAGTAAGGCCACTTGGCCTTTAAAAAGTGTGATGATGAGAGAACACTGGACTCTGAGAATCCACCTGTGGTCCAGTGTCTGCCAGAGAAATTCCTATCCAAGAGATGTCTCCACCTGAAGGCTACACAAATCTGTCAGTGGACAATTCTTTGTAACGAATTGCAAGATTTCCTACCTGTTTGTTGATTGCGAGAGGTGATCAGGCTGTTGGCCTCATAAACAGGTGACTGATGCAGGCCTGGCTCCTGCAGGTGAAGAAGGCTGCTTCAAATTTGTGCTCCAGAGCCAGGAAGTCCTGGATTCAGGTCTCAGCTCCAACTCTTACCAGCTTTAGTTCATTGCAGAACTTATTTTGATTTTTAATCTCAGCTTTGGAGCATGGAAACCAATCTGTAGCAGATGCTCAGTAAAGGTCATTTTCCTTTTCATCCCATCCATTCTCACACTTGGCCACTCTCTTGTTCAACCCCCCCTCCCCCCACCCAGTGCAGACCTGGACACTCCCAGAGAGAAGGTCACACCTCATTGGGAAGCTGTCCTTGAGCAGTTCCAGCTTCAAGTCATCCCTGAATCTATCACTCATTCAGCATATAACTGCTCTTCAAATATGTTTAGTACTTTTCTGATTGTAAAGATGACACATATGTATTGCAGAAAATTTGAAAAATATGGAAAAAAATCATTTGGAAAACATCCCCAATAAATATAACCTGCAGTGATGAGCACTGTTAGCATTTTGGTATATTTCTTCCTATTTGTGTATGTGTGGGCAGGCATATGTTTTACAAAATTGGAATCACATTGACTGTAGATTTTGTATACAGCTTGTTCTTTTCACTGACATTCTGACATTTCTCATATCATTAAAGTCTTTGAAAACATATTAAATATTTTTAATGTCACCAAATTTTCTGTGGCATGGATATATTGCAATGTGTGTAAGGTATTCTTAGTTTTGGATACCTAGGCTGTTTCTAATTTTTCAATATTATAAACAACACTGCCGTAAATATCACTGTAGGAAAATCTTTGCCACATTCTGATTACTTCTTTGAGATAAATTCCTAGCAGTAGAAGTCCTGGCCAAAGGATGTGGGAATTCTTAATGGCCTTAACATTGAGGGCCATGTGGTTGTCTAGAAAAGTTGTGTCAATTTCTATCTATGGGGTATGTGTCAATTTCTGTGGGGCGTGCTTCTCAGAATCCTGTTGTAGTACTTAGGTTGAAACAGGCACTCTCTCATATGATCCATCAATTATTGGAAGGTAGCTCTCAAATCTCTCAGATTTATCTTCTTTCTCGGCTAAAAAGCCATTTCTTCAAAATGCCCCAAAGGCTACATTCCAACCTCCTTGCCATATTAGTTTGTGGATTAGAGAATATATTGGTTTGTAATTGTGGTTTTAAAAAATGTGTTACCAGAACAGAGCACAATGTATTAAACGTGGCCTGGGCCATTTCTAACTCCCTTATTTGGAATCCTATACCTCTATTAATGCAATCTAAGTTTGCATTTGCTTTTTGTTTTTATTTTAGCAGAGAATTGGCTCATATAAGCTTGTGGTTTGCTGACACACTGAGATTTTAATGCTCTGGTTAATTAGGGTATCTTTTATTTGATATTTGTTCAACTGATTTTGGGGGGTTAAATCTAAGACTTCTATTTGTCTTCTTGGTAATAGTTCAGTGTTCCAGTCTGTTTCAATTCTGGTGATGCCCATGGAAAACAGGTCTTTGGTGCCTCAAATGTGTTTCCACGCCACATTACCCAGTGTGGCTGAACCTGAGGCTTTTGCCCAACCTGGCCCTACGCAGAGGTCAGGAGAAGGTCATGGGGTTGTTGAGGCTGGGCTGCCTGGCGCCACCCTGGCTGACCGTCCACTTACAGGTGTTCTCAAGAGTAGCTGGGATCTTGGCCTGAAACAACTGTGGTGAAGAGCATGGCTGACCCCTCTGAGAAGGACTCTTGTATGACGCTGGACAACTCCACCAGCACAGTGGGGCCTCTGGAATCTGCAGGCCATGCAACTGTCTGCCTGGGCTTTTCCAGCCAGACCTGGCACAGGCCCGAAGACTGCCAGGACGCTGGCTTGCACTGCATCTCCTTAGCCTCTTTGCCTATACAAATAGAATGCAATTCCTCTGGAAAATTGGCACTTAACTCCCTTTTATAGGCAGGTCTGAGTGCTGGCAGGACCCATGCAAGAGTGCAAATGAATGCCTGAGCCCTCCCTTGACCCCATTCCCAGTTCTTGTCTGAACCCTGAGGGGCTTGTAAACAGATGGGTGGACATCTTGACCCTTCAAAGGGCTCCCCCAAAATATCCACCCTTTGACCACCCCCTGACTACGCCCAGGTTACCTGTGTGTACTGGAGCATGGGCTATGTGAGGAGGGGCTGCAGGTGGGCTTATCCCCTTGGTCCCCCAGGTGCTTCTCCTCATTGGAAGAGTCATGGCTGAGGAGGCCAGAACAGAGCCCGTCGAGGCACAGGGCCTGGGGCAGGGATCCCAGAGGTCCCATGTAAGGTGATATTGTTCATGAGCAAACTGCTTAGTTTGCTTTTTGGTCCCTGCAGATCTATATGCTTCTGTGTGTTGGGATAAGAGACAAGCGTAGGGGTCAGATCCAAGTCTAAAGGGGCTCTGCTGCACTTGTAGGTAAGAAACCTCAAGACCATGAAAGACATTGAGACAGTGGAAATGACACTGGCCAGGGGTCAGGGAGCTTGAACTCTCATTCTGGGCCCTGGGCACTGAATGAATGTTCTGACCGCAGACCCCAAGGCATTTTGGCCCACAAGAGTTCATGGCCCAAGGCATGAAAGAACTCGTCTCCAAGTGGCTCCCAGATCCTCTGAAAATGAACACACCGTGTCCACGGCCCTTGTACGCCTGTGCCCTGTGGCACCTTGGCCTGTCTCCTCCCCAGTTCTAGAGGAGAGCATGTCTCCTTCATTTCTGGGGCCACCCAGGCTTCCCTCCATATCCATTCAGTGTTTGGTTTCTATGCATGGGGATAATGAGACTCTTATTTAACTCAAGTAAGTTCAATTCCATCCCATTCAACTCTCTCCCAGCAACTACAACTCTTTTATTGCAACCATCATTTGCTTTTTTGATGGAGGTAAAACAGAAAATATAAACAGATGTTCAAAATAACCTCCCTGCCTTTTCCTTCACATTTTCAAAGTGCTTTCCCATAAATTATTTCATTACAGACTCCAGCAGCTGTGAAATATGGTCTCAGATGTAGAAGCCGATGAAAACCAAATGAAAAGAAATCCTAAGAGCAGAAAAGAGGAGAGAGTAGTCCTGCTAGGCCCACAGCCCCATTTCTGCCAGGACTGGGCAATGCCCAGGTACCTGCTTGTTGCTTGAGGGGACTTTTCAGAAATTTCTCCTCTCCTCTTCCTACTTCTCCTGCTCCTCCTGCTCCTCCTCCTTCTTCTTTTAGGGACAGGTTCTCACTGTGTTGCCCAGGCTGGAGTGCAGTGTTGTGATCATAGCTCCCTGTAACCTACAACTCCTAGGCTCAAAGAGATTCTCCCACCTCAGCCTTGAGTAGCTAAGACTACAGGTGCATGCCACCACACCCGGCAATTTCTTAAAAAGTTTTATTGTCGAGATGAAATCTCGCTATGTTGCCCAGGCTGGTGTCAAACTCCTGGCATCAAACCATCCTCCCACCCGACCTCCCAAAGTGCTGGGATTACAGGTGTGAGCCACTGCACCAGGCCTCATGTGTCTTCTAAAATCCTCCTTTATTTCTTAATTTCTTCTTCCCGTATTACACTGCTTCTTAGAAACAAAATTCTAAAATCTCACAGCTGGAAGTAGCTGTAGTCATTATTTAGGCCAGTGGTTCTCAAAGCATGATCCCTGGGTCAGCAGCATGAGCCCCATTTGGGAATTTGTTAGAATCGGTCTCAGGCCCCACTTCCGACCTGCTGAGTGTGAAATTCTGGTGGTGGTGGAGCGGGGGCAGCTGTGTTTTACCAGAGCCCTCCAGATGGTCCTGATGCACATCCAAATTTGAGAATCACTGATCTGGGCCAAGATCCTAATTTCAAATGGAGGCCCTTGAGCAGAAAGGTGATGTTCTTTGTCACACACAGTGTGACACGGTCAGCTGCAGGGCCCAAATGAGAAGCCAGTCTCCTGGATCCTGTCATGATCTACTCCCTCTGCTGACCTGTCTACAGAGCAGTTTCACTGGCCTGCATCTCACTCCATGCAGAGGCGCAGAGGACAAACCAGACGGGCAGCTCGTGTCCGCAAGATGGCAGGTGCCCGTGCTGCTGGCTGCCCGAATGTTACGGGCTTTGGAAGGTGCATCCTCTGAGGACACATGATTTCTGAAAAGCAGAATACACCCTCCCATCTGCCCCCCGCACTTCCTTTGGTCTTTTTTCTTCAGACAGATCTGCGACTGAACATGTTCAACGTCTCCCCTGCACCGAGTGGATGAATGAGCCTCCTGACAGGCTGTGTGCTCTCTCTAGCATGTTATCTTGGGTTATGGAAATTGGGCAGATCTCCCCTTCTTCAGTTCCTCCCCACACCTGGAGTCCATAAAAGGCAGGGATATGGGCAACTTGATCCTGGACGTCAGCATTCTTGGGATGGTGTTGAATACAATAAAACATGCTTATTAAATGTCAACACTGGGCATGCATAAGTGGATATTTACTGAGTGGCTACCACATGCCAGATGCGCTATCAGGCCTCGCTTCCTCCCTCAAGGCTTAGTGGTCAGTGAGTCCCCAGGGCCACACTCCAGCCCATTTCTGCTGCCAGGATGCCATGCCTCCATCTCATGTCACCCCTCCCATTTCTCTTCCCTTCTCTCGATGGCCCCATCTCATGTCACCCCTCCCATTTCTCTTCCCTTCTCTCGATGGCCCCATGTGCCTTGTGGTCCTGATGGGATGCAGAGAAGCACTCACCCCAGGTGGCCTGGCTCCCCAGAACAAGAAGGCAAAGTCACTTGCTGAAAAGGGAGGGGAGGGTGCAACCAGGTTCTCCAGAGGCCTGGAGAAGGTTCTGGGCTCCAGGACAGGGAATGTGCTTAAAATGAATATGAGATGGTTAAGACTCTGCTCAGCTGGAGAGAGAGACAGCAAAGGCTTGATGGGGACCTTCAGCCTGACCTGAGGTTTTGCCACAGACTTGGTGGAACTTTGAGAGGCAGGGGCTCCAGTAGGTTAGTGAGGATGGTGGAGGGGCCTGACTTCTGCACGCAGGCTGGATGAGACTCGTGCCCAGTGGACTGGGCGAGGGGAAGCCCAGAGAGATTGGGGACCCTGGGGAGACCAGAGAGGCAGAGGTGTTTTTCAGGGATCTGGGGAGGTGAAAACCCTAGTGGTGGGAGTGAGGCAGCTCCCAGTGTGAGGATGCTAGACAGACATCATCCCAGGGATTAAAGTTGGTCAGAAACAATAAGTGTAGTAGCAATGTTTATTGAGCCCAGGCCCCAGGATAACTGCTTAGCATGCATTTTCATATTTAACCCCCACAACAGTTTTTCCAGGACCTGTAATGTGTCAGGTACCATCGAGGTCATGTCACATTCCTGTGTCCTTTAGTTGGCCTCTCCACACCCCAGATCAGGAACCCGAGGAATAGAAATGCTTCATGAATTGCCAGGGATCCTCGGCTAGCAGGGAGCTGAGCTGGTCCTAGATCCTAGGTCTTCCCACTTGAAATTCACAACTCTTTTGCAAATGTCTCAGTTGGTTCTTTCTACTCAGAGAAGCTAGTGAGAGTGACATCCAGAACAACCTAAGGTAAGATGCCACCAGGGGCTCAAATATCTGGTGCCCCCTGAAGCCTGTGTTGGAGAAAGGGAAGAAAGAAGTGGGGAGCTGTGACAGGTCTCAGAATGTACCAGGCAGCACTCTGGCACCTCAACATGTGGCATCATGGAAAGCTTATACGATTTGTGCTCAGAAACTCTGTGCTGCTCTTATTACTGAGATGCCTCCCGAAGAACTTTGTGCATACTGGTGGATAAGAATGCATGCTGAGGCTAACTCTCAGAGCTGCCAGGAAAACCAAAGGAGACAGTGGCTGCGAGAGTGTGTCACAAAGCTCACTTGGAGTGATGGGACTTCTATTCATTTATTTGACAGGTGTCTATGAGCACCTGTCATGTCATCATACAGATACTTGGGGCCTCAGCCATGACAGGTGTCTAGCTTCCAGCAACATTACAGTCATAACCAAAGAGTGGTGAGTGCCACATCTCATAACTCCCCCAGGTCATTTGTAACTTTTGAGGTCATTCTCTTCTTTTAGTCCTAACATAAGCTGCAGTTCCTGACCTTTGGCCCTTAAGTAAGTTGGTCAAAAATGCTGTCTTAATGCTTTTATTGAGTAGATTTCACCTGGGGGTACAACAATAGCCCACAGGAGAGGTCCTAGACAGGTGGACTTTTTCTGCAGCCTGGACCCTCTTGAAGTAGCTTGGGATCAAGATTGGAGCCTCCTTGCCTTTGCTGCTCAAACCCATAGACTTAGGGCTCCTTCTAGGGGAAACTTCACCTCTGCTCCTGGTTGTAGGACTTCCCTTGAAGCACTACATCTGAGTACAGAAGTACTACATCTGAGGTAGATGAATACTGGGGAGAAGAATGGTGAAATCTTGCACAAGTTGGCAATTTCAGGGAAAGAGAAGAGAGTGACTTTCTCAGTAGGCATGCTCTTAACTAGTGCTAAGTAATGATTTGGAATGTTTTAATGTTTTACCTAGCTCAGTTTGGTCTTTGGTTTGGATCTTTCTTGTCCTCTGATTTCCAGAAAAGAATGTCCATTCTGGTCTCAGCTCCTCCTCCTTAGGGCATTTGGATCACTCACTGAGCTCCCAGGCAGAAACAGAGTGGAACTTGAGTTGGACCTGCCATGTACTGTGTGACCTTGAGCAAGACCCTTGACTGCTTGAACCTGAGTTTATTGAACCTGTGAAATGGGAATAAAATTATTCACCCAGTTTAGGTCAGGATCAAACTACCATCACCAACACCACCACCACCACCACCACCACTACTAACTCTCTTAACCGAGTGAGCATTTATTGTGCCCGATGTTGTGCTACGAACTTTACGTGAACTATCCCATTTAATCCTTACAATGATTCTATGATATAGATGTTAGCAGCACTCTAAGTTTGCAGGTAAGGAAATAGAAAATGCCAATATAATTTGCCCAAAGCCATGCAGTTAGAAAGTGATGGGACAGAAATTTGAACACAGGCAGACTGACTCCAGGGTCTGAACTCTTCAGCCTCTGCTGCAACTTAGGAAGCAGATCTTGCCTGGTTCCTCATCACTGTTGAAACTTCTCTTTCTCTTTTCTCACTGTCTTCCTTCCACTTAGATAACTGGATTCACCTTTCATTAACCTGGATTCAAAGAAGCAAGAAGGCATCTCTTCCATGCACTGACTAACTTCGTTGCAAGCATGCTGCTTTCATCTTTTGTGTACCTAAAGATGCCTGCAGAACCACGTCCAACATGGCTGATACCTGGACCTTTGCGTATCAAATAGCTTGGGAGGGTCATGACCGGGCCTGAGAAGAGGAGACAGTGGCTTGTGGAATGAACTCAATTTGTGCACTTTCCCAGGGCATGGGGGAAGGAAATGACAGTGACTTGTTGCTTGGGAAATGCTGATGGGTGGCCTGGTATCTTGGGAATGTGCTCAGGCAACCAGGGGATGTTGTTCCACCCTCTCCTTTTTCCTCCTCATTCCTGGGATGTTACTTTGGACTCCTCTTCACTATTCCCAGGCACAAAAGAGAAATATGACTCTGTTGTTTGTCAATACTCTTAGTGTTAATTTAGTCACACCGAAACTCTACATATCGGTATATGCCTGCTTCAATGCTAGTATTTGATGCTATCTAATTTACTCCTGGCAATCCTGTGAGAGTGCTATCATTACCCTCATTTTATAAACAAAGAAACTGAAATTCAGAGATGAAGAAACTTCCCCAGGAATGCACAGACAGAAATGATGAAACTGAGATTCAGATACAGAGCCTGGATTCTTAATCACTGTGTTATATACTGGGACTCATGGAGTCACCCCAGGCACTTCCCCAGTGCAGTGTCCCACTCTGAGTGGGTCCACCCTTGTTTCCTTTGTAGTGAGCTAGGCTCTACACTCTACCTGGGTGTCTGGCCCAGGCCAAGTTGCTTGGCTTCTGTTTGTTCATGTGCAGCACCATCGTCATCACAGTGATGTGCTCCCCCACAGAATCATTGCAAGCACATGTCAAGGTAAAGCAATAAAACATACTTTCAACTCACCAGGCATTTATTCAGCTCCAACTATTCGCTAATGCTAAATATTGGAGGAGGAGGTGACACCCAGGGGTTGCAGGCTCAGGGAGCTAGAGATGTGAACTTAGTAGCCCAAATCTGAGGGTGGGTATCTTAAACGCAAATAACATACTTAGGAGAGGCTGAGGAGATGCTAATTCCAACATGGAGAAATATTTGGAACAGGTGGTCTGAGCCAAGGTTTGAAAGACTTCAAAAGGTAGATGGTAGGATGAGCAGGTACTTCCAGGCTATGAGAACAACTTGACTGACTACGAGAATGAGGACACAAAGCATGCGAATGGGTGATGTGTGTGCAGGAGCCAAGAATCTGTCTTTCTGCCTCTGGGCTCCATAGGATAAGGCAGTGGCCAGTTGTCTTAGTATGTTTAGGCTGCTACATAATGCTGCTATAACAAAACACCATAGATTGGGTGGCTTATAAACAACGGAAATATATTTCTTATAGTTCTGGAGGCTGGGAAGTCCAAGATCAAGGCAGATTGGATATCTGGTGAGGTTCTATGTTCTGACTTATAGAAAGCACTTTATTGCAGGGTCCTCACATGGCAGAAGGGGTGAGAGGCCTCTCTGTGGCCTCTTTTATGAGGACACTCATTTCATTCCCATAGGCTCCACCCTCATGATCTAATCATCTCCCAAAGGCCCCACATCCTAACACCTTCACTTTGTGAATTTCTGAGGGACACAAACATGCAAACAATGGCACCAGTCTGAAGCCTTTCAAGCCATGCAGAAGACTTCCACATATATTCTCATATTTTCCATGGGAAGCTTCACCTGGTTTTGACAGAGGAGTGTCATGATGACATCTATTTGAAAAAGATCCCTTTGGGGCAACACTAGAGAGACTCGGTGAGCCCAGAGGCTGGGAGGTGGGTGAGGGGGGTCTTGCAATAATACAGGCAAGAGGTGACGAGGGCCTGAGTTCAGTCAGTCAAGGAAGGGATGGAGAGGAAATGAGGGCTGCTAGAGACATTTGGGGAGGAGAACAGGCAAGTATTGGACAGGAAGGAGAAGGAAAGGACTTCTTCCTCCCGTAGTGCAGTTCCCCTGCACCCCTGCGATACACACCCAGCTTCCCCACACACTTGGAGGTGGCCTGGCAGAAGAGAGATTGACATTTCTCTTTATCTGCTGGCCTTTTAACTTTGTTCAGTGCCATGAAGTCCCCTTCTTTTTTTTTTTTTTTTTTTTTTTTTTTTGCCTTACTACATTTGGATGATTTGCCTTATAATGATTGTCATAGTCATAACTATAATAATTAGAGTGGCAATAATAAGATTCTGAATGGCTCCAGAGCCTTTCTTCCTAGGATGTTAATGTGTGAGGTGGGGGTAGGAGGGGTCCTGGCAGAAATATTATTAGATCCAGTTTGCTGAAAAGTCACTCTGCCATTTGGAGAGAATCTGGCCGAGAGGGAAGCATTTCTGGCCTTTGGAGCATGGACTTGGTCCCAGATGAGAACCCATGTCCCCCATGAAGACTGGCAAGGGGGTTCCTGCTGGCTGGTGGGGTCTGCTAAATGCCGATTGGCTGCCAGTGATGGAGAAAGGTGGAGAAGGATGCTCTAGAGCTTTGCCCCTCTCCCATCTCTAAGAAGCCTTCCCACAGGTCTCTGGTGTACAATGACCCCTCCATGTCTGCCTCAGGCTCTCCTATTTTTGGGCTGTATGATTAGCATTTAATCATAATATACAATATATTGTAGCATTTTATGAGTTACAAAACCTGTTTGGCTTCATTATCTCATTTAAACCTCCTAGCCACAGAGGCTAATATTATTATCATTCCCTCTCTACAAATGGATTCATTTGTTCAATGAACTTGCGTGGAGCAGATAGTGTTAGATACTAGGAAAATGAAGCATGTGTGGTTCTAGGGGCTTGGCCCCCAAATCAGGTACTCAGAGGTAAAGTGACAAAGACCCCAAGCAGAAGACTCTGATTTTCTTTCTCCAAGCTGCTTGCTCTCTTCTTCATTCAGCATACTTCAACAGCATACTTCATTCAGCATACTTCAACAGCATACTACTGTTACCTTAACTTTTAGTTGTTCAAACTACCAAATTTGAGCACTTTACTGCTTCATGTTTCAAATGTTCATTTTGTCTTCCCAAACACATGGGAAAAATCTATATAAAAAAAGGACTTTATGAATTTACTTTTATTTTTATTTTGAGATGGAGTCTCGCTCTGTCGCCCAGGCTGGAGTGCAGTGGCATGATCTCGGCTCACTGCAACCTCTGCCTCCTGGGTTCAGGCAATTCTCTGCCTTAGCCTCCCGAGTAGCTGGGATTACAGGCGCCCGCCACCATACCTGGCTAATTTTTTGTATTTTACAAAAAATACAAAAGACCTGGCCAGGCTGGTCTTGAACTCCTCACCTTGTGATCCACCCTCCTCGGCCTCCCAAAGTGCTGGGATTACAGGCGTGAGCCACTGTACCCAACCAACTTCACTAGTTTATTATTATTAAAGCCTATTTGTGGTAAGGAGTGTGAAAGTTTGTTTATACTTAGTAGTTACTGATCAACTATTACACAACATGTTTGGGCATACAGTAATTGATCAATAAATATCAGTAAGCCAGAGGATTCCAACTCTCCAGCCTTAGCTGACTTCCTCTTAAAACACTGGGTTTTATCCTCATCGTCAAAAGTATTTCAAGTACTTTATTTCTGGAACATGTGGAATCTTTCCTTTTAAAGTATTTTGTAGCCAGTTTCAAAATGATGCTGATATTTTGGAAGAATATTAATGTGCCCATCATAAACAGAGAACAGTCGAGGCTAGGTAGGGGAAATTTGAAGTCCCAGCTTCCTTGTCTGGCTTGATGGCTGGTCTTCCTAGCATGTGAGTTATTTAGACAGATATGGAAGGATGGAAAGCCAGAGGCACCTTACATTGACGATTTCTCTCCAAGTGCTCTTAGTGCGCAGCACAGAGGAACTCTCGATTGACTGGACACGTGCTCCCACCTTGTGGTGAGATTTGATATCCTCTGGTCTTTTTTTGTCTGTACATCCTGCTGGGGAAAATGCAACCATTTAGTCAGTGAGTGTTTGCTGAGCTCCAGGTGTACTCCCAGGCAGTAGGTACTGAGATACAGACATGAAAGAACAGATAGAATTGTCCTCTTGAGGCTTACTTTACTGGATGTGTGTGTGTGTGTGTGTGTGTGTGTGTGTGTGTGTGTTGGGGGGGGGGTTGATGTAAGATGGGCAATAAATAAATTTATACAGATAAAAAACAAAGTAATTCCAGATAGTGCGAAATGCTATGACAATGAAGCAAGATGATGCAATGGAGTGACTGGGGAGGAGACCTGTTTCAGCTGGGGTAGCCTGGGATGTTTAAGCCCAGGCTGACTGATGCACAGAAGTCAGGCTTGTGATGGAAGTCCCCAGGATGAGGGAGTAGAATGAAGGCCGGGGGGATGCCTCATGGTCTGCAATAGGAGAGTGCTTCCAGATGAGGAAGGAGAGGCAGACAGGGGCCAAGTCACAGACACAGCCTTCTGGGCCACTCCATGTGCAATGGAAACCACGGGGATGATTGAAGAAAAGGGACACTAGTTTGAAGTGCCTCGTGAGGCTCTGTGTGTTTGTGTGTGGACTTTTCCTTAAATGCAACAAGCATGTGCAAAGGGCCATGCTTGGAGCTTCCCCAGAAATTGTGAGTAGGGACTCACACTCTATCACTGCACCTTAGAATCATCTGGGGAATTTTACAAAATCATGTTGCCTGGGCCCTACTTATGAGCAGTTAAATTAGAAGAGCTGCAAATGGGGCCCAGGCCTCAGTATTTTTGTTGTTGTTGTTGTTTGTTTGTTTTTATTTTTGTTTCTGAGACAGAGTCTCGCTCTGTCGCCCAGGCTGGAGTGCAGTGGCGTGATCTCGGCTCACTGCAAGCTCCGCCTCCCGGGTTCACGCCATTCTCTTGCCTCAGCCTCCCGAGTAGCTGGGACTACAGGCGTCCGCCACCACGCCCAGCTATTTTTTTTTTTCTATTTTTAGTAGAGACGGAGTTTCACCGTGTTAGCCAGGATGGTCTCCATCTCCTGATCTCGTGATCCAACCACCTTGGCCTCCCAAAGTGCTGGGATTACAGGCGTGAGCCACCGCGCCCGGCCAGGCCTCAGTGTTTTGTCCAATCTTTTCCAGTGATTCTAGGGCACCACCAGAGTGAAGAACTGCTATGTGTCAGGGAATCTCAGCCTCAGCTGAGGGTGGTCAGTGAGGGGCTGACTGTTAAGGCAAGGGCCCCAGAGGGTCTGGGATGGGGTCCTGAGGCAGTGGACTTTGGTGTGTGGGGCAGATCATCACAATTATGGGCTGCAAAGGGAGAAGGAGAAGAAAGCAGATTGCAGAGCCCTGGGTATGGATGAGAAAGAGCTGGCTGAGTCTGGACTCACTTGGCTGCACGATTGTATTTATGACAATGGAGGGAAGACAGCTGCAGAAAGGGCACAGATTAGAAGGGAGTCAGAGAGAGGCCCGCAGAGGCAGACTGGTGGCTCTGGGGCAGGTTTGGAGGCTCCTGATGGCACCTCACAGGCCTACCCTGTCTTGACGCTTCCCACCCTTGCCTCTGTCCTAGAGGCCTCTTCTCTCCTCAGAAGTCTCCAGTCAATGCAGTTGCATACAAACTCAAGGCTGGATGCTAAGTTAGCGTCTTCTTGGCAGCTGGCCTTATACGGGCACAACCTCACAGGCACCAGGCTCTGTGTGGATCAATCTTCAGCGCTGTTACGGTTGCACGCGACAGCAAACCCAACCCAAAACTGCTTAAGCAAAGAGGAAATGTACAAGCTCAAGTGACAGAAGAGTTTAGGGTGTGGATTTAGGTGTGGCTTGATCTGGAACCAATCACTATGGCCAGGGGAATGCAAGGCTCTGATTGGTCCAGCCTGAGTCACATTCGACCAATGGGAGCAGGGAATGGAGTCAGCACCACCGTCCAAAGAGAAGGTCTGAGAGTCAGGACAGAAGAAGAAAATCATCGGTGCTCTTACGTCAAAATTGGGGCAAAGGCATGCTCGTGTGACCCGAACCAGGCAATGTTTCCTGTGGTAGTCCCATAATATGGAGGAAGAGTGTGGAGCTTATGATCTTCCTTGTCGGATTAATCAGTTTTGGTAACTGGAGGCTGGGCTTGGTGATTTTGAGGTGCAAAGGCTGTGGCCTCATGTTGGTTGAGGGATGGTGTATTAGTCCATTTGCTGCTGATAAAGACATACCCAA
Organism: Pongo abelii; assembly: GCF_028885655.2. Taxonomy (NCBI): domain Eukaryota; kingdom Metazoa; phylum Chordata; class Mammalia; order Primates; family Hominidae; genus Pongo; species Pongo abelii. The sequence continues at coordinate 23,001,172 of NC_071997.2, read as the reverse complement.
GACTGGGCAATTTACAAAAGAAAGAGATTTAATTGGACTTACAGTTCCACGTTGCCGGGGAAGTTCTCACAATCATGGTAGAGGGTGAAAAGCACTTCTTTCAGGGCAGTGGGCAAGAGAGAACGAGGAAGAAGAAAAGTACAAAACCCTGATAAACCCATCAGATCTCGTGAGACTTATTCACTATCACGAGAATATCATGAAAAAGACCAGCCCCATGATTCAATTACCTCCCACTGGGTCCCTCCCACAACACAGGGAATTCTGGGAGATACAGTTCAAGTTGAGATTTGGGTGGGGACACAGCCAAATCATATCATTCTGCCCCAGGCCCCTTCCAAATTTCATGTCCTCACATTTCAAAACCAATCATGCCTTCCCAACAGTTCCCCAAAGTCTCACTTCATTTCAGCATTAACCTAAAAGTCTACAGTCCAAAGTCTCACCTGAGACAATGCAAGTCCCTTCCACCTATGAGCCTGTAAAGTCAAAAGCAAGTTAGTTACTTCCTAGATACAATGGGAGTACAGGCATTGGGTAAATACAGCCATTCCAAATGGGAGAAATTGACCAAAACAATGGGGCTACAGGGCCCATGAAAATCTAAAATCCAGCAGGGCAGTCAAATCTTAAAGTTCCAAAATGATCTCCTTTGACTCCATGTCTCACATCTGGGCCATACTGATGCAAGAGGTGGGTTCCCATGGTCTTGGACAGCTCCACCGCTGTGGCTTTGCAGGGTACAGCCTCCCTCCTGGCTACTTTCATGGGCTGGCATGGAGTGTCTGAAGATTTTCCAGGCACACAGTACAAGCTGTCCATGGATCTACCATACTGGGGTCTGGAGGATGGTGGCCCTCTTCTCACAGCTCCACTAGGGAGCGCCCCAGTAGGGACTCTGTGTGGGGGCTCCAACCCCACTTTCCCCTTCTGCACTGCCCTAGCAGAGGTTCTCCATGAGGTCCCCACCCCTGCAGCAAACTTTTGCCTGGGCATCCAGGCATTTCCATACATCTTCTGAAATCTAGGAGGAGGTTCCCAAACCTCAGTTCTTGATTTCTGTGCACCTACAGGCTAAACACCACGTGGAAGCTGCCAAGGCTTGAGGCTTGCACCCTCTAAAGCCATGGCCCCGAGTGCTACGTTGGCCCCTTTCAGTCATGGCTGCAGTGGCTGGGACACAGGGCACCAAGTTCCTAAGATGCACACAGCATGGGGACTCTGGGCCTGGCCCCAGGAAACCACTTTTTCCTTCTGGGCCTCTGGGCTTGTGATGGGTGGGGCTGTTGTGAAGGTCTCTGACATGGCCTGGAGACATTTTCCCCATGGTTTTGGGGATTAACATTAAGTTCCTTGCTACTTATGCAAGTTTCTGCAGCCGGCTTGAATTTCTCCCCAGAAAACAGGTTTTTCTTTTTTATTACATCTTCGGGCTGCAAATTTTCCAAACTTTTATGCTCTGCTTCCCTTATAAAACTGAATGCCTTTAATGGCACCCAAATCACCTCTTGAATGCTTTGCTGCTTAGAAATTTCTTCCGCCAAATATCCTAAATCATCTCTTTCAAGTTCAAAGTTCCACATATCTCTAGGGCAGGGGCAAAATGCTGCCAGTCTCTTTGCTTAAGCATAGCAAGAGTAACCTTTGCTCCAGTTTCCAACAAGTTCCTCATCTCCATCTGAGACCACCTCAGCCTGGATTTTATTGTCCATGTCGTTATCAGCATTTTGGGCAAAGCCATTCAACAAGTCTCTAGGGAGTTCCAAACTTTCCCATATTTTCCTGTCTTCTGAGCTCTCCAAACTATTCCAACCTCTGCCTGTTACCCGGTTCCAAAGTTGCTCCACATTTTCAAGTAACTTCTCAGCAATGCCCCACTCTACTGGTACCAATTTACTGTACTAGTCAGTTTTCACGCTGCTGATAAATACATACCTGAGACTGGGCAATTTACAAAAGAAAGAGGTTTAACTGGACTTACAGTTCCACGTGGCTGGGGAAGGTCTTACAATCATTGGGGAGGGCAAAAGGCACTTCTTACATGGTGGTGGAAAGACAGAATGAGGAAGAAGTGAAAGTGGAAACCCCTGATAAACCATCAGATCTCATGTGACTTATTCACTATCATGAGAATAGCATGGGAAAGACTGGCCCCCATGATTCACTTACTTCCCACTGGGTCCCTCCCACAACACGTGGGAATTCTGGGAGATACAATTCAAGTTGAGATTTGGGTGGGGACACAGCCAAACCGTATCAGATGGGAAGAGTTACTTGCCGTAAGTAGCATACTGGACAATGACAGGCTGTCTTGATTGCTTTCCCTATACTGCGTCCACCCCCAAATAGAGTAATTCCCTGGGGGAAAGAGATGTCTGTCCACAGTGACAAAGAGTGGAAAGAGGAAAGATTACCCCCCACGTCTACCTCCATTTTGTGGTTGGGGTGATATGTAGAGACTTTTTCCTTTTAAAATAGACTTTATTTTTTAGAGCAGTTTTAGATTCTCAGCACAATTGAGCAGAAGAGACAGAGATTTCCCTGCTTCCACCCCACAACTTCCCCATTATCAACACTGCACACCAGAGTGGTACATTTGTAACAATCCATGCACCTACACTGACACATCATTATCACCCAAACTCTGTAGTTTCCATTAGTGTTCACTCTTAATGTACATCCTATGAGTTTGGATGTACATGTATTTACCTTACTGTTTCCATAGTTTTGCCTTTTCTAGAATATGGTATAGTTGAAATCATATACTATGTACTCTTTTAAGACTGGTTTATTTCATTTAATTATAGGCACTTAATTTTGCTCCACATTTTTTCATGGTTTGATAGCTCATTTCTTTTCAGTGCTGAAAAATATTCTGTTTCCTGGATAGACTGGTTTATTTATCCATTCACTCATTGGAAGACCTCTTGGGTGCTTCCAAGTTTTGGCAATTATGAATACAGCTGCTATAAACATTCACGTGCAGGTTTTGGTGTGGTCATAAGTTTCAATCCCTGTAGAGATTGTGCCAGGTAGTACAATTGCAGGATCATATGACAAGAGCATGTTTAGTTTTGTGTGAAAATGCCAAAACCTGCTTCCAAAGTGGCTGTATCATTTTGCATTCCCACCAACAAGCAATAAGAAGAGCTCCTGTTGCTCTACATACTCACAAATATTTGCTATTGTTTGTGTTCTGGATTTTGGCCATTTTAATAAATGTGTAGTGGTATCTCAATTGTTGTTTTAATTGGAAATTCCCTAATGACATATGAGGTGAAGCATCTTTTCATATGCTTATTTGCCATCCATATATCTTTGGAGAGGTTAAGATCTTTAGCCCATTTTTAAAAAGCATTGTTTATTTTCTTCATATTGAGTATATTTTGGATAACCGTTCTTTATCAGAAACGTCTTTTGCAAATATTTTGTTCTGGTCTGTGGCTTGTCTTCTCATTATCCTGATGTAGACAGTTTTTATGTAAGTGGAGCTAGTTCCTTTATATCACTCATAAACATCAGTATATGTCATAGACATATCAGTATCAGTCATAGACATCAGTATATATCTGTTGCTAGGGCCAGAGTAATGGGGATATAATGCACACACAGACTGGATTGGGTGACAGTAAGGTGTTATGCAGTACTCATGAGAATAGGAAGCAAGTCTCAGTTCAGTATGTTAAAAGAAAACCTTTAAACCAATTAAATTTAACAGCATTTCATTGAGCAAAGAATGAGAGAATCAGCAGTTGCAAAAAAAGAATAGGTTAAGAGTGACTCCAGGGCTGCCACACGGCCGGCTAATATTTGTGGACAGAACAAGGAAAATGATGGATAGAAAATGAAAGTAAGATACAGAAACAGCTGGATTGGTTTCAGCTCAGCATTTGCCTTATTTGAACATGATTTGAACAGCTGGCCACCTGTGATTGGCTGAAACTGTGTGATTGATACAAGAGTAAGTTACAATTTGCCCACACATCCAGTTAGGTTATACTTCACTATATTTGAAGAAACCTTTAGGCTGAAATTAAATTATGTAAGGAAGTAGCTTTAACTTAATTTAACAATTTCCCCCTTTAGGAAGTTGACCAAAACTTTAGGCACTGACATCAACAGTTAGGGCCAAGGGCAGTTCCTTGTTATGCTGGAATCTCCTGTTTTTAAGAGAACAGAAACTGGTCTGTTTGGAGATCTATCTGCTTTCTTCAAGTTTCAGTTTGATTACATGGCACTTAGCACGCATGACTCTATTTTAGTTCGATCTGGTCTGTTGGGGCCTAGTGCGGTAACTCAGCCCAGAACAATGCCTTCCATAATTTTGTTTAACACGTACCAGCAACTAGAATCATCAGATTGGAAGGCGGTGAGCAGCAATAGCCGTTGGAGGTAGCTGCATGGTGGCTGTGGGCTGAGTAGAGTCTAGATGAATGCAAGGTCACATAAGGGTTATCACACAGTAAGGGCTCAAGCTGTCATTATTGATGAGTTCCTTTTTGTTGGAATCCCTATGAAATCTTTTGGGCTCGGCCAAATTAGAAATTAAATATCTAGATTTTTCCTGCTAATATCTGTGAATCCAGAACTGTGGTCAGAAGTCCAGAAAACAAATGAACATTGACAGATTTCAAAAGAGTGTAAGAAGGAAAGAAAGAGGGGAGGAAGAAAGGAAGCAAAGGAGAAATGAAAAATAAAGAAAAGAAAAGAAAGAAATGAGAGGAGAAAATCAAGCCAGCAGGGAAGCAAGAAATGAAGATTTTATAGCAGGTTTTTCAGATGTAGAAGTGTATGGTTTAAAATCAAGGAAAGCGAGCACAGCAGACCCTTGTCCCCTCACCTCCCCTTCTCCCGTACTCCCTTGGCTTAGCGTCAGCTCCCCACCCACTCTGTTGCCTGGGAAAGGAAAAAAGGCTGAAGGAGAGGGGACTTTCTCCAACACCCCATAGTTAGCTCAGAGCGCTTGTGCCCCTTCTACTTAAAAGCTCTAAAGAATTAATTTCTTGAATGTAAGACAGTTAGAACCTCAGACACAAACTGGAAGTCACTAACAGTTGAGTAAAGGTAACAGGGAACAGATTTGCAGATTAAGGAAAGAGACCAAGCAAAAAGCAGATAACTTAATTTCCATAATTTAGACAGTCGTGCAATTTAACAACCAGATTGACAACCTTGAAAGTTTGTCAAGGAGAAATAACTCCCAAGTCATAAGAACTCATAAAGCAAAGAAGAATGGAAAGTACAACAAACTAGTTTTCTTTTTGGAAATAAACAACACCTTTTTCAAAATAATCAGATTCATAAAATTATTGTCCTGGCCAGTTTGTCACATGCAGGAAGAGAAGTCCAATAAAGCACAGGAACAACAGCTGGACTGATGGACATCGGCACTTGGCTTCCTATTCTCCCTGCTGGTACTCTGCGGCGTCTTTTCTTTTCTTTTCTTTTCTTTTCTTTTCTTTTTTTGAGAAAGGGTCTCGCTCTGTTGCCCAGGCTGGAGTGCAGTAGCACGATCTCGGCTTACTGCAACCTCCGCCTCCTGAGTTCAAGCAATTCTCCTGCCTCAGCCTCCCGAGTAACTGGGATTACAGGCGCCAGCCACCATGCCTGGCTAATTTTTGTATTTTTAGTAGAGATGGGGTTTTGCCATGTTGGTCAGGCTGGTCTAGAACTCCTGACCTCAGGTGATCCACCTACCTTGGCCTCCCAATGTGCTAGGATTACAGGTGTGAACCACTGCACTCGGCCATCTTTTCCAATTGTTTATTCTGCCCCTGGCCCATGGTCCCAAGTGCTGGAAAGGATTTTCCCCACATTTATAGCTCTGAAGTTGAGCTTTTAATCACCTGGCTTGTTGGCTCCCAAGTCTTGCTGCTGGGTAGAATTACCCGGAAAGCTGGCTGCACCTCCCAGAGATTTGATTCTTGTGGTGGCATCCAGGTTCTGATCTTTTAAAAAGTCTACGAGGTGATTCTTACGTATATTGAGAACTTTTACAGTCCCCAGTGGAGCCCTAGTCTTTATAATTCACAGTTGCCAAAGTTCGGGGACATCGGTGGAGCTTTCTGAGGGCTTCCTTAGAAAATGCTTGAAGAGGCATTTTCTTGTACTCTCCCTAAAAGAAGTCTCACAGTCTCTCCCACCTCCTACCAAGAGATCCTACTGAGAATTCCTGTAGGCAGAAGCTGGGGCACCTGTTTTTGTTGGTTTGTTTCAAATAGGTTCATAGTGTAATATCAATTTCTAGAACAAAAAATGAACATATTAACAAGGAAAATCCATATTCAATAACTTCATCATCACAAATTTTAAAAACAAGGCACTAAACTATCTAGAGAGGATAAATATACCAGAGATAAAAACCAATAACCGTGTAGGATGTGGGAAAAGCGATGGCAAGTATAAAATATGTGGCATTAATCCAGACTTTAAAAAGAAAAATAAAATTCCACATGGAACACCTAACCAAGGAATTAAAATAGTTAGAAAATCAAGAAATCAGTCAGCCCTTGCAAAAAACTAATTGTAACTGAAAAAAATCATAAAAATATTGCAACAAAGTAGTATTAACCGAAGAATGGAAACTAGGATTTGATTCTTTATTTTAAAGTATGACTAAAATAGTCTGGCTTGACCAGCCAACATGAAAAAGAAGGAGTATTGCGAGAATATTACTTGTTTTTAAAGGGCAATTATCATCATTTAAAAAGGCAATTATCATCACAGAGAAACCTTATTTTCCCCAATGTTATATACCAGTTCATGTAACTGTAACTATTATGAGGTACTGTGCAAATTAAGTTAAACCACAAACTTCCAGAAAGTCCAGCCTTTGATTAAGGAAGACACACACCATTCAAATGTGGAGGTTCTAGGAATAAGAGAGCCCGGTGCCTAGGGGAGCCAGGACTGCCGCTGCTGCCAACTCCTCTCTCCCTGACAGAAGGCATTGTCGATCATTCTCCTTTCCTGTCTGGTGGTTGCTGGGGCAGGTCCCCACACTGAGCAGTGGGGTTCTATGAAGGAGGGTGTGTCACTGGTGACTCCATTCCCACAGTGCTCCTTTCTATCTGTGCTTCTCCCTGGGTTCTAAGGCCTGAGCTCATTACATTCAGTCCTCCCTGTCCTGCACTTAGCCTCTCCCAAATAGACCCCCACTGCTTCCCATATCCCAAATGCTGTGGCCAGATTGACCCTGTCGTCTAACCTCTTAGGAACCCCAGACATTGTCCCCGTTCTCTCTCTCAAATACCCCAACGACTAGAAGCCGCTGTCCCTTTCCACAGATACACCACTCCCAACCACAGCCTTCCTTCAAAATCCTTCTCTGAGTAGCTTCTTAGTCCTCACCCACCTGCAATTTAGTTTCTCTGACCCTTCCGTACAACATTTATTACCGCAAACCTTCAAGACACAGGTGACTTGTGTACTAACCTTCTGCTTACTGATCCTTTGGTGAATATTGATTACTCCTTCCAAGAGTAGACAGCATGACTCCATATTTTCTTGTTTGATCAGAGATAAGGACCAAAAAGAACATTATATAAAGTCCATTGTCCTGTGCATTATGGGAACTGTGATTATAGAATATATTGTCCCTGATTTCTGGAAGTTCAGAGTCTTGAATAAGATGTAACACATGTATACAAAACAACTACTACAGAAACGCAACTCGAATGTGTTGGTAAGATCACAAGTTCTTTGAGAGTTCAGGAGAAGACAGTGGCTGGGGAATGAAAGAAGACCCCATAGAAAAGGTAGCAACTAAGCTGGGTCTAAATAATTTTTAGATTGTTCTGTAATCCCAGCACTTTGAGAGGCCGAGGCGGGTGGGTCATGAGGTTGGGAGATCGAGACCATCCTGGCAAACACGGTGAAACCCCGTCTCTACTAAAAATACAAAAAAAAAAAAAATTAGCCTGGCATGGTGGTGGGCGCTTGTAGTCCCAGCTACTCAGGAGGCTGAGGCAGAAGAATGGCGTGAACCCGGGAGGCGGAGCTTGCAGTGAGCCAAGATCGCACCACTGCACTCCAGCCTGGGCTACAAAGTAAGACTCCGTCTCAAAAAAATAATAATAATAATTTTTAGATTGCTTAGAAATTTTTGTAGTATTTAAATATGCCAGAGATAAAAACCAATAACTGTATAGGAAAGAAAAATATAACTAGTTGGGAGCCCAGACAGATGTTGATATAGTTTGAGTATGTGTCCCCACCAAATGTCATGTTGAATTGTAATCCCTAGTGTTGGAAGTGGGGCCTGGGGCGAGGTGTTTGGGTCATGGGGGTGGATCCCTCATGGCTTGGTCCTGTTCTAGGGATAGTGAGTGAGTTCTAGTGAGATCAGGTTGATTAGGTTTGTGGCTCCTCCCCCACACTCCCTCTCTTGCACCTGCCTGCACCATGTGACACACAAGCTCCCACTTCACCTTCTGCTGTGAATAGAAATTTCCTGAAGCCTCCCCAGAAGCTGATGCTGGCTCTGTGCTTCCTGTACAGCCTGCAGAACTGTGAGCCAATTAAACCTCTTTTCTTATAAATTATGCAATCTCAAGTATGTCTTTTTTTTTTGAGACAGAGTCTCGCTCTCTTGCCCAGGCTGGAATGCAGTGGCGTGATCTTGGCTTATTACAACCTCTGCCTCCCGGGTTAAAGCAATTCTCCTGCCTCAGTCTCCTGAATAGCTGGGATTACAGGTGTGCACCATTACACCCAGCTAACTTTTGTATTTTTAGTAGAGAGGGGGTTTCACCATGTTGATCAGGCTGGTCTCAAACTCCTGACCTCATGATCCACGCGCCTTGGCCTCTCAAAGTGCTGGGATTACGGGCGTGAGCCACTATGCCCAGCCAATCTCAGGTATTTCTTTATAGCAACACAAGAACAGCCTAATAAGGTTGTATAGACAGGAAACAGTTGAGATAGCAAGGAGTGTAGAAACTCTGTAATTATACTCTCTAAAGGGGGTATTTTTCCAACATTTAGAAAAATAATATGCTGAGATGAGAGTTTTACATTGTATAATGAAAGACATTAGAGGAGATAGTATAAAACAAATATTTTCTGACCTGTAGATAATTCATCCCCAGGATAGTACATGTCTAGACTCTCATTCCATTACCAGTGAATGGTGCAGACTGTGCATCCTGACATTGACTGTCCCACATCACTTTTCTCATATTAAATCTTAAAGCCAGATAAGGGAAAAGTGTGAGCAAACACCTGGAAACTGAAAAAAAAAAGGGTGTATCTAGGGGACAGTGAATGAGTAAACCATTTTATCTTGAGCAAACACCTCCATGAGGGAGCAGTAGAGAAGGCAAAGGTGTTTTGTGGCCATCATTTTGATTTCACTCTTTGATATCATTACCATTTGGTTGGTGCATTTTTCTAGCCTGTTTTGACTCCAAGGCAATAAATTTTTCTTTTGGATATTGTGTTTTTTAGCTGTAGAATTTTCATTTAATTTTTAATTTTAATTTTTATAATTACTATTTTTCTTGATTTTTCCTCATGTGTTGTTCACTTATAGTCACTCTTTCCTTTAAATTTCTGAACATGCACACTTATGATGCTATTTTAAAATCCTTGTTTGCTAATTCCAATATCATGTCTGGGTCTGTTTCTACTGACTCTATTTACTCTTGGTTGTGGGCTAGATTTGCCTGCTTCTTTAAGTATCTAATAATTTTATATTGTGTCCTGGCCACTGTGGAGGCTATGTTTCTGAGAGTCTGGACTTTATTGCTTTCTTTTAAGGAGTTGTGGATTTTACTGATTTATTGGTGGATAAGCTTGATCCTACTGAGTGTTTGTTTTAGACTTTATTAAGGTCAGTCTGGAGTTTCCCTTATTCTATGGCTAGAGAAATCCCATTCTTAAGTCATGGCCTTTATTGGGATCTAAATTGAATGTTGAGGGTGTTCAGCAACATCTCTTCACTCTACATGGTCAGAACTCCAAATTCTTTCAGTACATGTGATCTCTGGAATCTGTTCAGCTCCATACCCCACCCTCCCCATGGCTGTTCTCTGCTAGGCTTTAGTATTTGGTCAAAGATTTAAGATAACCCATGTCCAGGGGATCACAAGCCTGCATTGTCTGTTATCCAATATCTGAAAAACAGTTACTTTATATATTTTGTTTAGTTTTTATAATAGACCACAGTAAGAGGGTACTCTTACTCTTACTCTTACATAGTAAAAGGGTACTTTTATTCTCTCATGCCTGGAACCAGAGGTGTCTCACTTCTAAAACTCTTTTGTGAAGCTGGTACCATGGTGCTAGCCAAATTCCCAAGAATAACAGTGCCTCCTTCTTTGAGATTCCCAGCAGGATCTGTTTTCGTGCATTAATTTAGATAAACCAATTATTACCCTTGGTTTACACCAACAGGAACAGGTAATGTGAGAGTTCTGCCCTACTGTCTGTCAGTCTGACAATAACTAGGAGACTATTCCACTCTGGGCACCACACTTTTAGTGAGACATAGGCCACCCAGAGCTCAACCAGAGGAGAATGGCTAGAATGTTGCAGGTAATCCATTTTGTTGTGGATCAGTAAATAGAACTGAGGATATTTAGACTAATTTCTTTAACCTTAGTCTGTGTTTTACGAATCATTGTGATTGCTACCAGACTTTATTCTGTCAGCAAAATATTTTTAGGGATGACTATTCTCTTCCTTGCTATTTCTAATTTATGTATTATTTAATAATATGTATTTAACTATGTGGCTTCTCAATTTTTGTCTGGAAAATTACAAATTCCTTTTCAGTGTTTTTCCATTTTATGTTATCCTCTTTGAGCTCTTTGTTTTGTGAGTTAAATTCTTATTAATTTACTCTAGAGTGTAAAATAATTGTGAAGAATTTCTTCCAATTCTTTGTGGCATTATCACCAAGGCTGACTTGTCCATTGAACACAGTAGGCCCAGTGTCTAAAACCCACAGTACTTTCAGAGGCCCAGGAAAGTGTTTTAATTTTTATTCCTTTTAAAGGCAAAAAATAAAGATAATAATATTAATCTATAATATTAAGTTCATATTGGATTATATTAAATAACGAAAATGAGGTCATAAAATATTGTGTTTATGGAAGAAGAAGCTCACATAGACAAAAGTTCCTAGAAGCCACAAAAGTCATAGCACGACCCTGATTATCATCCGTAACAAAATTAACATGAATTCCTTGGTATCATTTATTACCTTTCTCATAATTGAATTTTCCCAACTATATGAACATTATTGTTTCATAGTTGGCTTGTAAGCCCAGGATCCAAATAAAGGGTAACACATGAAATCTGATTGTCATGACCCTTGAGTCTCTCATCTAAACTGGCCCCTCTGCCCTCTTAGCCTGACGCCACTAACCTGTTGCAGATATTAGGCTAATCGTCCTAACCAGATTAGTTGTCCTACCACTTAGATTTGTGTATTTGCTTCTTTGTGGTGTTACTTACTCTCTTTCTTTATTTCCTATATTTCTTGTAATGGAAGCTAGTTCTACAGGCCTAATGAATCCATGTGTAACTTCTGTGGCAAGGACGTTTTACAGAAAATGAGGTGTGCTTCATGCCTGTTCACAACGGAGGCTTCCAATGTCTGTTAACTCCAATTTTATTGGTGCTAAAGTTTATTGCATTCAGGTAGTCATAGATTATTTAATACATGAATATTGCTGCCTGAACTTTTTTTATTAGGCTCTGAAATTGGTGACTTTTTAACTTCATTCTTGTCACAGCGGTTTTCCTCGTCATCTAGAACTATTTTGTTCTTTACAGTTCATACATAAAAGTTTGGATAAATGCTTATTTTCTCCCTTAAAATGCCAATTTTTATGTTAAGTAGTTGGTATACTTGTTGCTTTTACTGGTATTCAATGGATTATTTCCTTTTCCTGCTGTAAAGCTCACAAGTAACCACAATCTCATGGCAATGAGTTGCCCATAACTGGCATGTGGTCCTCTTAATCCTGGTCTCCAATGAAAGGAAACAGCGTTCCTTAAAGGATAAGGAATCAAGTTTCCTTGAAAGAATGGCTGATTCTGGGTCTAGGGCAGGAAACATACAAGATGATCCTGGAATATTTTCCATGCCAGAAAGCTAGGAAGTTATCAAAGAGTAATGGCTTGAGTCAAAAGGACATAGGGGCTCTTACTAGTCAAAAATAGATCAACAAGAACATAAAAAATAAAAACGATTAAAATAAATTGACTCAGGCCAGGCACAGTGGCTCATGCCTGTAATCTCAGCACTTTGGGAGGCCAAGGCAGGCAAATCACCTGAGGTCAGGAGTTCGAGACCAGCCTGGACAATATGGGGAAACCCCATCTCCACTAAAAATACACAAATTAGCTGGGCGTGGTGGCAGGAGCCTGTAATCCCAGCTACTTGGGAGGCTGAGGCAGGAGAATCACTCAAACCCAGCAGACGGAGGTTGTAGTGAGCCACGATCATGCCATTGCACTCTAGCCTGGGTGACAGAGCGAGACTCTGTCTCAAACAAACAAACAAACAAAAAAACAAAAACAACAAAAAACCCCATAACCAAACAAAAAAGCAAAAAACAAAGAAACAAAAAGAAACAGAAAAACAAAAACAAATTAACTCTATGGGATCTCTGAGCTCACTGCTCACTGTAGAGAAGGAAGGAGGGAAGAAGAAAGACAGAGAGAGATAGAGACACACACAGAGACAGAAAAAGACAGAGACACACAAAGAGAGAGAGAGAAAAAATATACATGCATATGCAATTATGCATGTTTTTAGACGACACCAAATTTACCTTCCATAAGAGTTGCACCATTTTCTATTCCTTCCGGGAACGTATAAGAATTCCCGTTATCAAACAGGCTCACCATCTGAATAAATTATTGAATTTAATAGCTGAGAAGTGGCATCTTGGTATAGTTATAGGGAAGAACTGACAGAACTGCAAGGAGAAACAGACGAATCCGCTACTAAAATTGAAGACTTCAACACTCATTGATCAGAAATCGGCAGACCAAGCAGGCAGAAAATCAGTAAGAACATAGTCGAACTCAACACCATCAATCAACTGGATATAATGAACCTGTACAGACTACTTCATCCAATAACAGAAAATTACACATTCTTCTCAAGCTGGCATGGAACATTCACCAAGATACCACATTTTGGGCCACGAAACACACCTTAACAAATTTAAAGAATATACGTCATATACTGTGTGCTCTCAGACCACAACAGAATTAAACTACAAATCAATAAAATAAAGACAGCTGGAAACCATCAAAATACCCGGAGACTGAACAATACTTTTAAGTAATATCTGGGCCAAAGAAGAAATCTAAGGAAATTAAACAAGATTTTGAACTAATGAAAATGAAAAGACAACTAATCAAAATGTATGGGATGTAGCAAAAACAGTGATTAGAGGGAAATTTATAACATTGAATGAATTAAAGTGATTATAAGATTCTATATTAGAAAAGAAGAAACATCAAAGATCAGTAATCTAAGCTTCCATCTTATAAAAGTAGAAAAAAGAGCAAATTAAATCCAAAATAAACAGAAGATAGTAAATAATAAAAATTAAAACATCTCAAGGAAATTGGAAACAGGAAATCAGTAGAGGAAATCAGCAAAATCAAAACCTGTTTATTTGAAGGTAAGTGAAACTCATAAGCCTCCAGCCAGGCTAAGAAAAAAAGAAGACACAAGTTACTAATAACAAAAATGAAAGGGTGACATCACTAATGTCCTTTTATGGATATTGAAAGGATCATAAAGGAATATTATGAAAAACTCGATGCCCACAAATCTGATAACCTAGGTGAAATGGAACAATTCCTTGAAACACACATTCTGTCAAAACTCATTCAAGAAGAAATAGACAATCTGTGCTGGGAGATGGTGGCTCATGCATGTAATCCCAGCACTTTGGGAGGCTGAGGTGGGAGGATCTCTCGAGGCCAGGAGTTTGAGACCAGCCTGGGCAACATAGGGAGACCCTGTCTCTACAAAATAAAAAATGTGATGGGTATGGTGGTGCATGCCTGTTGTCTCAGCTACTTGGGAGGTGGAGGTGGGAGGATTTCTTGAGCATAGGATGTCAAGGCTGCAGTGAGGAGTGACTGCACCACTGCACTACAGCTTGGGTGACAGAGTGAGATCCTGTCTCAAAAAAAAAGAAAAAAAAAAAAAAGACAATCTGAACAGGTCTATCTGTTTTAAAGAAAACAAACCAATAATTAATAACCTTTCAAAATAGAAAGCACCAGGCCCAGATAGGTTCACTGGTGAATTCTACAAACATTCAAGGAAGAAATTATATGAATATTCTACAGTCTCTTCCAGAAACTAGAAGCAGAGAGAATACTTCCTAACTCATCCTAAGAGGCCAGTATTACCCTAATACCAAAATCACACAAAGCCATTATAAGAAAATAAAACTATGGGACCAATATCTCTCACGAACATAGATGCAAAATTCCTCAACAAAATACTAGCAAGTAGAATCTAACAATGTAAACAAAGGATTATACACCAAGACAAAGAGGGATTTATCCCAGGTATGCAAAGCTGGTTTAATATTCAAAACTTATTTAGATATATAAATTATCACACCAACAGGCTAAAGAAGAAAAATCACATGATTATATCAATAGATGCAGAAATCACATTTGACAAAATACAACACCCATGATAAAAAACTCTCAGTAAACTAGTACTAGAGGGGAACTTCCTCAACTTGATAAAGAACATCTGCAAAAAACCTATAGCTAACATTATACTTAATGGTGAGAAACAGCTTTCCTGCTAAGATCGGGAACAAAGCAAGGATGTCTCCTCTCATCACTCTTTTTCAACATTGTACCAGAGTCTTAGCTAATATGATAACACAAGCAAGGGAAATGAAAGGTATGCAGATTGGAAAGGAGGAAAAAATATAGTCTCTGTTTGCAGATGACATGTTTGTCTATATAGAAAATCTGAAAAGAATAAGCAAAAAAATTCTAGGCTGGGCATACTGGTTCACACCTGTAATCCTAGCACTTTGGGAGGCCAAGGTGGGTGGACCACTTGAGCCCAGGAGTTCAGAGACCACCCTGGGCAACATGACAAAACCCTGTCTCTACCAAAAATACAAAAATTAGCTGGGCATGGTGGTGCGTGCCTGTAATCCCAGCTACTTGGGAGGCTGAGGTGGGAGAATCACATGAACCTGGGAGGCGGAGTTTGCAGTGAGCCTAGATCACACCACTGCACTCTGGCCTAGGTTACAGAGTAAGGCTCTGTCTCAAAAAAAAAAAAAAAAAAAAAAAAAAAAGAAAGAAATTTAAAAATTAGAAAATCAATAAGTAATTATACCAAGGTTGGAGGATACAAGGTCAATATACAAAAGCCAATCACGTTCCTAGATACCTACAAAGAACAATTGGAAATTGAAATTAACACACAATACCATTCAGCTAGTATCATGCTGAATGGGGAGAAACTGAAAGCCTTCCCTCAAAGATCTGGAACACAACACAGACACCCACTTTTACCACTGTTGATTCAACATAGGACTGAAGTCCTAGCTAGAGTAATCAGACAAGAGAAAGAAATACAGGGCATCCAAATTGGAAAGGAAGAAGTCAAATTATCCTTGTCTGCAGATGATATGATGTTGCATTTGAAAAAAAAACCTAGATTCCACAAAAAATCTATTAGAAATGATAAACAAATTCAGTAAAGTTACAGGATACAAAATCAACATAGAAAAATCAGTAGTATTTCTATATGCCAATAGTGAACAATTTGAGAAAGAAATTAAAAGAGTAATCCCATTTACAATAGCCACACATAAGATAAAATACCCAGGAATTAGCCAAATAAGTGAAAGACCTCAATAACGAAAACTATAAAACACTGATGAAATAAATCGAAGAGGACATCCAATAATGGAATGACATTCCAGGATCATGGATCAGAAGAATCAGTATTGTTAAAATGTCCATAATACTCAAAGCAACCCATAGATTCAATGCAATCCCTATCAAAATACCAATGACATTCTTCACATAAATAGAAAAAAAATCCTAAAATTTATATGGAACCTCAAAAGACCCAGTATAGCCAAAGCTATCCTAAGCCAAAAGAACGAAACTGGAGGAATCACATTACTTGACTTCAAATTATACTACACAGCTATAGTAACTAAAGCAGCGTGGTACTGGCACAATGATGGACACATAGACCCAATGGAACAGAATAGAGAACCTAGAAACAAATCCACACACCTACACTGAACTCATTTTCAACAATGGTGTCAAGAACACACACTGGGGAAAAGATAGTCTCTTCAGTATACGGTGCTGAGAAAACTAGATTTCCATATGCAGAAGAATGAAACTAGATCCTAGATTTCCGTATCTTGCCATACGTAAAATCAAATCAAAAGTGTTTAAAGACTTATGAAATTACTACAAGGAATCATTGGGGAAAATCTCCAGGACATTAGTCTGGGCAAAAATTCCTTCCTTCCTTCCTTCCTTCTTTCTTTCCTTCTTTCCTTCTTTCTTTCTGACAGAGTCTTGATCTATCACCCAGGCTGGAGTGCAGTGGCATATGTCTGCCCACTGCAACCTCCACTTCCTGGGTTCAAGCCTTTCTCGCATCTCAGCCTCCCAAATAGCTGGTATAACAGGTGTGGGCCACCACGCCCCACTAATTTTTGTATTTTTAGTAAAGGCAAGGTTTCACCATGTCGACCAGACTGGTCTTGAACTCCTGGCCTCAAGCAATCCACCCCTCTAAGTGTCACAAAGGACTGGGATTATAGGCGTGAGCCACTACGCCTGGCCCAAAAATTTATTTAGCAATACCCCACAAACAGAGGCAGCCAAAGCAAAACTGGACTAATGGGAGCACATCAAGTTAAAAAGTTTCTACATAGCAAAGGAAACAATCAACAAACTGAAGAGACAGCCCACCAAATGGTGGAAAATATTTGCAAACTACCCATCTGACAAGAAATTAATAACCAGAATATATGAGTAGCTAAACGACTCTATAAGGAAAAAATCTATTATAATAATCCTATCAAAACTGGGCAAAAGATTTGAATGGACATTTCTCTGAAGAAGACATACAAATGGAAATAGGCATATAAAAAGGTGCTCAACGTCATTGATCATCAGAAAAATACGAATTAAAACTACAATGAGATATCTTCTCACTGCAGTTAAAGTGGCTTATATCCAAAAGACAGGCAATAACAAATGCTGGCGAGGGTGTGGAGAAAAGGGAAACTTTGTACACAGTTGGTGGGAATGCAAATTAGTACAGCCACTATGGAGAACAGTTTGAAGGTTCCTCAAAAAACTAAAAATACAGCTACCTCATAATCCAGCAGTCTCATTCATAGATGTATACCCAAAAGAGAGGAAATCAGTATATCAAAGAGATATATGCACTCCCACGTTTGTTGTGGCACTGTTCATAAGAGCTAAGATTTGGAAGCAACCTAAGTGTCCATCAACAGATGAATGGATAAAGAAAATGTGGTACATACACACAATGGAGTACTATTCAGCTGTAAAACAGAATGAGATTCTATCATCTGCAACAACATGGCTGGAACTGGAGATCATTTTGTTAAGTGAAATAAGCCAGGCATAGAAAGACAAGCATAGCATGTTCTCACTTATATATGTGAGCTAAACAAATTAAAGCAATTGAACTCGTAGACGAATGGTTACCAGAGGCTGGGAAGGATAGTGGGGGTGAGGTGGGGATGGTTAATGGGTACAAAAAATAGTTAGAAAGAGGGAATAGGACCTAGTATTTGATAACACAACAGGATGACTATAGTTAATAAAAACTTGCTTGTACATTTAAAAATAACTAGAAAAGTGTAATTGGATTGTTTGTAATACAAAGGGATAAATGCCTGAGGGGATGGATATCCCATTCTCCATGATGTGATTATTTCATTGCATGCCTGTATCAAAGCATCTCATGTACCTCATATATAGATATAATATATAAAATATGATATATAATATATAAAATATGAGATACATATATGATACATATATTATGTACCCAGAAAAAATTCTAATAAGAATATATCAGAAAAAAATCACAATGCCATTTACATTAACACCCCCTAAATTGAAATATTTAGGTATAAATCTAACAAAATATGTATAAGATCTATATAAGGAAAACTACAAAATTCTGATGAAAGAAATCAAAGATGAACTCAGTAATGGAGAGATAATCCTTGTTCATGCACAGGAAGACTCATATTGTCAAGATGTCAGTTCTTCCAATTTCATCTATGGATCAAATATAATCCCAATCAAAATCTTAGCAAGGTATTTTTTGGATATTGACAAACTAATTTTAAAGTTTATTCAAAGAGGCAGAAGAGCCACAATAGTCAACACCATATTGAAGAAGAAGAACAAAGTTGGAGGGCTGATGCTACCTGACTTCAAGACTTGCTATAAAATGATTGTAATCATGACAGTGTGGATTGGTGAAAGAATAGACAAGTAGATAAATGGAACAGAGAGCCTAGAAATAGATGCCCATAAATACAGTCAGCTGATCTTTGTGAAAGGATCAAAGGCAGAACTGTAGAGCAAAATCAATCTTTTCAACAAAAGGTGCTGAAACAAATAGACATAGACACACACACACACACACACACAAAGAAGAATCTAGAAAGACACCATATACCCGTCATAGAAATTAACTCAAAATGGATTAAAAACCTAAATGCAAAATGCAAAACTATAAATCTTCTACAAGATAACATAGGAGAAAATCTAGATTATCATGGGTACAGTGATGACTTTTAAAATACATCATCAATGGTGCAATTCGTGAATGAAAATATTTCATAAGCTGGATTTCATTAAAATTAAAGACTTCTGCTCTGTGGAACACACTGCCAAGAGAATAAGAAGACATTAAGTGTCAATAAACCTTTTTAAAAAGAAATAAATACATGCACTAAACAATACATTTTTTTAAAATTGAGATGGAGTCTCCCTCTGTAGCCCAGGCTGGAGTGCAGTGGTGCAATCTCAGCTCACTGCAACCTCTGCCTCCCAGGTTTAAGGGATTCTCCTGCCTCAGCCTCCCGAGTAGTTGGGACTACAGGTATGTGCCATCACACCCAGCTAATTTTTTTTTTTTTTTGGATTTTTAGTAGAGACAGGGTTTTGCCATGTTGGCCAGGCTGTTCTCAAACTCCTGACCTCATGTGATCTGCCCACCTCGGCCTCCCAAAGTGCTGAAATTACAGAGGTAAGCCATCACGCCTGGCCAACAATGAATTCTTTTAAGGATTGTTATCTAAAATGTATAAAGAACACTTCAAACTCAACAATAAGAAAATGAATAACCCAATTAAAAAATGGGCAAAAAAGGACAATAGACAATTCACCAGTGAAGACATACAAATGGCAAAGAAGCATATGAAAAGATGCTCAACATCATATGCTATTAGGGAACTGCAAGTTAAAACAATGAGCTAGCACTACACACCTATCAAAATGGCCCAGATCCAAACCCTTACAACCCCAAATGCTGTAACTCCAAATGGTGTGGAGCAACAGGAACTCTCATTCACTGTTGGTGGGAATGCAAAGTGGTGCAGACACTTTAGAAGAAACTGGAAAACTAAGTATGCTCTTACCATGTAATCCAGCAACTGCAAGTCCATTCTGTTTATCCAAATGGGCTGAAAATGTACATCCACACAAAGAACTGCACATGGATGTTTTTAGCAGCTTTGTTCTGAATTTCCAAAACTTGTAAGCTATCAAGATGTCTTTGAGTAAGTGAGTGGACAAAGTGTGGTACATCCAGACAATGGAATATTATTCAGCACCAAAAAGAAATGAGCTTTTCAGCCATGAAAAGACAAGAAGGAACCTTAAATGCATATTATTCAATTGGAGGCCACCCCCAATGCCTTCACCAGCTCCCAAATGCCTCTCACCTCTGCACCTTCCAGCCTTTGCCCAGGCGCCCCCTCTGCCTGGACGCCCTTCCCTTCTTCTCTGCCCAGCACACTCCCACCAAAGCAGCCCCCCAAAGCAAGATGCGGCTCATGCTCCCAGTGGTGGATGGCTGTTCTGAGCTTACCTAAGGGTTTCCCTTGCTGCCTGCAGCCTCCTCTGGAGGAAGGAGCATGTCTTGTCTCTCTTGTCCACCCACCTCCCAATGCACAGTTCCTGGCAAACAGTGGGGTCAGGACACGCGTTCTGAGCACTTCAGAGGGCTGGCGAGGCCCTCATTCAGTGTCCCTGAATGTCCTCAGAGTCTGGGTCTGGCCCAGCCACATTCTTGAGGATGGGAACCTAGAGAGGTAGAAATATCTGGACTGAAAGCCCAGCTGGTCACATAGAAGCTGGTGAACTGGACACTTCACCTAACGCCTCCGAGCCTCACCTTAACATGGGAGCTCAGATCCTCCTCTGCAGCCTGTGGTAGTGAGCAGGTGAGGTCGTGCATGTGAAGACTTAGAGCAGATGTGCCTGGGACATAGGACATGCTCAACTTCTTCTTCCTGTTAATCCTTCCTTTACACCTGAGGGACCCTGGCCAGGCCAACCAGTGTCCTCTGTTTTCTCATGGTCAATGGCAATAAGAGCCCTACCACTGCCCAGCCCCTAAGGGGTGGTGAGGGTGCAGGTGGTTCATGATGACAGTTGCTGGGAGCTACAGGAGAAGTGATGAGGGCTGGTGGGCCCTGTGGCAATGTCCCACAGCTCACAGGAGGGCTGGAGCTGACCCGGCCGCTCCGCTCTGCTGCAGAAACAACAGCTACTGCTCCCTGGGCTCAGGGCTGTGTCTGCAGTAGCCTGGGGACACCAGAGCCCCAACCCAGTGGAGCCCCTGCCCTGCCTTTCTGTGTTCTCCAGTGCGAGCCCCAAGCTGGTGTGTATCTCTCTTGCTTTAGGGATATAAAACTGTTTCATTTCCAAAATAAAGAGAACAAAGCCTCCTTGTGGCAACAATTATGCAGTCACAAGAGGAGGCTTAATAGGCCTTCATTAAGAGTTGCACTCAGGGAATGACAGCTCTGACAGCTGCCAGTACTGACTGTCGTAGAGTCATGGTGCTGTTCCCTGAGGGAGCATCACCCCTTCCCCTGAGCTGCAGCTGCTCCTCCGGGAATGGGGCTCACAGGAAAAAAGGCCCAAGAGCAGACCTCTGGAGCCGCCAGAGCCAGTCCGGTCTCTCAGAGCAGCCTCGGATGGTGTGTGGCCGCATTTGTGGCACTTGCTGTCTGATCAGAGAAGCAATGAACATATGCCAGGCCGGGATCTCACAGGCATCTAGGCTGGTCTGACAAATCCTTGGCCACATCTGACCACATCTGTGCCCGTCATGCTGCGTTTGTTCCTACTGAGCCGAGACCGTACCAGAATTCTTCAAATAGCCCTCCAGACAGCCAGGCTAGGGTGGCCAGGGAGTGGTGACTGGCTCTACATTCCCCATAGAGTCCATTTTGCCTCATCCCTGGATGGATGTCACCCTGGGACCCAGAAAGGGGTGTGACCTGAGGAACAGCCACTGCCAGATCCCGGTGCCCTCGCACCCTGGCGTGGTTCGGTCTGTTTCCACACCTCACTTGTCCGTGGGGAGAAAGCAGTGATTCAGGCCTGGCTGAGGGACTTGGACAGACACTCAGGATCTTCCTCCTGAGCCCGTTTCCTCTTGCTCAGGAGAGGACTTTGAATTGCTCCCTCATTCCCCTAAAAGTCCATGTAAGCCCATGCCACTGCCAGCTGGAGCTCCAGGCTCACGACTCAGGAAAGCCAGAGGGCCATATGCCCCTTTATTCCTGTCCCAGCTGTGTCTCTCCTGGTTGATCTGTGCCTCAAAAGCATAAGGATTCATCCATTTTAGTCCCATGGATGGAAGCCGGCCCCTCTGCATAGAGTGGCATGGGGCAGGAGTTTGAACACCCCTAGGAGTATGGCACAGGTCACCTGTAGGGTGAAGACGTACGTGTGTTTGCAAGTGGGTAGGTGGCTGGGAGCTGGAGGATTTGGCTGAGCCAAAGATGGGCTGGCTTTGCCCATCTTAGGGTTGTAGGCCTGGAGCTCAATTGCTCTGTGATGGAGGAAGGTGACTCTGGAGCTCTCCCAGGCACGGGGAGGGGCAGAGGGGCAGAGAGAAGAAAGGGACGTGGGAAAGACAACACACAAGCCCTTCCACGAGGCTCGCTGGATCTTCAGTTGTATAGTTGGAACTCCGGGAGATGTCCCCTGAGCCCGGGAAGCAGGATGGGTCAGGAGAAGGCCCTGAGGAAAGGCTTTGGAAACGACCTGTGGCCACACTCTCTTCCAGGCTAAGGAGAGACAGACAGAGAGGGGCTCCGGGCAGCCAGTGGCACTGAGCCCTCAGTCGAGGTCTGTGGCAATATCCGGGCTACATTTTCATTCCATAATGGCAACATAATAGAGTGCAGAGTGCTGGCTAAAGAGTGGGTAGCTTCCCTGTTTCAAGGCCAGCCTCTGGCAGCTGCCACTTTTTTTTAATTGAGCAGTGGCCAACCTGCACAACAGGCCCCTTACCACATGCCAACACTGGGTACAGCCTGTGTTCTAGGGGTCTTGGGAACCTGAATGTTGAAAGCGCCCCTTTGCTCTCTCTCACTGGGGACCCCTCACTGGGCTGTCTTGGTTTGTGCTCCGTTCACTGGGCCAGCTCCTCCCTGTGCCCCCAGCCCAGCCTTGGCACTGCATCTGGAACTCAGATGGGGGATGGTAGCAGCTTTCAGGAAACTGCCCAGTGACAGGACTGGGCATCATGCAGGGAGTGACTCATGTTCTGGTCTGTAGTTTTGACGGAATGCTTCTAAAAGTTTCCTGAGAAAAGGTGCTATAGAAGAAAGGATGTCTGCAAATGTCTTTAATGCATCCCCACATTTAGCCGAATGAGTGGCTGCTGTATTCAACGAGGTCTGAGCTGCAGATAGCTGTCTCCAGCGGGGCTGGCGGATTGACCCCTTTGGCTTCCAGTTGCTAGGCAGCTCCCCTGACTTTGTGGATACCCCCCTCCCCCCCACTCACCACCTCTGCTGCAACATCCTGTCACTCAGGAACTCCAGCAATCCAACCCCATCTCTACTAAAAACAAAAAATTAGCTGGGTGTGATGGCAGGCGCCTGTAATCCCAGCTACTTGGGAGGCTGAGTCAGCAGAATTGCCTAAACCCCAGAGGTGGAGGTTGCAGTGAGGCCAGATCGAGCGACTGCACTCTGGCCTGGGCAACAGTGTGAAATAAATAAATAAATAAATAAACTCCAACAATCCTCGCAAACAAACAAGGCAAAGGACACACTAGCAAATGGCGGCTTTGATGACCAGGAAAGCACACGGAGCTCCCATCAGGAATGTATTTTAACTGGACGTGCCTCCCTAGAAACAGAAGAAAAGAAAAAAAGAAAGAAACTCCTAGTAAGAAAAAAGCCCGGCCCTGCTTCTGCCAAACTCAGCTCTGGCAGCAGCTGCTCCTGTTTGGAAAGACCTACATCCCAGGAATATTAAATTTTTTATTGTGATTTTATTTTATTTGTTGATGCAGAGGGTTTTTATTTTATCTTTTGAACCAGTAGCAGCAGCGGGAGAGGGAGAAATGGGGGAGCCGCAAAGCTGGCTGGGGGTGTTCTCCCTCCTCTGCTGGGGGTGGAGATGACACCTGAGCCCCCTTCGCCGGGCTTGCTGGCCACGCAGGCTCCCGTCTCTGCCATGGTGTGGGGACTTGTGGTATTGGGAGGGAAAGAAGAAGTAAAGAGGGGGTGGGGGCAGAGGAGCAGGGGTGTCCAGGGGTGTTTGGCCCAGAGCAAACCCAGCTGGTGCTCCCACATTCCGGGTCTGGGTCATCTGCTAGGACAGGCACGGTGGGAGGGATGTGCCCCCTGCCCATCCTTGGGGAGGTTCGAATGGACTAGATCGAGTCCAACCCCCCAGCTGCAGTGGAGGAAGCAGAGGCCAAGTCGCTGTGGAAGCTGCCCAGGACCCGCTGAGTGGCGACCTCGGGGGCAGACACCCTACATGCACCCAGGACTGAGGGTATGCGCGCTTCTCCTGTGCTGCCTGGGAAATAACAGGAAAGACCACGGTCGTCCACCCCCAGGGAAAAGGGTGAAGAAAGTGCGGGGCCCTGGATGGGTCTCTCTGGGTGTGCAAGGAGAAGCCAGAGCGTCACAGGAGCCCAGGAGGTGGGGGGATGCAGAGCAGGACCTATTATTCCTATCGTTAAGTGTCGATTCTTCCTTATGAGAAAACAACAACTATCTGGTGCCTGAATATGATTATGAATTTTAAGAGATCCAGAGGAGTACGCGAGAAATTGTTCATGATTATTGAGGGAAGAGAAACATTTTATTGTGTATTTTTTTGGAGGGTGACATGTATTATTTTCATTAAACAGTACTAGCTGAATTGGTTACCTCTAGAAACAGAAATTTGTTTTATGGGAGGGTTAGGTGGTTAAGAGACATATTAGCACTGCCTGTAATACTTCAAGTTTTTTTCTAACAAAATGATATATTCTTGGACAATTTAAAAAATCTTTAAACTCTAATAAATAAACAAAAACAGGCCGGTGCGGTGGCTCACGCCTGTAATCCCAGCACTTTGGGAGGCCGAGGCGGGTGGATCACAAGGTCAGGAGATAGAGACCACGGTGAAACCCCTTCTCTACTAAAAATACAAAAAAAAATTAGCCAGCCGCGGTGGCGGGCACCTGTAGTCCCAGCTACTCAGGAGGCTGAGGCAGGAGAATGGCGTGAACCCAGGAGGCGGAGCTTGCAGTGAGCCGAGATCGCAACACTGCACTCCAGCCTGGGTGACAGAGTGAGACTCCGTCTCAAAAAAAAAAAAAAAAAACTAACAAAGCAACTCCTGGCTGCAGCCTGTGGCCTTTTTTCCCCTGCACACCCTGCCTGGGAGCTCAGGTCTTAGGAAGGCAAGCCCCCGCCTGCAGCTTGCCTTCCTAAAAGGCCTCGCAGATGTCTGAGAGATGCTGTGTGCCGCGGCCAGGGCAGATCAGCACCTGGATCCCAGCTCCACGGGGCTCCAGGAAGACTCAGAGCACACAGCGCTTACTCAATCCTGCTGTCCGCTGTCAGAGGAGCACAGTGGGAGCCCAGGAGCCTGGCCCAGCTCCCCAGCAATGTATGACACTCCTGGCACTGGTCCCGGCCCCCCAGATAGACAAAGCACCATCCTAGTCTCCAAAGTCCTCTAAGCCCCGGTGGTTGTTTGCTTCCCAAAGGAGCCCTAGTGGACCCTGAGCCAGCAGTCCACACCTTTGCCCAGGGTGAGCTCTGACTCAGCTCTCTTGCTCCTTTCCCCTCATCCATAGCCCCTCTGGTTCCTGAGGCTGAGGGACATGGGCTTGTCGGGGGGAGGGTTCTTGAGGGAGGCGTCCCAGGCCCATTCCCGGTGCCAAGCTCCCCTCCCTCTCCCCTCATTCCCCCATCCCCTCTGCTCCTCAGTGGCTGGCAGGTGGCATTGTTCAGCACCTGACAGCTCCCTCCACTCCCACAGCTCCTGCCTCCTGCACTGTTTTGTCAATTTGCACAGCTGTCATGCCAGCTCTGAAACACACCCAGAGTTTCCTACCCAATTCTGGAGGCCCCACTCTGCTCCAAGCAGCCTAGTGACCTTGGGTGTCCTTTTTCCTGTCTGGGCCAGGGATCCCCCCTGGGTTGAAGACAGTAGGGACAGTGTGGTGCAGCAGGAGCCTATTTCCATACTGTGTTTCCCCTGGGACATGAGCGATGCACCACCTTCCTGCCCAGCTGGGCAACAACATCAGGAGAGCCAAGGGTTACAGGAGGCCTGGAGGAAGCAGTGTTTTCAGTAATGCAATATGCAGCATTGACCAGCACCTGCAGCATACCAGGTGCAATGCTAGGGGATAACAGATCACGGAGAAAGGGCTGCAGCACTCAAGAGCTCACAGGGCAGCGGAGTGGCCAGCAGACAAGTAGCTGAAGAATGATGTGGGAAATTCCACAGTGAAGACATTTGAAGGCAGCAAGACAGGGCTTTGAGTTCTGCCTAGGGGAGCTCAGAAGCCTTTGCAGAGGTGGGGGAATTTGAGTTGGGCTTTGAAGGATGACTAGGAGTTCATCAATTTGAGGAGACTAGAGGGGCCTGGCAGTTAGCAGCCAAAGCAAAGAGAAAGCAACACATGTTTCACCCAGAGAGGCATCAAAGGGCAGTGGTGCAAAATGAGGCTGGAAAGACTCCCCAGATAGTGTTGAGCCTTTGTATTTGTGAGGGTGCTTTTGGCTGTCAGTAAACAAATTGTCCAACAAAGTGTATAAACACGCATCATGTCTTACCGGGTGCTATAGTTTGGATGGTCCCTCCAAATCTCATGTTGAGATGTAATCCTCACGATGGCCAGAGCCTTGAATGTGAAGACACTCAGGCCACAGTGGGAGGGAGAAACATTAGGGCTCAGGGCCCAGGGCGCCTGGTTGAGAAGGAGGCACTTTTGTCCCTGGTTGCTCCCAGCACCTCCCCTTCGAGTCCTCACTCTGCTCCTAGGAAGCAGCAGCAGAGCTGTGTCTGAGCTGCAGCCCCTGAGGTTCAGGCTGAGGATGGATCAGCGATGCAGGCAGCAGGGCCAGAGCAACAGCCTCATGGATTCTGGCCTTTCCCGAGTCCCCAGGGAGAGGCCCCTGCACTGGCAGCACTTTGCAGCAGCCTGGAGGAGTAGAGCTGGCCTTGTGCTCTGTGGAGTGCCACATGCAGGCCCTGAGCAGGTGTGCTGCACGGATGACCTCATCGAATCCTCAAAGTGACCACCTCCTAGAGTGGACGCTATCACTACACCCACTTCACAGACAAGGCAACTGAGGCCCAGCGAGGCTCCACACATGGCTGAAAAGTGCAAGCAGAGGTAAGAAAGCAGGACTTCTGCATGCGCCTGCCCCCACCCTATGCTGCCTGGGAGGCTGGGGCTGTGAGTAGGGGCTCCCTCCACCTCTGAGACCCCTTCCCTTGCCAGTAAGTGCTCTGAGCTTCCCACAGACAGAGGAGAGAGAAATCAACTTCCATGGTATTCAGCTGCTGTTACTCACAGCCGAAATGGATCCCAATAGACCTGAGCCCCTTATCCTTTGGAGTCCTGTAAGGTATGGCCAAGTGCTGTCACCACACTGTCTCCTACAGGACCTGCCAACACCCACAGGATTCCCTGGGCATCCTCACTGAGCAAGTAAGAGGACCGAGGCTGGGCAGTGTTCCGGTGGCCTACCCAGAGCCAGATGCCATGGAGTGGCTTCAGCCATGGGGCTTTCTGCCTCCCTTCAGCCTCTTTCCCCAGATGCTTGAGTGGCAGCATTTGTAAACTGCTTATTTCTGAGTTATCTGCAGACATGTTGAAGCAGAATCTGTAGTGACAGGCCCAAGACCATGCGTTTTTCCACAGTCCTGAGTGAGGCTGAGGAGCAGAGCTTGCCTGAGGCAGAGAAGAGAAGTGAGCTTTCCAAGGCCACGCAGCCAGCCAGGGGCAGAGCTGAGGTCAGAGCCTAGATCAGACCAGATCCCAGGCCGTGTTGGCTGGAGTTGAAGTGGGCATTGACTCCTGGGGCCCCCAGAGTTAGAGGTGGAGGCGCATAAAGGCCTAGGGGTGGTGGCTGGGCTTGGAGGGCTGCCCAGTTGGTGCATTCCAGGCCAGAGCCTGTTCATCCTGCCCTGGGGCAGGGATTGCAAAGCCAGCAGAGCACTTGCTGCTCCTCTGGGCAGCTGGGACAGCTTCGTCACCCAGCAAACACTCTTCCTCCTGCTGGGAATATCCAAACCCCACTCAGGAAGGTTCCTGCTCTTCAGAGGCTCCTAGTCTTGGCTCCTACTGTGGACACTGGCTCCGCCCCTGGGCTCTAGGCTTCTGCTGCTGCTCCCAGGGTCTGCCAGCACAGGAGGCTCTTAGTAGTTAGTGGGGAAAACACTAATTTGGGTGAAGAATACCCAGGCCGGACACCTGGCCCCGCTCTTTCCTTGCCAGGCGGCGTTGGACAAGTCATGCCTTTTCCTGGACTTGGGGCTGTACCTCTGGATGGCCTGGGATTCAGCCTGGATCATCCAGACTTGAAGATGAGAGCTGGTGAGCTCTATTCTCCTTCTCCAGGTGAAGAATCTATTCATTCATTCAGTCATTTGACATTCAACAAATATGTATTCAACACTGACTTTGTGCCAATGTCTAGACACTGGGATACCACAGGGAACAAACCTAGCAGTGATCTTTCCCCCTTTAGAGCTGATGTTCCAGGAGACTAATGTGCACAGGGTGACATCATTAAGCATTCTGAGATTAGATGGATGGATGTGTGGATGGATGAACAGATGAATGGATAGATGGATGGATGGATGGATGAATGGGTGGATGGTAGATGGATAGATGGATGGACAGATGAATGAATGGATGGATGGAGGAATGGATAGATAGGTGGGTGGATGCATAGACAGATAGACAGATGAATGGATGGATGGATGAATGGATGGATGATAGACAGATAGATGGATGGACCAATGAATAAATGGATGAAGGAATGGATAGATAGCTAGGTGGATGGATGCATAGATGGATAGACATATAAATGAATGGATGGATGGTAGATGGATGGATGGATGGATGGATGAATGGATTGATAGATGGACAGACAAATGAGTGAATGAATGGATCAATGGATGAATGGATATACAGATAGATGGAAGGACAAATGAATGAATGGATGGAGGAATGGATAGATGGTGGATGGATGCATAAATGGATAGGCAGATGAATGGACTGATGGGTCGATAGATGGATGGATAGATAGATGGGAAGACAGATGAGTGAATGGATGAATGAATAGATGAATGGTAGATGGATAGATGGATGGACAGATGAATGAATGGATTGGTGGATAGATGGACGGATGGATACATGGACAGACAGATGAGTGAATGGAAGAATGGATGGATGGTGGATGGATAAATGGATGGACAGTTGAATGAATGAATGGATGGATGTATAGATAGGCGGATAGATGGACAGACAGATGAACCAATGGATGGATGGTTGGATGACCAGACGAAGAAGCCTGAGCCCCAGCTCTCCTCCCTGCGGCTGCATTTCCATCTCAGGACAGAGCTGACTGGTTGGGTCTCCCAGATAGAAAGTGATGGGTCTTCTGGATAGAAAGGCAGTGGCCTGGCTGAGGCAGGGCTGGGGATGAGAGTAGCTGGGCTCTGGGAAGACTTTGGTGATGGACAGGCTCGATGTCAGGGAAGGTGGCCTGGGAGGAGGTGGTGAGGGATGGGCTGAGTGTTATGGGCACAGGGGACAGAGTTCAAACATGTGAGCCTGCCTCTCTTCTGCCTCCGTCCAGGTGGGAGACTCTCTTTGGGTTTGAAAAGTCCCAGTCTGAAATGTGCTGTTTCCCCTGCACCCTGCCAGGGCCCAGTGTGTCACGTTCTGGGGACACCGGGTATTGGTGAGAACGAATCAGGGAGCCATAGTCAGGGGGCTCAGTGCAGGGCAGGGGTGAAAGGAGAACTGGAAGCAGCAGGCCTGGGAGTGGGGCATTTATTCACTATTTGTGGAGGCCATCTCAGAGGGGGTTCCCGGGGGCTGGGGTGGCCTGCTACAGCGCTCAGTCCTCTCAGCAAGTCTGCAGCAAGAACCTGCTGGAAGCTGCAACATTCACAGCTGCAGGATGGACAATCAGCTCTGTTCCCATCTATAAGCCTAGATGTGAGGGCAGAGGAGCACTCAGCCTGCCGAAGGTCTGCACAGCTGGGCAGCGGTGGGCAAGATTGGAATTCACTCACCATGCAGCTACTGGGTGCCTGGCTACTACTGGGAAGCAAGCTGAGGGCAAAGACTGCCCCATGGGGGCAAGAGTGGGGCCCAGGCACCCAGGGTACATTGCTGGGTACAGACAACCGTGGTTCAAGGAATGAGCTCCCTTCCCATGCGCCCCTCCCCAGCTGTCCCTGAGTCACAAGCACCCTTCCCTTTCACTGTCAGGGAGGCTCTGGAGCTGCTTCCTATCCCCCACTGTCCTGTGAGTCACCACCCCACCCTCCAAGTCCCTCCCACATGGTGCAATCAGCATTCCCGCCTCTCTGCCCACATAAGTGCTGTCAAAAGGCAGAGGCGACGGGTGGTGGGTGGTCAGGCGGGCAGTGCCTCTCACCTCCCAGTTCATCTCTCTTCTGTCAAGTGGGGCAGTGGCAGGGCTGAGAAGACTGAGTTCAAAGCATCCTGGAAGGCCTTGGGTTGTCAAGGGCCCCAGGCAGCACATGAAGCTTTGAGAGGTGGCCCTGCCTTGTGCCTGGGCAGGCTCCTTCCCTGCTCTGCACACTGTGTCTTGAGCAGGCTCTGGAACCCACCTTTCCACCATCAGAGTGATAGATGGGCTGGATGTCAAGGAAGGTGGAGTGTGTTCCTCCAGGCCACAGCCCTGGGCCTCTATGACAGCCCCTTTGAGATGAAGAGACCTGGGTGAGGAGCCTGCGGTGGGGGCAGTGGGGCATCTTCAGTGCTCTGGCATGGGTTCATTCCTCAGGATGCTCCTGCAGCCACCCCAAGCTGAGGACAATGCCCAGATCCACAGTGGCCTGGGAAGTGCTCCCAGCAGAGTGAGTGGAGCTGGGCTTCGGTGCTGTCTGCCCTCTGTCCTGCTGCAAGGCTAATCACCTTCTGTTTCTGGGCCTTGAATCCCTTTTACAGCATGGGGGCTGGATGCTCTTTGAGCTTCCTCCTGGCTTCTATCCTGGAAAGCGACACCTACTTGTTTGCAGTTGTGTGACTTGGTCAAATCGTGTAACCTCTTGAGCCTCAATTTCATTCTGTGTGAATGAAACAGATAGTGAAAGCCCTGAAGATTAGATTTTTGATAGAAGAATTGTAACAGCAGTGACCCCATAGCCCTTTACCATTTGCAAGGTGCTTTCAGACAAAATATCCCTCTAGTCCCTCCCAACAATTCCGCCACAAAAGGTGGTGTTACTTTCATCCCCAGCTTACGGTTTGAGGAACAAAGGCCCAGCTATGGGGGCAGGTGCAGAGGTGGGCCTCGCTTCCAGGTCTCAGTCTCTGGATGAAGGGCAAGATCCCTGCAGCTAAGGATGAGGGAGTGGTGGCACAGAATGTCCGGCCTGCTGCTCTTTCTTTCCCAGCCTGGGGCATCTCTGTGAAGGCCGATGAGTGGCAGCCCCTCCCCAGGTTTTGGTGCCAGGCGGCGGGGAGCTGCTTCTGACAGCTGTGCAGAGAATCGTCACTTCTCCATCGCTGCTAATAGCATGTTTAGCTTGCCGACTCCTCTGTTTGCCTGGTGTCTCCCACGGGCCCGGAGCTTGGAGTTTCTTCATTGCCTGGGGTGGGGCAGGGTGGCAGAGGGGCATCTCTGCTCCCTGGCCCTGGCTGCAGCCAGCAGCTCCACCCAGTGCCCTGCTCCTGGGAGGCGACTGCAATTCCATGCCTTGGCTCCCAGCACCCCAGGGAAGTCCATCTGGGCTCTGGAACAGCAGAAACGGCCTCCTGCAAATTTCCTACCCGACACAGGACCAAGTATGGGAAGGCTCTGGTCCAAGGGGCTTTCTCCAACTCTCTGGACCACAGGGAGCCAGCAGGATGGGGGCCAGTCCACCTTCAGATTACATCTTTACCTCTGACTCAGACCCCTTTGCCTCCCAGGCCACCATACGATGTCTCCTGCTTGCAGATCTGGCCATGCTGGGGGCAGGATGAATCCCCAGCCCCTCAGTTGTGACTCTTCCTAGCTTGTTAGGTTAGTAGAAAACTCAGCTCACAATCTCGGGGACTGCTCCTCCCCTGGTTCATCCACAAGCCCCAAAGGTTCATGGGATTCCTAAAAGCAGCCTGACAAATTCCCTCCTGTGGGGAGAAGACCCTGTGGTCTGGCAGGACCCACTGCCCTTGCTAGGTGCCCCTCCCTTTGATTCTAGGTCTGGCTCCTGCCTTAGGAGCCTGCAGACCTCTGTGGGGCCACTCCCTGGTGACCCACCCAGCCCAGGCAGGATGGGCCCTGCAGTGGATAACACTCGGTTCTGTCCATCTCCCTGCCTTGGGGAAGTACTTGCCTGTGGTTTTAATTTACCTTTGACCCTGTGGCACACTTCTGGAATGTTCCCTCCATGAGGGCGGGGACTTGGTCCTGTTCATGGGGATCTCTCTGGCACCTGGAGCAGCTGCGTAGCCCAGACGGGGTGCTCAGTCATTGTCTGCTGCCTGAACAGATATGTGCAAGTTTGTCTTCTCACTGCTCTTAACATTATTTTATGAGAAATTTCCAAGTTTACCATTTTTCTTGGATATATAATAAATAGCCTGCCTTATTGACCCACAGTTCCCCCTCCCACAACTTGCAAAGTATTTTAGCTGACTTGACTTGTTTACTATGGTAAATAATGTTGCTAAAACAGCTGTGCACATATAGCTATTTTTCCCTTTGCAATTATGTTTTTGGGAGGAATTCCAAACAGTGGGGTTAGCGGGTCAAAGGGTATGGCGTATTTATGGTCCTGGATGTGCTGGGACTGCTGAATTCTCAGCCCCCAGGCCACCCCTGTTTTCCCTGAGGTCTAGGTCTGGGTGAACACCCACAAAACTGTCTTTCCTTTGGTGCCTGAGGCTACCCTGGCTGCCCAGAAACACTCTCTGTCTGGCTCCTGCGGTCGTGGAGCAGACCTCATGGTGCGGGAGCTGGAGGTGGCTGTGGGAGTTTGAGGAGGGCAGGAGGAGGCAGCTGTGGGAGTTGTGGAGATGGCTTCACGGAGCCAGGAGCCCTGTTCCAGGAGGGCGGTAGGACCCCCTCTTCTCCCAGAGCCCTGGCCTTTTCTGGGATGGCTCTCCTGTGCTGGAGCCATCCCGCCCCCTGTAGCTAAGCCTCCACCCCCAGTCTCTGAGAGGGGTCAGTGCCCCCTGTAGGCAGGTGTGTTTGGGAGAAGGGAGGGGACCCAGTGCCTCAGCCTACTCCGGACTTTCTCCTGTGTGCCCTGGTGTGGTGTCATGTGGGGGAGAAGTGACGGTGGAAGCTACCTGCTGAGCAAAAGGTCTTTATCACTGTAGAAAACGTGCCTGAGATCTGCCCGCCTTCTGCCTCCATCCACTGGCTCTGCCCCTCCTCAGCTCCTGGAGCCCCCTTTCCCCACCATTAGCCCCAGACCCGCCGGCCTGGATGGTTGAAGGGGAGGGGTCCACATGGGCCCCTCGGGGGATCTTCCATAACCTGGCTCCTGTGGAAGGGCAGGGTATCCAGGGTGGCCACTCGCTAGGCAAATCTTCCCGTCTTGGGGAGCCTTATACTCTGTCTGGGGATGCCTACATTTTATGGGGACCCCAAAGCTTTCCCCTGCCATGGGGTAGTGTCTGGGAGGGGGGCCCTGCTGTCCCTAAGGGCTGGTGAGCTCCGGCCCAAGCAGGGCTAGGCAGTGCCCTGTGGCTTGGGCAGGGGCGACGTGGGCGGGGTCCATGCTGGGAGACAGGAATGGGGCTCCATGTGTCCCTAGGCTCTCCCTTGGAGCAGGCTCTCTCTGTACCTCCTAGCTTGGAGGCCTCTAGTGGCAGGAAGTTCTGGGAAGCAGTGCAGAAAGAGCACTGGACTTGGGCGTTCTCATCCAGTCTCTGTTACCAATGGGCTGTGGGATCTAGCCCCTACCTCAGTCCTCAGCCGGACATTTGCCTGTGGCCTTGTGCAGAGCCTGCAGCCTTGGCAGGGTGGCTGAGGGTGGCTGAAACCCAGGTTGTGGGAGGATCTGGAAGGAGCCTGGCTCCTGTCTCCCCATGTCCATGTCAGCCCTTGGCCTGATACCAGGAGACCCTCAGGGTTGGGGCTGTCACCCTCCTTCCTGCAGCCTCCACATCCTCCTCCCATGCCCCACTGCTTTGCTGCTGGCTGGTGCAGGAGACAATGGCTGTGGGGCGTGTGGGTGCACGTAGGGGGGGCCTGCGTGGGTTGTGTGATTTTCCTGGACAGGCAGGCGTGAGAGGGAGAGGAAATTATTCTGTCTAAAATCTCAGAGATGAGTCCTTGAGAGCTGGCAGAGTGACTGCTTCCCGTCTGGGTGGGGAGGCAGGAGACAGGGTGGGCCGTTCCCAGGGGCAAGAGCAAGGCAGGACAGGGCCAGTCCTGGGGAGAATCCCAAGAAGGCCACAGCAGCACAAAGGTAAGCCCTCATATTTCCCACGTGTCACCTGGACAAAGAGCCATGATGCTCCCCATAACAGCCGGTCCTCACGAGAATCCAGAGAGCTCGCTAGGGAGGCAGACATTATGATAACCCAGTTTACAGATGAAGAAATGGAGGCTCTGGAGGGGTTCACTGACCTGCCTAGGTCACAGAGCCAGCCCGTTAGCGACAGAGCCAGAGCTCGAACCCAGATCCCGAGGCACATCCTCCTCCGAAATGACCACAGGGAGGTGATGTCTCTGAAAGCAAAGCCAGAGAGAGCCACCAAGGCAGACAGGGGCTGCGGTTTTGTTCAGGCAGAAAATGCCAAAAGTGCCACACTCCCACCTCACCCCCACCCAGCCTTCATCCTCAAAAGTGCATCTTTCCTGCTGGAGGAGGGGAAAGGTTGAGCTGGGAAGACATCTTCCCTCCTGTGACTCTGAGGCCCAGAGGCTGGGCTCCGCAACTCTCTGGGATTCACAGGGCGCCTCCTGCGGGACTTCTACATCTCTGCCATGACAATGTTTATCTATTTATTGCCACAGAAAAGGAGCCAGATAGCAACAGCTAGAAACTGAACCCTCCATGGACTCTCTCCCTCCTTCCCTGGCAGCAATTCACCTGCACAGTGGGAAGTCCTGCAGTGATGGGCCAGGTGAAGTGGAGTGGGCAAGGGCTCTTGGTGAGGTGTCATTACGGTAGTCATCCGGGCTGTTCACAGATGTTCAAGTCTCCTTTACGCCAGGCCCGTGGTAGGAGTTGACTTCTCCATCCACTTCAATTCAAGCATGGCCATGTGAGTTGCTCTTACCAACAAAATGTGGGTGGAAGCGGGTGGAATGTCACTTTCAGGCAGAAGCCTTAGGAGCCCACGTGTGGGCCAGCATGTTCTCTATCCCTGTCTCTGAGATCCTGGACACACCTGTTGAGATGAAACTCTGTCAGACTGGGTCACCGAGTGAGTGTGATGCCCAGAGCCCTCCTGCTGACTCAGTGGACATACTGCATATGTCAGAAATAAACTTCGCTATTTTCATCCACTGAAACAGTGGGCTACTGGTTACCTCCATAACCCAGCCTATCAGCCTCGATGCAGTCACCAAGCTAGCCAGTAAGATCCCTGCCCAGGATTTTAGAAATAGGACCTACAACTCTCTAGACAGCTGGGCCCATAAGGTGTAAACCTGGCTGCTGCGTTTTGCACTGTGAGATTGTGGAGGCAGAGAGATCATTTTTGAAAGACAGAGAAGGAAGCAGGCATACAGTAAGGACAGGTGCAGAGCCCTCCCCAGGATTCTTCTCTCTGCTGCCTAAGATCTGGATACATAAAAATCACCACGTCCCAGGAAACTCTTCCTCTTTTCTTATATAAGCTTGGGTTGGTTTAGGTTGCATTCAACCAGGCATCCTAATACAGAGTAAAAGGGGACATTTGAGAAGCCTCCATCTTACAGATGAGGCAATGAGGCTCAGAGTGGCCAAGCGCCTTGTCCACGATCATAGGGCCATTGAGGACTAAGGCTCACCTACTCCCTTTCTAGTGAAATAATCCAAACAATAAAGATCCACTGTGAGTCCTCCCTCTCCCTCTCCTATCCCACTCTCTAGAAGTAGCCACTCTTTTTTTTTATTTTATTATTATTACACTTTAAGTTTTAGGGTACATGTGCACCACGTGCAGGTTCATTACATATGTATACATGTGCCATGTTGGTGTGCTGCACCCATTAACTCGTCATTTACATTAGGTATATCTCCTAATGCTATCCCTCCCCCCTCCCCCCACCCCACAACAGTCCCGGTGTGTGATGTTCCCCTTCCTGTGTCCATATGTTCTCATTGTTCAAATCCCACCTATGAGTGAGAACACGCGGTGTTTGGTTTTTTGTCATTGCGATAGTTTGCTGAGAATGATGGTTTCCAGTTTCATCCGTGTCCCTACAAAGGACATAAACTCATCATTTTTTATGGCTGCATAGTATTCCATGGTGTATATGTGCCACATTTTCTTAATCCAGTCTATCATTGTTGGACATTTAGGTTGGTTCCAAGTCTTTGCTCTTGTGAATAGTGCTGCTATAAACATGCGTGTGCATGTGTCTTTATAGCAGCATGATTTATATCCTTTGGGCGTATACCCAGTAACGGGATGGCTGGGTCAAATGGTATTTCTAGTTCTAGATTCCTGAGGAATTGCCACACTGACTTCCACAATGGTTGAACAAGTTTACAGTCCCACTTTTGCAACCTACTCATCTGACAAAGGGCTAATATCCAGAATCTACAATGAACTCAAACAAATTTACAAGAAAAAACAATCAACCCCATCAAAAAGTGGGCAAAGGATATGAACAAACACTTCTCAAAAGAAGACATTTATGCAGCCAAAAAACACATGAAAAAATGCTCATCATCACTGGCCATCAGAGAAATGCAAATCAAAACCACTATGAGATACCATCTCACACCAGTTAGAATGGCGATCATTAAAGTCAGGAAAAAACAGGTGCTGGAGAGGATGTGGAGAAATAGAAGTAGCTACTCTTAAGAGATTGGTGGGTATTGTATCAGACCTTTTAAAAAAGGTGTTTATAAACATATATGTATACAGCGCTCATGAATTTTTACTGGAAAATGGGATATTGATCTCATTTTTCTGAAATTCACTTTTTTCACTCTTCAGATTGTTGGTATTGCCAAATTCTATCTGTGCCTGGTGAATCTGGTGATGTGTCTGGGAGGGAAGTGGTGATTAAGGTCAGGCCACCTTGAGCCCTTGTGTGTGCAGGTTCAAAATACTGAGGTTAGAAAATCCTCCCGGCAGGGCTGAGACTTAGAGTCAGGGTGAAGCCTTCCAGGAAGTGGTGCAGCCCCTCCAGGCGGCCGGCCCCTCTGGCTAGCTCTGACCTGGAGGAGTGCAGCCTTTGGTTTCAGTGGAATCTGCTCCCCTGTGGAATCCTCCCACTGGCCCAGTTACCTCCCCTTTAATTTCTGGGAAAAATCGTGTCGGAATTTATTCCTTCTGGTGGGTTCTTGGTCTCATTGACTTCAAGAATGAAGCCGCAGACCCTTGTGGTGAGTGTTACAGCTCTTAAAGGTGGTGTGTCTGGAGTTTGTTCCTTTGGATGTGTCCGGAGTTTCTTCCTTCCGGTGGGTTCGTGGTCTCTCTGACTTCAGGAGTGAAGCCGCAGACCTTCGCAGTGAGTCTGACAGCTTTTAAAGGTGGCACATCTGGAGTTGTTTGTTCCTCCCAGTGGGTTCACGGTCTCACTGACTTCAGGAATGAAGCCACAGAGCCTCAAGGTGAGTGTTACAGCTCATAAAGGTAGTGGGGACCCAAAGAGTGAGCAGCAGCAAGATTTATTGTGAAGAGCAAAAGAACAAAGCTTCCACAGCATGGAAGAGGACCTGAGCAGGTTGCCACTGCTAGCTCGGGTGGCCAGCTTTTAGTTCCTTATTTGGCCCTGCCCACATCCTGCTGATTGGTCCATCTTACGGAGTGCTAATTGGTGTGTTTACAATCCTTTAGCTGGACAAAGGGTGCTGATTGGTGCATTTACAATCCATTAGATAGACACAGAGAGCTGATTTGGTGCATTTTTACGGAGTGCTGATTGGTGCATTTACAATCCTTTATCTAGACACAGAGCACTGATTGGTGCGTTTTTACAGAGTACTGGTTGGTGCATTTACAATCCTTTAGCTAGACACAGAGCGCTGATTTGTGTGTTTTTACAGAGTGCTGATTGGTGCATTTACAATCCTTTAGCTAGACACAGAGTGCTGATTGGTGTGTTTACAATCGTCTAGCTAGACAGAAAAGTTCTCCAAGTCCCCACTGGACCCAGGAAGTCCAGCTGGCTTCACCTCTCAAAATTGCCTTAAATGCCTTCCTTCCTCCCACAGTGGGCCAGGCAGGAGAGAGGCTGTTAGCTGTGGGGTAGGGAGCGTAGCCCCGGATTCTCACCTGGCAACCCCAGTAATGAGCACTGCAGAGGCAGCCACAGACATCCTTATAGACCAGGAAGAAGTCAGGAGCCCAAAGGCAGAGAACCAAGGGCTGTGGGCCTGGAGAGAACCCAGGGAAGCCTGGACAGCCAGAGGCAGGCAGGCAATTAAAGGAGGGGGTGGAGTTTTCAATTAACAGCTCCTCTGCTGGAAGCAGGTAATTAACGGATTAGCAAGGCTGTTAACAAGGCTGCTTGCTGTCAGTGAGGAACCTGGCAGGTGCTGCCTTGGAGGAGGAGGACCAGGATCCAGATTCCACAGGATGGAAAGAACTCTTTGGAGGCAGGATCCTGAGGGCAGCTGAGAGTCATGGGACTCAGCAGGGACACAGTGAGCAGGCTGGAAGGGCGGGAGGCAGGCCAGAGGGGATGGGGCAGTATAATCCCACTGTCCCCTGGCCTTGCAGGGTCCCTGGTTTGCAGAGCCCTCTTTGTCTGGGAGGGGCTAAGGAGACAGTGTATGAGAATATCTGGGGGTCATAGTGTTGACACCCCTGGAATTGGCACATTACCACACAGCTCACACATTTTCACAGTGGTTTAGTGGGGAAGCTGCATAAGGCGGGCCTGACAGCAAGGACTTTGACATTAGACATGCTTCAGTTAAGCCTTGCTCCCACTTCCCAATCTAGGGAACTAGGGGATCCTCAGACAGCCCAGATGTTCCTCAGACTTCTAAGCACCTTTCTAGTTGGGAGGATCATGCCAAATTCTAAAGGAGCCAGTGTGCACCTCCATCTGTGTCTTCCCCTGCCAGGGAGTTGGCAGAGGCCGCTGTTCCAGACAGCAGAGCCTCAATCAACCTGAATCCCTGAGTCACCTGCATGGAGCAGATTCCCTCGCCAGTGCCCATGAGTGTGAGTGAGAGGTAAAGTACTGTGTTAAGTTAGGAGATGTTTAGAGCTGTGTTTAGGAGATGTTTAGCTGTGTTAAGTTAGGAGATGTTTAGAGCTGTGTGTAATAGCAGCATAACCAAGTCTACCCTAACTATTACACAGGGTCAACCTCACCTTTGTAAAATGGGTAAGAATGATACCACCTGGAATGATTATTGTGAGGTTGAGTGAGAGAATATATGACTTGGCTGAAGGGTACACTTAGCTCCTGGACCCCACACCCTCTCCAAAAGCAAGGAATGTTGCCGTGGACCAAAAGCCAAGCCCAGGGACATTTGATTGGCCACTTTCAGCAGAAGGAACTCCTGTAGCGCTTAGCAACATGTTTAAGGGTTGAGCACACATGGGGAGAGGATGGTGGAGGCCTGGGCTGTGCCCTCTGGAAAGGCGTGACCAGCTCCCTCTCTCTGGCTTCTCCAGTTCTCTTTTGTCTCCAGTATGGGGAGAGAGGCTGGGGGCTCGAACTCTTGCTGGCTGGAGCTGTGAGCATTGCTTGTGGCGTTGCTGGGCTCTGGGAGGGCTTCCCTTGGTTCTTGAAGGCCCCAGGCCATAAGTGACTCTTGTGACCCCATCAGCAGCACAACTTTCCCTCTGCCCCCCTCTCCCATAGCAGCCCCCAGCTTTCCCTCCTCTCCTGCCATACCTGTACTCCACCAACTTTCCATCATAAGCCTCCAGCGTGTCCTGTCCCCTGAGGTGGCCCTACTTCTCTCCAGCTGTGGAAGCTGCTGACTGTTCTCCTCCCCTCCTTTTTCAGCCTGTTCCCCACTGTTCATGTTTGGTCTACAACATCAATCCCATTTCTTTCTCAGCTGATCTCATTTCTCCTGGAGTTTCTGATGCTCTGGGTCAAGAGTATTCTTTTCACCCTCCAAACACGAAGTCCTCTTGCCCTGGCTCGGCAGTTGGCTCCCTGCTTTGAGCCAGCTCACCTGATTCTTGAGAGGAAGAATGTTCCAAGCACAGGCTTTAAAAATGTCCTTTCTATCTTTCATTCAGAGTCTTCCCCAGTTAACTGAAGAAGATGCCATTTCCCCCACAAACCTGGGAGCCTTAATTCCCTTCTCCAGTGCCCATCCTGCCCACCATGGCTGAGGTCATAGCTCTGGACTTTGAAATGCACAAACACAGTCAGAGGTCACCGGTTGCTTGAGGATCCCTGATTAGAAAATAACTTGATACATAAGCAGGGTATGTATGGAAATAAAAAATTTGAAAAAAGAGAGAAAGAAAACTGGACACGCAGATCAGGAGTTAGCTGTTTCCTTGTTGCTGTCACAAATGAACCCCTGTTCTGGCTCATGCCAACCACTGACACCTTTACAAGCAAGGGTACAGTCACTAGGCCTGTGCTGTCCAGGGCAACAGCCACTGGCCACATGTGGCTGATGAGCACTGGAAAGGAGCTCAGAAAAGTTGAGATGTGCTATGAGTGTAAAATACACACTGAATTCTAAAGACTGGGGATAAAAAAGAATGTGAAATACCTCATCAATATTGTATATTATTTTGTATATTAATGACACATTGAAATGATAGTATTTTGAATATATTGGGTTAAAATATATTATTCAATTAATTTTACCTGTTCTGTTTCTTTCTTAATGTGGCCACTAGAAAACTTAAGATCCCCATTGCAGTGCACATTGTATTTCTGTCACACACCGTTGCACTGGGCACCGGTCTGTCACTCCTGCCATGTGGAGTCCTGCCCTTGGAATGCTGCTTTTTTTTTTTTTTCTTACTGCTGCTGTAACAAATTACCACCAGCTCAGTGGCTCAGAACAACACACATTTATTATTTTGCAGTTCTGGAGGTCAGACTCTGACCTGGGTCTCACTGGGCTACAGCCAAGGTGTCATCGGGGCTGCATTCCTTTCTAGAGACTGTGGAGAAGAATCTCTTTCTGTGCTTCTCTGAGCTGCCCACATGCCCTGGCTCACGGCCCCCTTCCATTTCCAAAGCCAGCAATTGTTGCGAGGTTTTCTCACACTGCACACCCTCACGGGGACTCGCCTACCTCCCTCTTGCACATCCCACCTGAATAATTCAGGATAATCTCCTGACATTGAGGTCAGCCGATTAGTAACCTTAATCCCATTTGGGCCCTTAACTTCTCCTTGCCATGTAGCCTAACATATTCATGGGATCCAGAAATTAGGACTTGTACATCTTCAGGGCCCCTCTTCAGCTGCCCACATGCCAGTGCCCTGTGCATGTTTTCTTGTTCTGTGCAAACTGGCCAGGTCTCGGAAATGACTGGTGTGGGGACACTTGCTTCATTTTCTCCCTTTTCTTGATTATAGTCCAGAGATCTGCTGGGGGATGGTGTGACCCCAAAGAAGCCGATTTCCTTCTTGAAGGGGGTGAGAAGAAGGGAGAATGTGACTTGACCAAGCCAATCAGCAAACTACCTTCCCTCCCAACAGGAGTTGATTTGTTCAGGAGGGAGCATGTGACAAAAGCTGGGCCACTCAGTGCCCATCTAAGGACTTCACTGAAATGCTGACATAAAGCAGCCATTTGTGCCACAGGGGGAAAGCCAGCCTGAAATGAAACTGTCTCGCAAAGAAATAGAGATGAATAACTTGTAGAGAACTGGAAACAGAAACAAAATGAAACTTGCAGAGAAAATATTGCAAGTAAATGTTGAACCTCTGGATTGAACCATGCCTGAGTCCCTCCTGGCTCTGACTTTTCAGTTAGGTGAATCCACACATTCTCTTTTTAGGCCAAGCCATTTGAATTGGATTTTCTGCTATTAGCAAAATAAAGATTTGCAATGACTTGGAGAGGGGTTAAAGCCATATTTGATCTGGACACATGAGAGTACCTAAAGCCTGTCCTCACCCAGCTGTCTCTTCCCACCCGTCTTTGAGGCACAGGTCCTAAAGGAATGCCCTGTCTCTCCTTCCTCCAGATCTCCAAGAGGACCCTCCTGCCTCTGCTTCTCTTCCTCCCCTGGAGTCAATTTTGCGGTGTGCTGGTCAGCCTCATCCAGCCCCTCTTTTCTGGGAACTGCTCTAACTCTATGGCTGGATTGACTAGCAAAGAGACAGGTATCCTGGCTCCACACCCGGTGGCCCACACAGCTAGCTGTGCAGCCCACAGCCATTCTCCCCTTCCTCTCCCTCAAAGCCGAAGGTGGTTACAAAACACAGTACAGCCCATGAAAGGCGTCTTCAGAGTGAGGCTTCCAGGACAGCTGTTTTCCTGTTGGACCTGGTAGCTCTTCACTGTACCTTTCCCTTTCCCTATATTCCTCCCTGGGGCATGAAGCTCTGCCTGAAGGTGTAGCAGCAGGTATTTGTGACCCTGAGGATGAAGGCACCTGGTGAGGAAGTCAACATAGGGAGCTGGAAGGACCCTGGTCCCCTATAGCCTCACCACAGCCCCAGCAGTGGGACCATCATGGATCCTGGCCTATGGACTTCTCATTACTCAAGGAAAAGAAAAACCCCAAACCACATTTGCTTAAGACCCTCTTGTCAGGTTCCTGAGACTTTATTATTTGCAATTATAACTGATCCATTCCTATGTCCTCTGGGAATTTGGGTCACGGGTGGAGTTTTCTGGTGAGAAGGAGAAGGGCTCAGGGACTCTCTAATTTCATCATTTTGCCCAGGGTCCAGTTTCCTCTCAAGTTTGCAAGGACACATGAAAGGTCAGCAGAAACTTGGCCATCTCAGTGTCCTGGTGGGTGATTTTTACGAGGATTTCTCATCACAGAGGATGGGAACCCAAAGGAGAATGGCCGCCATTGGAGCGTTTCCTCTCCCTCCACTGCTCAAAACAGCTGAACTCTGTGTCAGTTGGGCTGCAAGTAAAGAAAACTCAACTAATGGAGGCCTCATTGAACAGGAGTTCATTTTACTTACGTGACAAACCTATGTGGTCCCAGGATTATCTCACAGCCCAGTAAAGGCAGAGCATGGGGTTGGCAAGTCTGAGATGTTCTTGATTTTCCCCCATTGCTGCAAGATGGCCCCTACAGCTCCAAACATCACATCCTCAATGGTGAATAAAGCTGATCTCCAACTGGGAAGAACCTCTGTCTCCTGGTGTGGTGGAGGCTGTTGGAGCATCTGCAGGAGTATCCAAACCTTGTGCTATTGGGGTAGTCCATGCCCTTCAAGCCAGTCATGGCTTTCCTATTTCCTCTGTCAAATACTGGCTAAGGATAAGTCTGTGATGCAATTCTGGCCAGTGAGACATGATGGAAGAGCTGCTGGGTGAAATTCTGGGGAAAGTTTCCTTACTCTTTAAAAGATGGATCCAGGAGAAGAGAGTCTCCTTTGCTGGGTGTTGTCATATCTGGAGGTGATGCCTGGAACTGTGGCAGCTGTCTTGTGATTATGAGGGAAGCTGGCCTGAAAACAGACTGGCCCACTGAAGAGGGCAGCATGGAATGTGGAATAAACCTGGGTCCCTATTGGCTCCCTGCAGCACTGATCTAACCAGCCCTGAGCTGTCCTACCTCTGCACTCTTGGCACAGGAGACACATCTTGATTGTTTAAGCCCCTTTGAGTTGGGTTTTCTGTTCCTCACAGCTGAAAGCACTCTAACCAATCCACACATTTCCCTC
Source organism: Pongo abelii (assembly GCF_028885655.2). Lineage (NCBI taxonomy): Eukaryota > Metazoa > Chordata > Mammalia > Primates > Hominidae > Pongo > Pongo abelii. The sequence continues at coordinate 22,957,476 of NC_071997.2, read as the reverse complement.
TGCTCGACTTCCTGCTCCAGAGAGACAGGCACAGACCAGTACCGGGCAGCCCCACTCTGGGGTAAAACAACAGTGCTTATTGTTTGCCGGCACAGTGGGAGCTCTGCCTCCTGAGGCAGGCTGGTCATTCCAAAACCACACTGCCTGCCACTGCCATAAAGAGGCCAGGACTGTGTTCAAAACCCCAGGCAGCGGGAGTAGTAGTTTGGGGGAGGTGTTGAGGCAGTGCATAAAGGAAGGTCATTTCCTGACCCTCAGAACCCACACTGCCCTCAGCCCCACACAGCCCTACCCAGCCCAGCATCGCCCCCAGTGCCCCTAGAGACAATAATGGCAGCCACCCCCTGGCTGCTCCTGTGCGGGCAGGGCAGGAAGGCTGGTGGTTAAGTGCTGGAGAACCTCCAGGCCCTGGGGCTAGGCCGGAAAGGGTTTCTGTAGACACAGCGTGGACATTCTGTCCTCTGCAGGCCGCCTAGGGCAGGATGAAAACAGGCCGGCTCAGTACTTTTTTAGCAACCGATTATATAGATTTGCATCCACATGAGCTCCCTCTTGCAATGACCCAGGCCCCCACGAGGGCTCTCCCCACAGTCATTTGTGTTGAGAACACTCTGAGCCCTTGAGCCTCCTTCCTCTCTGGGAAAGGGACTTTTTGGCAGTGAGAAGGACCTAGAGGGAGGCACTTCTGGAGGCATTTCCTTTCTAGGAGGAAATGCTCCAGGGTTCTCCTTCATCCACTGCTAGCCTCCAAGTTGAGGGAGTGGCAGCGAAGGTCACGCCTGAGTGGGGCAGCCATGGAACCTCACCTCCTGCTCTTCCAGCTTCGTTCCCAAAGACGTCCCTCCACGAGCTTGTGCTCATGCCATGCCTATGCTGGAAGCCCTTGCTGTCTGCAGGTGGTGATGTGACCCTCTTTCTGGCCAATGGGGACCAGCCTTGGGACTTTTGTGGAAACCTCTGAGAAAGGGTGGTCCACAATTCTGGTTTCCTAGCTGGAGAGAATATGCCTGGCCCTGCTGGGTAACCCGTTTTTCACCCAAGGGAGTCAGCCCAAACTTTTTAGTCCATTGAGTCAATAAATTCTCCTTGTTAAAAAAAAAAAAAAACGATTTGAGCTGGGGTCTCTGTGGCTTACAGTGGAAACTCATTAGTAATATAAATGCAGATATCCCTCTTAGGCCAAATTAATCTCTCCTTTCTTGCTCTCTCTATACTACACACACCCGCTTCAGTGGCATTTACTGTTTCCCCACCTGCACGGGTGACCTCACCCTCCGCCGTCTCATACCTTTACATCCTTTTTTAAAGGGCTCACCTGATTAGATGCACCCTGGGAGATGTCCTTTTTGATTAACATAAAGTCACCTGATCAGGGACTTTAATTACATTGGCAAATTCCTTTCCCCTTTTCCATACGGCACATGATCATCTTTGTTAGAATCTATTGATTAGAAGCAAGTTACAGGTTCTGTCCACACTTAACAGGGGAGGATTACAGAAGGGCTTGCCTAGTGGGGTTCAGCTGAGAATTTTGCCTACCATGTATGTATAAGGTTGTATGTGGTTCAAATTGTAGTAAAACACACATAATGTAGTTTTCCATCTTAACCATTGTTAATTGCACACTTTAGTGGTATCAAATACATCCACATTGTTGTGCAACCATTACCACCATCCATCTCAAGAACTCTACTTTTGTGAAACTGAAACACTGTGTCCAATTAGATACTAACTTCCCATTCCGTTTTTGCCCCAGCCCTTGGCAATCATTCTATTTTCTGTTTCTATGAATTTGATTATTCTAGGTATCACATGTAAGTGGAATCCTGTCTTTTTGTGACTGGCTTATTCCACTTAGCATAATGGCCTCAAGGTTCATCCACGATGTAGCCTGTCACAGGATTCTCTCCCTTTCTAAGGCTGAATCATATTTTATTGCACGTATAGACCACATTTTGTTCATGCATTCGTCCATCAATGGACACTTGCTTTCACCTTTTGGTTCCTGTGAATGCTGCTGCTATGAACTTGGATATACAAGATCTCTTTCACATCCTGCTTTCAATCCTTTTGGGAATACGTCCAGAAGTGGAAATTCTTGGTCACATGGTAATTCTATTTGATTTTTTTTTTTAGGAATGGCCACGTTGTTGTCCACAGTGGTGGCACCATTTTACATACCCACCGGCAGTGCACCAGGGTCTAATGTCTCACTCCTCACCAACACTCGGTATTTTCGGGTTTTCTTGACAGTAGCTATTCTAGTGGGTATGAAGTGCTATCTCACTGTAGTTTTCATCTGCATTTCCCTTATTCTGGGTGATGCTCAGCACCTTTTTCTGTGCTCATTGACCATCTGTATATCTTTTTTGGAGAACTATTTCTTCATATATCTTATTGTTAGAATGTGTATTTCTGTACTAATGATATTGGCCACTTCCTCATATGCCTCCTGGCTTTTGGGGTTTCCTCTCCCAAAAATGGCCTACTTGTGTCCTTTGTCCATTTATTTTTCTTGTTAATTTTCAGGAGTTCCTTGTATATTGAGGCTACTAATCTCTTGTCAATTTTAGACTGCACATAACTTCTCTCATTTTGCCATGTGTCATTTGGAACAGATCTATTTGATTTTAACATCATGAAATCCCCTCCCTTTTTCCTGCCTTATGGTTTCTACTTTGAAATTTTGTCTAAGAAATCTGTTACTCCCTTTGAGTCTCAAAGATGTTCCCCTATGTGTTTTGTTTTCTAGCATGTTATAATCTGGCCATTCACGGTGGTCAATGTGAAAAAAAAGAAATCCCATAGAAAGTAGATGCTCAGATGATGGATTAAAGAATCATTGATTCTTTATTAAATCATTGATTAAAGAATCATCATTAAATTGATTAAAGATTCTTTAATCAATGATTTAATAAAGAATCAATGATTCTTTAATCCATCATCTGAGCATCCATCTTATAAGGGAGGACATTGTTTTTCTCCATGTAGTAAGAGTTTTTCCAACAAGAACAGCAACTCTTTCCCACTGACTTGTGATGCACCTTTTATCATAGATGAAATTATCCTCTAACCAGGGATCTCCCCTCTCCATGCTGAGTTGTCTGTTGGTTCACTGTCACCATACTGCTTAAGACAACAACAGCACCTTTAGAGTGTACCTGAGTATCTGGAAGAGCTTCCTGCCTACCCTCCTTTGGCTTAGACATCTGTGGACCTTTATCCCTCCTTGCATGATTCAGAGTGAGTTTCTAAAACTGGAATCTTTACTGGGACTACAGTGAAGTGATGGATGAATTGAGGGAGAACTGACATCTCCATATATCAGGCCACCCCGCCCAGGAGCAGGAGATGACTTTACTTGGGGAGTGTCTACACCCCCGCTCTACTCCCACCCACCAATTAGTTGGCAATGGATGGAGTTGCTCAATCAATGCTAGGTAACAAATCTCCAGGGAGGAAGACAGAGTGGGCCTGGAATATTCTTCAGCAGCACTGCTTCCATTCCCAGCCACGCCTGGCAAGAGGGAGGAAACATCCTGTCACAGAACCTATGTTTTCTGGGTGGACGAAACCAGGTGTCCTGGAGGAAGCAGGTATGGTGGGAAGTTGGGGCAAGGGGCAAGGGGACACACAGCAACAGAACTTCTGGCTTTCCCTAGCATAGGCCAACCCTCCTGGCCAGCATCACGAGGCGGCACTGGCTGCTTCCCCCTTGTCCCGGGGGTTGGGGGGATTGATGTGTTTCATTCAGCCTGTCTACCTCATGACTTGATTGAGCTACACCTCAACATTGTGAAGTAGACAGATTATCATCCCCATTCAAGAGAAGAGGAGAAGTCATCTCCTGCTAAGGTCCACGGAGAAGGAAGTTCACTCATCACCTGAAAAACATTTATCCAGAGCTCACAGTGCAGCAGCTTCTTGGCCCTGGGATGTGGCAGAGACCAGACAAATGGTCAAATGGATCCAGTCAGCATTAGACACCATGGTGGACATGTTGTTCTTGTCAGCCAGCACCATTCCCTGAGAAAACCAACCCCATGCACTCCATTTCTCCTAGGCTGGTCAATCATGGTGCCCCCTCACCAAAGACAGGAAAGGGGGCAATGGTGTGGGTCCAGCCACTACATCAGGACATGCCACACCTTCTAGACACAGGGATTGGTCGAGAGGGTAGGAAGACGATCCTTGCAGGACGAGAGTCTTCACTGGGGTTTCATGTGTATGTTGGGGGATAGAAGTTTCTTTCTACTAAGGTTGCTGAGGAGGGTGGATGTAAGTCTTGGGTGGCTGGCAGTCACATTTTTATAGAAAAGAGGCTACAGGAAGAACAAAACCAAGCAGAGACAAGCAGTATGGACACATGAGAGAGAACCAGAGGCCTGACAATGTTGCTTTAGCACTTAGGTCCAGCCATGCCTAGAGTTAACACATTCATACTTTCTCATTATGTGAGCCAACCCATGATCAAAATTTTGGCTTACGCACACTTGAGTTGGAATAAGTGGAAACAAAGAGTCCCACTGGACAGAGCCCCTACCAACAAATCCAACTCTCTGCCCATTCTACTGAACTTTCCTCTCAGGTTCCACCAGACTCTTTCAGGTTGGGGCTTATTTTGATCATAATTCCCCTGTTCTCAAATTGTCTTTGAATCCAGATTCTGTCAGTAAGTACCCTTTATTCCTTATTGGTTTACGACATCTGCTAGAAGTCCAAGTCTACCTTCTGTGTCACTCCCCAAATTGATGATGAAGATACCGATGTGGAGGACAGAACACTGTAGCATGCAGCACCCTCCTCCCTCAGGTTGTGAGCCCTTGAATCTCTCATGCTGTCCCTGGTCTTCATAGAATCCCAGATCCCTAATATTAGAAAGGACCTCAGGTTCCCCACTCACTCTATCTCAGCCTCTTGGCTCAGGTTTTCATCTATAGAGGTGGTGCCAGCCTTGGCCAGAGGAAAGTGGCATGTGTGGTGAGTGTCTGTTGGCAGCTTCCCAGCATCAGTGTTCCCATTCTCCTGCCACTAGCACCCATATTTGACTTCTCCATTCTAGGCTGTGGTTTGCTGCAATGTTTAGCAAGACTTTATGGAAGGTTCTGGTATAACGGGAGGGATCTACAATGTAGAGCATCACCAGTGGTTACCTCTGGAGGTGGCTGTGCTCAGAGCACCTGGGCCTGGGATGGAAAGGGGTATTTCAGAAATAGGCATGTCTCCTCCATTAATCAGTGTTCCTCAGAAATTGGCATTTGAATCACCAGACTAAGTAAGGAATATTCACCTTTACCCAATGGGGGCAGACACCATCCAATCGGCTGAGGGCCTTGATAGAACAAAAGGCAGAGGAAAAGTGAATTTGCATGCAGGCTCTCTCTTAGCCTGGATCTAATGTCCAAGGGTAGGAGAAGATGGCTGTCCCAGCTGCAGAGGAGAGAGAGAGAGACAGAGAGAGAGAGAGAGCCTGCATGCAAATTCATTTTCCTCTGCCTTTTTTCTACCAAGGCCCTCAATCAATTGGATGGTGTCTGCCCCCACTGGCTGAAGGTGAATATTCCTTACTCAGTCCAGTGATTCAAATGCCAATCTCTTCCAGAAACACCCTCACAGATATACCCAGAAATAATGCCTTACCAGCTCTCTGGGTATCTGGGTATCCCAGTCAAGCTGACACCTAAAATTAAACATCACATCTCCTTTTCTCTGACTTGCTGGTGGTCCCCAGACAGACGGGCAAGAGCCCCTCTGCCCATTCTAATGCCAGCTCAAGTCCTTTTCTCCAGGTGATAGACAGGAGAAAGGCCTGTCGGTGCCTTCAAGGAACACCTACCCCCAGCCACAGGGAGGGCCTTTGTCCCTTTGGGCACAGGCAGTCAGCTATGTGTGTCAGGACATTCTGGGTAATGCGTCCTGGCATGAGTTCAGGATGGGGCTCACCAAGTCCAGTCCAGGTTGGGCAGGGCCCAGCTCAAATCAGTTTCTGTTTCTCTCAGGGTCGGGTCAGTCACAATCAGTGTGTATGGCAGCTGGCCTACAGGTCTTGCTGCATTGCAGCTCTGCCTCTCCTGCAAACTGCTTGAGGGAGAAAGAGCACACTGAGTCCTTGGTGGCCCAATCTGGGTCTGAGAGGGATGCTTCTTTTCAAATGTCCAAATTGCAGCAAACCACCACCACCATCACAACAAAATACATTTCTTCCAAAGAAGCAGCACATCTGACAGCTGAACTCTGTGAGATGCCGGGCCTCGTCTCTACAGTCAATCCATGCAAACTTCTAGTCTAAAGTCTCTGCGTTGGGGCTACTTCTCAGCATAAGAACTCCTTAAGAGGTGGGGACCTGTTCACAATCGCAACACTCAAATGCCTGTATAGATGGTGTTCCCAGAACTAAGGGGCATGAGCCCTCGGTAAATTCAAGTCTGCACTCTTAGGAGGCAACTTACAACTTCTAAATGAAGGTCTATATATTTTTGTTTTTCAGCTTCAGTCTCAGGATCTCGATGTGGACAGGCACCCTGATACAAAAGAAAGGTAAGATGGGGTACAAAATGGATTCTGCAGGTACCGGGAAGACGTTGCAAATCCCAGGGAAGGTGAGTGGGTGTACTCACAGCCTGGATAGACACGAAATGGCACAAAGGGAGAGAAAGGCTACATCCTGGAGGTGCAGGGTGTGGGAGTCACATCAGGGCTGGTGAGTCAGAGACGAGGGAGGATGTGAACACGTTCCGTGCTCTCTTGGGCCCCGCCAGGCTCATGTGTGGCTTTGCTCCGGCACACGTGTGTCACATGCTCTGGAACTGTGGAAGCCTCTGGCATGTCGGGCGGGCTCATTCCATGTGGGCAGGAACAGAGAGCACAGTCATTCGCACGTTCATCTGTTCTATACTGCTTGCCTCCCACGGGCCGGTCTCCTGCTGGGTGCTGGGAACACAGTCACATGAATGCACCCATAAGGTCTTTGTTCACGCGGAGCTTAGGGCCGAGACAGGAGCCAGGTCTTAATCAAATAACCACATGAATGAACACACTGGCCACAGGCCCAGCTGAAACCTCAGCACCTCGCGGCTGCGGGAGGTCCCCAACTGTGGTCTAGGCTTCACATTAACAAAGGAAATGACACTGGGAGGCCTGACTTGTTTTTCATGACTGCAACTGTCTCTTGATGATCTTCTCTCCTTTCTAATCGTCCCCAGCTCAGAATTTTGCTAGAGCCGAACCCCAGCTCGGAGGAGCGTGAGCCCTGGGATAACCTCTTTAATCAGAATCTGGCCTGAGTCCCTGCTCGAAGCTCAGGCACCCGGGGTCTCGCGGCTGCCTGCACTACTCACCTCGCACCGCGGGCCAGGGCCGACTGGATGGAAAACGTAGCGGGCCATCCCCAGAGCACGGGTCACGTGGCCACGTTGCGTGCCGCAGAGCACGGGGCGCAGGGCGGGGCTTCTGGACCAGCGCGCATCCCAATTGGCTCTCGGGGCTGCCTTTTAGCCGGACGCGCCGAGGTGGGCAATCCGCTCCTTCCCTTGGGAAGTCCACGCCTTGTGGCGGCTTACGGAGCTGCTGCTTTGGCGGGAGTTGGCGGCTGGTGTGAGGTGAGAGGCGCGGTGGTCGCTCCCCAGCGAGGCCAGGTCAGAAGCGGACCGGGATCATCCAGGGGCTTTCCTGCTTCAAGAGCCTGGTCTGAGCGGCCTGTTCGCTACCTGGCAGGAGTTGAAGGGGAGGGAGCGCCGGCCATGCGGGGCCTGTGGCGGGAGTGAGTCCTTGTGGGGCGTGGTAGTGTGGAGAGCCCCGCTTTGCCCCTTCCTCGGCATCCCGTTCCCCTACATCCAGAGGGGGCATCCAGGACCTGATGTGGGGCAGGTGCCCTTCGCACATCTTGGGGTGGCTCGGGGAGCGCCTGCCACGGGTCTGACGAGGGAGCTGAGGCCTGAGGGGCCCTGGGCGGGGGCTGTGGGGCGCCGAGGCCATGTTTGAGCAGAGCCGGGAAGGTGAAGTTCTCTTGCGGCTCTCTGTAGGGCACAAGCATTCCAAACGGGGGCAGGTTTAGAGTTTTGCCCTTGATCAAGGGCTGAACGCTCAGATGTGCACAGGCTCAGGCGTCAGCGATAATCAAGGTGGAGGCAAACGGGAGGGCTCCTGCTGTCGGGCTAAAGGGACAGTGGCGGCCAGCCGGGCCCTGTGGGGTGTGTGCTCGGAGATGCCAGAGCTCAGCTTTTTCCATTACAACCGCGACTGGAAACCTTGATTTTCAAAAAATGTATATATAACAAGCCCTCTGCTGTTAAACGTTGGTTTTACTTCATAAGGTTTTAGCACGTTGTATAGCCAAAGAAGTATATATATGTACCTATGAGTTGAATGCCTTGGGGTGCCAGTTTGCATCCTCTGCTGTAGGAGTCCTGAGCTGAGTCATTAATTGGCAGAGGGAGGTTACCCCTCGCCCTGGCTTTGACTCTGCTTCCGTAGAGCTAGCACAGATCTATTGGGTTAGATTTTGGGATTGGGGGTGGTCTGCAGCTAGGGGACAGACACCCTCCTTGCAAAGCGGGCCTGGGTTTGTAGCCTTCCTGTACCATGTGTCTGTGAACAGGGCTATGCAAACATTTTCAAGATAACAGAGTGCCTTTGGGATGAGCCTCCCGTGGCCCCCCAGACCCTGGGCACTGCAGGGATCCTGATCCCATTACTGCTTGGCTTCATGGCTGGAAACCGAGCTGACTGGGGAAAGGAGGAACGCGCCTGGAGAATTCTTGGGAGGAAGTTATCGTGGGTCAGCTGGCTCTTCCTGGTTCCCTCTTGCACACCAGGTGGACTGCTGGACATACAGAGATGAGCCCCTGCCCTCAGGACACTCTGACCACGTACGGAGATGAAACCATAGCCCTGGAGGAGGGCTTCGTATGGCTTCTTGCCCCGCAGGCTTGGCCTGGGGATCCCACGGAGGAGAGGGAGGGCTTAGAGGGTGTTCCAGAAGCATCGTGGACTTAGAACCCTGGGCAGAATTGGGTGGGTGGCTGGGAAGGGAGAGGCTCCTAGATGGGCCTGATCAAAGTGTGGTGGGGATGGGGAAACATGATTAGACCAGCCCACTCATCAGGGTCATGCTGGGAAATAGGGAAGAGGGGCTTTGAGTGTTTGAGCCAGGAGGCGTTCAGTGCTGTTTGAAGGAACATAGATACTTGTTAGTTCAGGGAAACATTGTGGTGGGAAGGAGGGGCTGAGGAGATACAAGTGGCGTCTTCTGTGGAGAACGTTAATGTGAGAAGGGAGTGATTGTGGAAAAATCTATCTTGTCCCCAACTAGATGCTCATTGCTTGTGAGTAGGCCTCTGTGTTCTGATGCCCAGTTGTCCCTCTTCTATTAGCCAGCCCACATTCCCATAATGTTTGGGTGGTTACAGGGCTATCTCCTGGTGGGGAGGGGAAGGGCAGCTAAGTAGGACCTGGTGGCCTCATGGCGATAGTCTTCTTCCTCCTTGGCAGTCTCGTGCCTCCTTCCTGCCAATCCAGCCCTTGTTCTTTCTCTCTGCATAGAAGGGATCAGCATCTCCGGTACAGCCCCCATCTGTGCTGGGAGATAGCAGGTTGGGTGTGGATGCTAAGAAAACCGATCCCCGTCATGTTGGCCTGAGGACGGCCTGGACCTGGATACTGTGAGACCTTTTGAGGACAGCTGGCTCCTTTGTGGGACCAGTTGGGTGTGGGGCAGGGCCTTGATCTGAGCCAGCCCCTAGTTTCCAGCCTAGGTTCTCCTCACCACTGATGGCCTAAGTGATGTCTGTCTGTCCTGTGATGGGGGGTTGCAGTTACCGCAGGAGGCCCTGGATTATGGCTCAGATTCTTATGGCTCCATCCTTGCACCTTTCCCTGGCTCAGGTTTCTGTGGGGGAAGGAGAGTGCCAGAGGTGACTGGTTCTTCTAGGCTCTCATGGCCACCATGTTGGAAGGCAGATGCCAAACTCAGCCAAGGAGCAGCCCCAGTGGCCGAGAGGTAGTGTGGCTCCTCCCATTCCTCAAATCCCCTGTGCCCTGCCTCCCCTTCTGCTGTGCCCCTCACTCCTAGAGCCTCCATTGCTCCATCTTTCCCTCTCTCCTGCCAAGGACTTTGAGTCTCTCATCTCTCCTCATCGCCCTTTCCAGACTAGCCTGTGGTCCTCAGGCCTTGGGATGAAGCTGGAGGCTGTCACTCCATTCCTGGGGAAGTATCGCCCCTTTGTGGGTCGCTGTTGCCAGACCTGCACCCCCAAGAGCTGGGTGAGTGATGGTAGGGCCAGGCCCCAAGCAGGAAGCTTGGTTCTGGGAGCCGAAGCTCTGGGAAGCTGCTTCCTTTATGTCCCTGCAAGCTTGGCTCTTCCCTGCCCCATGCCTCTGCTTCTGTCTTTCAGGGGAATGGATGCACTGGTATTGGTTGTATGGTTGGGCGGTGGCTTGTTCCCAGGCCTGGGAGAGTTGGGTGGGAGAAGTACGGAGGGGCCTAAGTGGTGGTAGGGTGTGCCCAGAGGGCTGGGTTCTCATCATGTCTGTGTCAGTTTTGTTGTTCAGTTTTGTGGAAATCACCCACTCAGACTTCCCCAGCACTCAGCGCATGCTTGAAGACCTCTTTTTTGGTTTGTGTCATGTGATGGTGGTGAGGGGGCCCAGATTTCTCATGGAGACCCGGGCTGCGTCTTCGCTGCTGTTGAGAAGATAACTTCCTGGAGACTTTCATATGCCACTCTGAAAGAGGGTGATTCTGTACAGGATACAGCACTTCAGTTTTGAGCATGGGCCCCTTTTTCCTGAGCCAGCCTAGGATCTGGGGTCAAACATCTTTTGTGAAATACTGTGCTGTAATCTTTTCTCCTGGAAGACTTAGCAGGCCACCAGGCAGAGCCAGAGGAGCAGTACAGGGGTGTCTCTTTCCCAGGTTGCAAAGGCCCCCCAGGACATGCTGTCTCTCCCCCTCTCTTGCAGGAGTCCCTCTTCCACAGAAGCATAACGGACCTAGGCTTCTGCAATGTGATCCTGGTGAAGGAGGAGAACACGAGGTAGTCAGAGCTATGGACTGGAGCAGGCTTGGGGACAGGGACCCTTGGGTGCGGGGCTGCTGGGGCCCTGCTTTTTGGTGCCATTTTCTTCCTCTGATAGAGAAAGAAGGGCCCCGTCCTCTGTTCCATACACAAGCCTGCAGGGAGGGGCAGACTTGGAGCTCTCTTGCAGTTCCTTCTGTGAGCATGTATGGATTGCCCACTGTGTTTCAGGCTGTGAACCTGTACCTGACTCAACAGGGTGAGGGGTGGGAATGGGGCACAGATGGACAGGTAGTCCTGCTCAGGTGTTCCTAGTACATGGGTCTGGAGTGTGGTCCCTTTCTGATTGAATAGCCTTCTGTGAGTCCTAGTGGAGGTGGGCCCTCTCTGAAGGATCTTCCCTCCTGCTCTGGGAGCTGTGCCCAGGTTTTGGGGCTGGCTGGTTCGGAGGCTCTGCTATTTCCTGTGGTCCCTGGAGCAGCACATCCCCCCCTGCCAGGATGCCCCACAGAAGATCATGGAAAGCACCAGGTGAGGAAGCAGGGAGTGAGGTCTGGCTGGCATTTCTGGGATCCTGAATGGGATGACAATGACACTAGGTAGGGGTGTTTGAGAGGGGTGGCTGGGGCAAGGCTTCTAGAATATGAGCTTTGCCTTGGACGCTTCCTTAAGGAGGAGGGTGAAGACTGGAGGCCGTGCCCTGCTGCAGCCTCATACCACTCCTTCCAACCCCCTCACAGGGTACAGAACCTCCTCTCAGGGAGGGTCGCAGGAGGCGCTGGGGAAGGCCAGGTGCCCGACCTTGTGAAGAAGGAGGTACAGAGCATCCTGGGTCACACCCAGGCCCCACCCTGTTCCTTCCTGGTCAGGTAACTGTGCTGAGGGGCACTCACCCTTGGGCTGGGGACTCTGTCCTTCTGGAGAGTGGGTGTTGGCCGGGCTTGGGGAAGTGCTGGATAGTGTTTACCAGAGTGGGCCGTAGCCTGCCTTCACCACCGCCTCCCATCCGCACATTTTCCCAGCACAGGTCTGAGCTTCTGTTAGATGCAGCACACTGTTCCAGGGAAATGGAGGGGTAAACAGAGATATGCGTGGCTGCAAGGAGGAAGGAACAGGGCTGAGACAGAATACCAGGAAGGGGACAAAGAGACTGTAAGCCAGAGCCAAGAGGAAGAAAAGGAGCCAGCCTTGGGGGTACAAGAATGAGGGGAACAGTCTTGCTAGAGGGAATAGCCTGAGCTTTGGCCCTGGGCAGGAAAGGACTAGGTTTGCCCAAGAAGCTGACGTGATTGGAAGCCAGCAAGTGAGGGGTCGAGAGCTGTGGGAGGTGAAATCGAGAGGCGGAAGGGATCAAATCATGTAAGGCCGTGCAAGTTTGGACTGGATCTGCAAGTGCAGTGAAAACCAGTTGCAAGGTTTTAAGTGGGAAGTGACGACATCATGAATTGGGGTGAAGAGTGGAGACCAGAAGGGCATCTGGAAGGCTGTTTTGTTAATCCAGGTGAGAGATCATGGTGGACAGTAGAGGTTGAAAAGTGGATTGAGAGGTCGCGGTGATATTAACAGGACTCACTGAGGGATTGGACGGTGGGAACAGGGGCAGTGAGGGAAGTAGGAGAAGTTACAGGACAGCTCCATTTCTAGCCTACTTTCTGATGGTATGGACAGAGAACAAGCTTTGGGAGAAGTGATTTGGCCCAAAAAGGTAGTTTGGACAGAGAGACTTTTGGTACCTGACATGCTTGTGGAGACACTGAGGAGGCAGCTGCATGTAGGAGCCTGGAGCTCAGAAGAGAGGTTGGGGCCAGAGACACTGCGAAGCTTTAGCATACAGATGGTGTTTAAAGCCAAGGAGGTGAATGAGTCCCTGAGTGCAGGTGGGCTTGGGGCAGCATGTGTCAAGCTCAGCTGTCTTGAATGTGCTGAGTGGTCAACTAAGCAAGGACAGAAAGTAGAGGTTGTTGGTGACCTTGACCAGCCCTCTGCTGTGACAATCCCTTGACTTTGTCAAGATTTCTAGTCCCTTGATCTGCCTACCTTGACATCAGCCATCAGCCTCCCTTTCTGTGTTTCCCTCCCTCCAAGCCTAGCAGAGATTGCAGGCTCAGGGTGCTAATAATGCTCTTTTGAGGGAGTCATGGGCATGACCCCCCACTGTCTACCTTCTCTTTGCACCTGAGCAGCCCAGCCTTGCCAGAGAAACACACACCAGTGGACTGGTTTCCTTGCTAAGTGAAAATGTCACAGGGACACATGGCACTCTCCAGGGCTCCCACGCAGCCTGCTCCTTCTTAGACTTATCCACTGTCAACTGATTCCCCATCTCATGCTTCACAGAAAGAGAAAAGCCATCACATGGGGACTTGCTGCTTATCCGCCACATTTCCCTGCTACTACAGCTATGTGTCTGTCCTCACTTAAAGCTGGTCCCATGCTGGTGCGGTGGCTTACATCTGTAATCCCAGCACTTTGGGAGGCTGAGCGGGGTGGATCACCCAAGAGCTGAAGACCAGCCTGGGCAACATAGACCAGCCAGGGCAAATTTGTCTCTCCAAAAATTAGCCGGGTACAGTGTTGTGTGCCTGTGGTCCTAGGTACTTGAGAGGCCGAGGTGGGAGGATCGCTTGAGCCCAGGAGGCAGAGGTTGTAGTGAGCCAAGTTTGTGCCATTGCACTTCAGCCTGGGCAACAGACCAAGACCCTGTCCTAAAAAATAAATAGAGCTGGTCCTCCCGTTGGGCTGGAGGGACAACCCCACCCACCTGCCCACCAGGGATTTTGCCCCTGCAGTTATCCCCTTTCCTTCTTCTATCACTAATCCTTCCTTTTTATTTCACCTTTCCTGGCAGGTTGCGAAGACCAGGCTGGGTTCTGCCTGGAGAGAGGCTTGGTCCTCTAGTCTCCTTTAGGGTAAATTGAGGCATATGCTCTGATTCTGATGTGAGGCAGCTGCACCATGAGGTTGTGGGAGAGTATCAGCGTCTGGTGGGCATGAACTCTGGTGTCAGAACTTCCAGTCCCAGCACCGCTACTTCTTAGCGTTCACTACCAGGAAGCAGTTCTGTAGCTTCCCTGAGTCTCACTTTCCTCTTCTGTAAAATGAGGATAGTGGTGGGGCCTGCCCTAAGGAGCACTGGGCGGCCCTCCAAGTGCCACGGGCCGAGCGTCACTCCTTGCCGCACCTCAGGCCTGGTGTCCCTCCCCAGGCTGTTCAGCTGGGCGCTGCTGCGGTTCCTGAACTGCCTCTTCCTGAATGTGCAGCTCCACAAGGGTCAAATGAAGATGGTCCAGAAGGCCGCCCAGGCAGTAAGGCCCGCCCTCCATTGGGATGGGGATGGTGGGAGCAGAAGAGCAGAGGCTGGACCAAGCCCTTAAGTCGGGAGCAGTCCCCAACTGGTCCTGCTTCCTGGCCTCTCTGCTCCCAGCCATACAGCAGTCCAGTCCCCATCAGCTGGTGGGAAAAATCCCCTGCTCTTTGCCGACCTTCCCTTTATGTCTCACGGCCCTGCTCCCGCGGGGCTTCCTCTAACGTCTTTCCATCATGGTCTCAACAACCATTACGTCAGTGCGTCAGTGCAATTACCTTAAAAGTTGTCTAAAGGCTCCTTTGCTTTTGGGAAATGTGCTCAGAGGAAGAACTCTGCAGCTGAACCGTCCCTCCCTCTGGGGCTGCCCTGGGTCTTTGGCTGCCTGTGTCCTCAGGGTGGGGCAGGTTGGCACTTCCCTCTGGCTCTCCCCGGAGCAGGGCTCGCCGCTTGTCCTCCTCTCTACTCACAAAACCCTCCTGGACGGGATCCTACTGCCCTTTTTGCTGCTCTCCCAGGGCCTGGGTGTGCTCCGTGTGGCCTGGGAATCCCGCGCCTGCTCCCCTGCCCTCAGGTAAAAACCTTTTGCCTCTAGACATACATGGGAGAAGTCGCAGGCTGGGGCGGGGTGTGTATTGGGGTGTGTTGGCAGCAGCTCCCTGCTAAAGGCCCTCTTAGGGGCCTCTCTGCTCCGAGCCATACAGCAATCTAGCCTGTGGGGCTTAGATGGAAGTGTCAGCCACAGGGCCTAGGGCCATGGCTTCACCTCAGGGTATTCAAGTAGGACACAGGCTGGCCGTGGAGGAGCTGAGACTCTCACTAGCCCCTTATTCATTTGCATCTCCAGAGCCCCTTTCCTTATCAGGCTCTTCCCTATGTCCCACAGAGCTCTGCTGAGGAAGCTTGGGGGACTTTTCCTGCCCCCAGAGGCCAACCTCTCCCTGGACAACTCTGAGGGGCTCCTTGCAAGGGCTGTGGTCCAGGCGGTGAGTGCCCCCAGTGGTTACGTATGGGCCAGGCTAAGGGGACAGGGGTCTGTTTCTGCTCTGGCCTTAACAGCCCCTCTGACCCCTCCTATTCCAGGTCATAGAGCAGCTGTTGGTTAGTGGGCAGCCCCTGCTCATCTTCCTGGAGGAACCTCTTGGGGCTCTGGGGCTACGGCTGTCAGCCCTGGGGCAGGCTTGGGTGGGGTTTGTGGTGCAGGCAGTCCAGGTGGGCATCGTCCCAGATGCTCTGCTGGTACCAGTGGCCGTCACCTATGACCTGGTTCCAGATGCACCGTGTGACACAGACCATGTGAGAATGTGAGACCCTCCAGCCCCTTGGTCCCCTAGGTGGACACCAGCTCCAGACAGGAGGCACAATATTGTGTCCTGTGGCTGAGCCCCACTTAGGGCTGCGGGGGCACAAAGGAATCGTCCTTACAATAATCTGGCAGCACCTGCCAAGGCCATTACCGTCATCTCATTTCATCCTCTGAAGACTTTGATAGGGAGGGATTTTCCTGTGTCATGGATAAGAAAAGAGGAGCTTGGGACAAGGTCACACACCAGTTTGGGCCTGAGATAAAACTGAGCAGGGTGGGACCAGAGGATACCTCTGGAGACCAGGATGGGTGGGCAGCCCTGATGTCCGCCCAAGAGCGAGTATACTTATCCTCTCCGCCTTGCAGGCCTCGGCCCCCCTGGGGCTGTGGACAGGAGCTCTGGCTGTCCTACGTAGTCTGTGGAGCCACTGGGGCTGCAGCTGCCGGATCTGCTCCCGGGTGCACCTAGCTCAGCCCTTTTCCCTGCAGGTATGGAGCCAGCTGGGGAAGGCTGGGAGTACCTGGGGTGTCTGTCCTGGGCCTCTTGGGAGCCTGGCCCTCCAAGCCACTGCAGGGATAGCTTTGCCTACTTCCAGTGGGCTGTGTGCAAGTTTCCTGGTGGGCCCGAGCAGGCCACCTAAGAGGCTTGTCCTGGGCAGGAATACATCGTCAGTGCCAGAAGCTGCTGGGGCGGCAGGCAGACCCTGGAGCAGCTACTGCAGCCCATCGTGCTGGGCCAATGGTAGGGGCATGGGAGGGTGGGGTCTCAGGGGCAAGGCAAGCAGCCCTTCAGCACCAGCTTATATATCCCCCATATACACACACTAACAGCCCTCCCTCACCAAATATCCTGGGGTCATCTAGAATAGTTCCAGGCACTCGCCTTGCCAACAGTCTGAGTGTGGGATATGGCACAGAGGCCTGGATGGGACTGGGGGTTATAGAAGCCATCCTCTGTCCTGGTGCTGGGAGGGGGAAACACCCTCACCTTTTAGAAAGCTCTAGGCATTCCCACAGCTGTTTATGTGTTTGGACCCTTCATCCTGTCATCTGTGTCTCTATCTCAGTACTGCTGTCCCAGACACTGAGAAGGAGCAGGAGTGGACCCCCATAACTGGGCCTCTCCTGGCCCTCAAGGAAGAGGACCAGCTCCTGGTCAGGAGACTGAGCTGTCATGTCCTGAGTGGTGAGGGTGAACCAGATCCTTTGCGGGTGGGTCACTGAACCGTCCCCTCTCTCGGGGTCAGCCAGTCACCAGGGTTCTCCATTCCAAGTGAGTGTCTGCACCTGAGGCCCTCTGTGGTACCTCGGGGACATCTGAAGAAGAATGGAACCCTCCTCCTACAGGAGGAGCAGGCAGCCAGGGCCGTCATGAGGGAGCAGCTAAGTGCATGCACAAAGATGGTGGCCTGAGGCCAGGAGGCTGCAGCTGCTTCCCCAAGGCCACAGCCAGCCCTGCCTTCTGAGCGGAGGAGTCTCCTTAGCTTTGCAGGGGGATGGTGTTAACTGAATGGAATGATACGTGTAAGGGGCTTAGCATAGCACCTCCGCAGAGGGCCCTTATAGGGAGATCCATGTGTATCTTCTTCAGTGCCCCTCTCGTAGAGGCTGTGGGTTGATGTGTGGGCCCTACGATGAGATCCAGGGAAAGGTCCCCAGCTCCTGGCCTGGCTCTCAGCCTGTGTGTGATAAACACCACTGCTCCGGGCGTACGTTCCTCATCCCTGCGGTGGAGTTGGGATGTGTGGCTAGGAAGACTTGCCAGATAATGGAGGGACCAGGCTGCTGGGCCTCAACCTGACCAGCATCTCCACCCCCCGCCCCACTCCAGCCAGTGTGGGGAGCTCTGCGGTGATGAGCACGGCCATCATGGCAACACTGCTGCTAGTCAAGCACCAGAAGGTAGGGGGTGCAATGTGGTGGGGACCTGGGTGGTGGGGGGTGGGGATGTGTGGCCCTGCTGCTCAGCCCTGCTCTGCCCACCCAGGGTGTGTTCCTGTCGCAGCTCCTGGGGGAGTTCTCCTGGCTGACGGAGGAGATACTGTTGCGTGGCTTTGATGTAGGCTTCTCTGGGCAGCTGCGGAGCCTGCTGCAGCACTCACTGAGCCTGCTGCGGGCGCACGTGGCCCTGCTGTGCATCCGCCAGGGCGACTTGCTGGTGGTGCCGCGGCCTGGCCCAGGCCTCATGCACCTGGCACGGCTGAGTGCTGAGCTGCTGCCCGTCTTCCTGAGCGAGGCTGTGGGCAGTGAGTCTTGAGGTGCACGGGGTAGGTGGGATGTGTGTGCAGTGGTGAAGGGAACAGCTCCTTCCTCATAATGGACCCTCCTTCCCCAGCCTGTGCAGTGCGGGGGCTGCTGGCAGGCAGAGTGCCGCCCCAGGGGCCCTGGGAGCTGCAGGGCATATTGCTGCTGAGCCAGAATGAGCTGTACTGCCAGATCCTGCTGCTGATGCACCTGCTGCCGCAAGACCTGCTGCTGCTAAAGGTCAGGCCTCCCCTACAGCCCACTTGGTCCTAGGCCTTCCCCTCTTGGTGGTAGGAATGGCCCATCCCTGCCCATGCCCTACCTCTGAAACCTCCTGGGTGCTAGGTCTGGCCTTACCCAGGCTTTGGCTAGGCCCCTGCCCATGTGCCTGGCTCTCCTGAGGCCACATGGGTGCCTTTTTCTCCCAGCCCTGCCAGTCTTCCTACTGCCACTGTCAGGAGGTGCTGGACCGGCTCATCCAGTGCGGGCTCCTGGTTGCTGAGGAGGTAGGCAGGGCAGTTGGAGACAAGATCCTTGCCTGGAGCCTGGCCTCCTCCAGCCTCCCACCCTGAGTGCCAGCTGCCCCAGGCTCCTCCTCTGCCCTGTGTGTGCTGTGGGGGTGGGCAGCCCCTGGCCTTGCAGCGGGGAAGCCTAGCTCACACCTCTGCTCCCTGTGCCTTGGGATATGGCCACCTATGCCCCCATTCTGTGTGTGTCTCTCTGGACAGCACTGGACATGTGTGCCTCTGAGGTTCTCTGCACACCTTCTGCTCCCCACATTTCTCGGCCACAGGGCTACTGCCCTTGAGGGTGGGAATTCACTTCCTCTCACTCTGCAAGTTGGCCCAGCAGGTGCTGGGGCATGGCTCTGGCCATCCTCTTGGGTCTCTAGGTCTGCTTTTAGTGGTTTCACCTGCATGTACCTGGTCTGGGGGTGTAGGGTTGATCCCTGGCCAGCTTGTCAGAGAACAATGGCTCCACAGCCCCTAGACCCCAGGCTCCCGGCCAGCCTGTGACACAGGGCGACAGCAATTGAGCAGAAAGCTGCTGTGGAAACCGAGTGGGGACTTTACTGATAGTGACAGTGATGACTTCGAAGAGGCTGAGGGCCGGTACTTCAGGGTGTGTTTCAAGAAGCTGCCCCTGGAGGGAGGTGGTAGGGAGGCGGTGGGGAGCTGCACTCACCCCGGCCTGTCCCCTCTAGCTCAGCCAGCAGTCACACTGCCCAGACTTCTTTCTCTTCCTCTGCCGCCTGCTTAGCCCGTTGCTCAAGGCCTTTGCACAGGCTGCCGCCTTGATACTGGTGAGACCCTTGTTCCCTTGCAGTCCTCGAGGTAGGCTCTGTCTGTGCTGGGCGCCAGGTCTAGGTCTTCTCTCTTCTGCAGTCGGGCTACACAGAGCAGCTGTTCCAGTTCCTGCAGGCCACCGCCCAGGAAGAAGGGATCCTCGGTGAGTCCCAACCAGTCAGCCCAGGCTCCTGGAGGCAGGGGTGTGTTTGCTGGTGGCTCCTGCCCCCTGCCGGACGGTGACAACCCAACTCTAGGAAGGCGGGCTGCAGAGTACAGAGGGTCTTCTGTCCAGTCTGAGCTCTATCCCTCCCTGGGCTTCTTTAAACAAGAGGAGAGAAGCCTGTGCCCAGTGGCTCCCTGTCCTCCCTACCTAGAGCCTTCACTTCTCTCTTCTCTCCAGAGTATGCGGACCCAAAGCTCGCCATCAGTGCTATCTGGACCTTCAGAGACATGGAGGTGAGAGGAACCAGTGTCACCATCTTCCTGTCCCCCTGCTCCCACCCCAATAGAGTGGCTCAGGGAAGCCCAGCTATGTCCCCATCACTCCCCAGGGCTGGCCTGATGGTGCCTCATTAAGACCCTGGGATTTACTTGGTGTCTTCCAGCAACAGACGTGGTGATGGGCTGGAGAAGGTGGGATGGTTTCCTGCCTCTTGGTCTCCCAAATCACTGGCTCATCCTTCTAGGTGGGGTATTGGGGCTACTTTGCGGCAGCATTTGCACTCAAACACTGAGATCTAAGGGGCCAGAGGTCTCAAGGCAGGTTTCTGGGGGACAGGCCTGGCCCCTGGGCCATGTGGACACAGTCCCTGTGGTGAGCACACTCACGGCCCATCTTCCATGGCCCAGGTTCTGCAGCAGACGCCGAGCCCTGCAGACCCCAGGCTCCACCTGTCCCCTACTTTTGCCAGCCGGGACAATCAGGAAAAACTAGAACAGTTCATCTGGCAGTTCATTTGTAGCTAGAACTGTGAGGAGGAGCCTGTGCCGAGACTTCTCAGCCCCAGAACACAGCTGTGTCCTAGAGCCAGAAGATGGAGAGGAGGCTGCAAACCCTTAGCTGGTCTATAAATATAATCATTGAGGCTTGATTGTCCCTTGCCATCTCTTGCTTTCTCCCTCCTTTGATGTGATAAACAAGGGGACCAGACGAGTTGTCTTTTCCCAAGCCCAGAAGCATCTTTTTGGCGTTATGTGTGTGTATTTGCTCTCTTCTTCCCCAGTCCCACGAAATGCCCCAACTTGTCCCATGAAACAAAGCCTAAAAGAAGACAAACAGCAGAAGCCAAGCTGCTGCTTTGACCCAACGAATTTATTGAAGAGAGCTCTGTCCTTCTCCCTTCTACCGAGAAGGGCTGGCACCTGCCCACACCTGTCACTGGGCCTTTCCCTGGGCTAGGCTGAGTGGGAGCAGATGCCCCCATCCTATGTGCAGGGCTTGTGCAGGAGCCATCACACCACCTTGTTGATGATGACACCTAGTTCTTCAATCTCACACTGGACTTCATCCCCCTTCTGCAACAGAGCAGGCCATGAGAGTGTCAGCCCTTCTGTCAGACACACGTACACAAGCCTGTACTTCTCAAGTCTGAGCCAAGCCTGCCAGGCCTTTGGGGCCCTTGCTCTCTTTGCTTTTCGCTAACCTACCTTGAGAAAGACAGGAGGTTTCCTGAATACACCGACACCCGGGGGGGTCCCAGTCAGGATGACATCCCCTGGGTAAAAGGTGACAAACCTGGAGCAAAGCAAAAGGACCCGGTGAGACCAGGGGCTGGCTGAGGTGGCCACAGCCAAAGGTGGAGGGCTCAGGTCAGCCTCCACGTGTGGCAGGTGGAGCAGGGCTGGCAGGACAGCCCCTGTCACTCACTGGGAGAGCCAGGCTATCAGGTCCTCTGTCTTGAATACCATCTGGTTGGTGTTGCTGCTCTGGACCACTTCCCCGTTCACTCGGCAGCAGATCTTTAAGTTGTGTGGATCTGAAATGCAAAGATGGTACCTTGGAGTTATCCCTTTTCCCCCTCAAACCCCCCAATATTTTACAAACACAATTGTAGGGGGACTTTGTGACTTGGCAGGTGAAAGGGCTTTAAAGTGCCCACATTGACTCAGTGCTCTATGTTAGAACTTTCTGTATAGACATTGGCCTTCTCAGGCCTCCCCGCATCCCCACCAAGAGCACCAGGCAGTAGTTACAGGGATGGGTTGAGAGGATGTTCCAGACTCTGAAGGGGGAGAGAAAAATGGCTAGGGTTTTTGCCTTGAAAAAAAATAAGGGCATCTGTCTACAGCATAGGATGACACCTGTAGATCAACTCGGCAGGGCCAAGCGTGGTGGCTCATGCCTGTAATCACAGCACTTTGGGAGGCCAAGGCAGGCGACAACTGATTAAGCTCAGGAGTTCAAAACCAGCCTGGGTAACGTTGTGCGTGCTTGTCTCTACAAAAAATAATAAAAACATTAGCCACGTGTGGTGGTGTGTGCCTGTAGTCCCAGCTACTCAGGAGGCTGAGGCGGGAGGACTGCTTGAACCCAGGAGGATGAGGCTTCAGTGAGCTGGGATTGGGCCACTGCACTCTAGCCTGGGTGACACAGTAAGACCATGCCAAAAAAAAAAAAAAAGACTCAGCATCTATGAAGCAGTGAGGCAATGGTTCTAGCCGGGACAGAGAAGCCTCGTGTACCGGCCGCTTGCAG
Organism: Pongo abelii; assembly: GCF_028885655.2. Taxonomy (NCBI): domain Eukaryota; kingdom Metazoa; phylum Chordata; class Mammalia; order Primates; family Hominidae; genus Pongo; species Pongo abelii. The sequence goes on along the minus strand of NC_071997.2, from coordinate 22,935,623 downwards.
GGGATGGATTACTGTAAGAACATCCTGGATAACCAGCACTTTTAACTGTTGGTGGTGGTTTTAGTGTTCTACCCCCCTTAAGTAGAGCAGCTGAAACACAATTTAACTTTGCTGAGGACTCTGCAAGGGGTGCTGTGAGGCACTGGGGTCTTTGGTATCCTGGCATGGCTGGCCCACATGAACACTGCCCACCTCTGCCACAGTTGTGGGTGGCTGTGTGTTAAGAGGCTGCGCTCTGCCCTCTGGCGCACTGGCCCCATCCTGGTGCGGTATCCTGACTGTGTGTGGTCAATGCTGTTGTGTTTCCACAGTGGCTGGGTGAGTCACACTGGCTTTCATCTGTAGTGCGGAAAATGCCTGGGCCTTGGGATAGCTATGCTCCATGATGCTCAACTTAGATTGTTTCAGATGGTGGCAGCCACAGGAAGCTGGATCCACCCATCAGCTCAGTCCTCTTTGTAATTTACTTCAGGCATGCAGTTTCACATCCTCTGCAGTTGTGTTCCTTCTAGGGGGCTTGGGAAGGAAGCCCATGGGAGAACTGGTGGCTGAGGATAAGAGACTTGCCCTGTATGGAGTCAGCAGTGAAAGGGCGGCCAGGGAGGGCAGGTGCCACGTGTGCCTGAACCCACGCTCCTCCCTGAAGCACTGTTCATCTGTGCAATGGTAGGTACAAGGGGGCAGGGACCAGGGACCTACCTGCTACACTGTCCTTGGTCACCAAGGCAGGGCCCAGAGGGCAGAAGGTGTCGAAGGTTTTTCCCAGCAGCCATTGTTTCCCATTACGTCTCATTTGCCAGTCACGAGCACTCACGTCATGAGCCACAGTGAAGCCGGCCACGTGGGCCATGGCATCTGTGGCCTATGGGGGCAGGGGATTTGGCCATACAGGAGGTTAGATCACGAGTGACACCAACACCTATGGCAAGGGATCTCTAAGCTGTTATCCCATGTTAGTAGCCAGAGCCAGCTAAAGGTGGGTGAAGGGAAAGGCAGTGTCAAGGAGCAAGGAGGCTGACTGCTTCCTAGTGTCAGGGACAGCTGGCACCGTGTGTTGGTGAGCGAGGTCAGAACTAGGAGAGGCAGGAGCTGGGGCCTCTGCTGCACTGTGGCCTGGGAGCCCACCCTTTCCACCTCACCTTGATGTGCTTGCCTTTCTTTCCAATGACCACGGCCAGCTCCACTTCCCAGTCTACCTCCTATAGGGTGGGAGAGGAACAGTGAGCTGCAGTGGCTTCAGGGCCCACTGTCCACGCTGAGAGGCTGCACACCGTGCTGAAGGGCCTCAGCCTTTGTCAGTATGGCTTCGCTGCCAGCCCATGTTTGCCATCACCACGAACCAGAGCCCAGTGAACAACAAGGGAGGTGTGACTTGTAGACCCATATATTTTGGGCAGTGGCAGACAGCATCATGGGATGCAGGCACAGGTCCCCACACCACTGTGACTGCAGAAGAGCAACACGTGTCCAGGACACTGAGTTTAAAAGTCACTCTGGATACTTTTAACAAAGGATAAATATGAAGTAATATCCCCTAGCAATATGTAACCTTACTGTGTGTGAGGCACTATTCTGAGTGTTTTAATCTGTTAACTCACTTTAGTAAGAGAAAGATTGACATCCCACAAAGGACCTGAGTGAGCAATTCACAAAAAGGTAACGGACATGGCCACAAAACATGAAAAAATGCTCAGCCTCTCCCACAATCCATAAAATACACTATAAAATAGATATAATTTGGCCTTTAAAATTGGTGGCTCTTCCTAATAATAACCAGAGTTGGTGTAAGTACACCCGACATCCAGATGTTGGTCTCTAATACCACTCCACACTAAGGAGCACTGGGTTCCTTGGGGAAACGGCTAATTCCAGTTCCAAGACAGACAGTACGTGATAAGCCTAGAACATTTTGGCCAGAAAGCTAGGATATACTAAAAGTGATGGGAATGGAGCCAACTTGAAGGCCCCTCACTGGCCAAACTGAGGTCACCTAAAGAATGTAAATGATGAATTACAACCAATTGAGTAAAAACAGAATTCACAGTGATATTGAAGACACAGGAATAAAAAGGAGGGAGGCAGCTTTTCTTCATAGAAGAATGCCAACCAATAAAAACAAAAGGCATGATTGAGAAGTCATTGATCTTGTCTGGGAGTGGTGGGTCACGCCTGTAATCCCAGCACTGTGGGAGGCCAAGGCAGGTGGATCACCTGAGGTGAGGAGTTCAAGACCAGCCTAGCCAACATGATGAAGCCCCGTCTCTACTAAACATACAAAAATTAGCCAGGTGTGGTGGTACACGCCTATAATCCCAGCTACTCGGGAGGCTGAGGCAGGAGAATCACTTGAACCCAGGAGGCAGAGGTTGCAGTGTGCTGAAATTATGCCAGTGCACTCCAATCTGCACAACAGAGTGAGACTCTGTCTCAAAAAAAAAAAAAAGGTCATTGTTCTCTAACCCCCAATGCAATAATAGATTCAGTCAGGATGACCACAGGATCCCTGGAGATGCTATGGGGCAATAAGATAGTTATGTGATCTCAAACTACCACCCATAGATTGCTTATTAATTACAAAAATGGAAATGCATCTTCACAATGGAGAGACCTAGTTAACGTCAGCTAAACCAAGTGGTCAAATTTTGGGACCACTGACATGAGCCTCCCAGTGGGATGCGATGGGAAATGTATAATATCTGCTTTGTAGATCTCTTGATAAAAATGCTTACCCTGACACTAATCATGAAGAAACAACCAGACAAACCCAGGATGTGAAACATGCTATGAGACAACTGGATTCTTCAAGGAAAGGGCAGGGGGGATTGTTTGAGAGCAGGAGTTGGCAAACTATGGCCAGCTCACCGTCTGCTATAATTAACTTTGATTGGAAACCCATCATTCATTTCTATATCGTGGTTTTCACACTATAACAGCAGAGTTGAATTGTTGCAAAAGAGACCATATGACACTCAAAGCCTAATATTTACTAATTGGCCCTTGATATGGTTTAGCTCTGTGTCCCCACCCAAATCTCAACTTGTAGCTCCCATAATTCTAACGTGCTATGGGAGGGACCCGGTGGGAGATGACTGAATCATGGGGGGCAGGTCTTTCCCGTGCTGTTCTCATGATAGTGAATGGGTCGCAGGAGAACTGATGGTTTTAAAAACGGGAGTTTCTCCGCACAAGCTCTTTTCTGCCTGCTGCTATCCACGTAAGATGTGACTTGCTCCTCCTTGCCTTCTGCCATGATTGTGAGGCTTCCCTAGCCACGTGGAACTGTAAGT